>NW_027635860.1:5157325-5285701 GCF_903797595.1 Erithacus rubecula
GCCACTAGTATATGATTGCATCCTGGTAAAATCATGATCGTGCTGGATAAATTAAGAGGAAGTTTATAGAACAAAGTAACAGCTTGAAATGTTGCATCTTTATAAATTAAATACAATTTATAAGCCACATAATTTTTTTTAAATCTTATTACTTACCTGATACATATACATTTGCTTAGTTGGCTTTTAAAGAAGATTTCATATATTTTCTCGGAAAAAAATCCCTAAAATCTGATTACGCTTATATTCATACTAAAGTACAGCAATGATTAAAAGAGAAAAAAAAGTTTACAAAGCATAAACTTCCAAAAATTCATATATAGGGATAACATATGCAATTACTCTACCACCAGGAATGCATAGTATAGGAAATCACAATAGCACCTGTCAGAGGATAGAACACAGGAGAAAGATAGGAACACACAGAATAGATGGAGTCATTGAAATCAAATAAAATGTGTAAGAGTCACTCCACAGGACAAGTAGAAACTAAATCTCATTAAATAATAGCCAAAACATTTATTTACAAAGTAAAAAAAAAAAAAAAAAAAAAAAAAAAAAGAGTCCTGTCTTGCCATAGAGGATTCATTAAATATTTTTATAGCACTTTATTTTCACTTCCTTTGAATTTTGCTGTACATATATGGAATTATTCTGACTTTAGTGACAGCTGTTTGTCATAGTTGAAGAATTGTTCTGGTTGTGAATGATATTAGGTAGCAAATAATTGGATGTATGTATGGGACATTGCCAAATACTGAGTTTTGAACCCTTATGCATAAACATTTCACTTGCTAGCTGCCAGTGATACAATTCCATTGTAAATTATGACAACACCCTAGCTAAACAAAAATTAAATGTCCAGAATTGTCCAAGTAACAAAGACACATGAGACAGAACGATCCATTAGTAAGCTGATCACATGCTGTTCTTCTGTATATACACATGGGGAAACTGAGAGTTTCAAAGAGAGGAGACAGTGCCAAAAACAGGAGTTCCCAAAAGGAAGAAAGGGATTTGAAAAGAAGAAGGTGAAGACATTGGCTGCAGCAAAGACCCTAACAGGAAGAAAAGTGCTGAAAGTCTCAGATCTCAGTGGAGAAGAACATCAGGTATACTCAGTCACCTTAGTCCCAAGTGCCTGAGACTGGGGACAGACATCAGGAGATAACACAACCTTCTGCCCAATGTCTCATGCCATCTTCCTGCTGGGAAGGGATATCTTGGACACAGAGAAGGCTGGGCATGAGAAAATAATTGAAACAAGCAAGGTAAAAGCTCTGATCTTGTAACTTGAATCCAGTATACAGATTCCCTACAGGTTGTTAATTCTGTCTCACCCTTAGCACTTCTCAAAGGATATGATTCTATGTCTGATACTGAAAGACCTTGAAGAAAAGACTTAAAAATAAGTAAAAATGAGGAAGTAATACATAAAAGTTGTTTTTATCTTCTGAATATGAAATAAACTACTGGATGAATAGTCTTTGCCTCCTTTACTTGAGTTTTGCTGTTGGATTCTTTCAGACTATATCTAGCCCTTTATTTAACAAGCTTTTAAAGGTAATTAATACATCAAGAGCAGCTAGCTAGAAACACAAGTTTCTCCTACATTTTTTTAAATGGACAGATGCTGTGGATTCAACTGAACTGCAGAAGTTACAAAATAAAAAAAATATATATATTTTAAAATTTTAAAAAAATTAAAACCCACTGAAAATCTAAGACCCTCAGCTTTCTAAGACAGATAGATGGACATTGATCTAAATTTGAAACTCATTGTTTGAGTACTCGAAGCTCAATCTCTACAGTCTGCATCAACCTTCTTGCCCTGGGCTATTATCTGGCATCTCTTGAAACTGAAAGGGTTGCACCTGAGCTGAAAGGAATTGCAAATCCTACCTGCGGATATTGCAAGCTTATTAAAATATATTGATTTTTATTTTATCATTTCAGTGGCCGAGCATGTCTATGCAGAATAATCAGGCCCTCCATACTTCTCTAGAATTTTCATTCTAAGGATCTCATGTTTGCATAAACAGCTATAACTCCCATTTGGAATCCTCTGACTTATTTTTAACACTGTTTTTATTATCAGAGCACTGTTCAATCTGGAGGAAAGTCATAATTCCATTTATTTTAATTAAGAAAGCATACCTAATCTCTTCTTAATATTTTATACAAACTACAACAAAATGTACTTATCATTTACTGGTGAGTAGAGTTCTGAAGACTTTTTTTCCCTCTAGCTTCTGTTTCTTTCATTTATCTCAGTTTTGCTTCTGATTCCAGAAGTACTGTAGGTTCCATATCTGCAGATACATTCTTTTAAAATGACATTCAGAGATATAGAAAGAGATAAAAATATCATTTGTCTTTAAGGTGTAACTTTTAGGGACAGTAGAAAGAAGAAATAAAAGCAGATTTTTTTTTTTTTAATACATCAGTAAATTGTTCTAAAAATTCATTTTCACCTTTCACATTTTTTTTTTCAGCAAAGAGAAGGGAATTTCGTTTGTACATACTGCAATGAATAAAACAGCAAAGGGACTGTTTGATAGCTGAAAACATATGAACAATATCTACCGAGTAAACTTGTGTCTACAAACCAGACAAATTTTAGGATGGTAAATTTATAAAATAGATAGTACTCTTGATTAGTTTAGTAGTGGTTTGACAGACTCTGAGACAAGGCTCATCCATCAATAGAGCAAGTCATGTTTCTTGGGGAAAAGGTGTACAAATTTCTACATGATGATGCGCCTTCACCAGGTACTGAGGTCAGCACTGAAGACTACAGTTTTCACTTGTGGTTCAACCATGTTACTATACAGTAATATTCTAGACACTATAATTCCGTAGTATCTCTGAAACTTATCAGTAAATGCCAAGTTTTCAGTTACAATCTGTGGGTTTTTCCTGTGGAAAAGGAGAATATCTTGATCTCCATATAAATGCTCATATATTGGGCTTTTTGCTATTTTTTCCCTTCAGTAATTCTATCATTAAAAAGCTGTACAAATGAAATAAGTGTCTCAGAAGGGTTTCTTTTCTGGTAATATTTTGATGAATATTTATCAATATTTATTTGAGTAGTTAAAGACATTAAAAATCAGTGGTTTATTTGTATACAGCACACAAGCTGTGACAACAAATCCTGTTGCAGCTATCACAAAAAAAACCCTAAAAGTCCCATACCTTAGAGTAAATAAGTTCAGATCATTTCTTGGCAGGGTTTGTTATTCACCTGTTTTACAGCTCTAAGTATGTGTTTTTATTTTGTATTATCTCTGGCTATCAGT
Source organism: Erithacus rubecula (assembly GCF_903797595.1). NCBI lineage: Eukaryota > Metazoa > Chordata > Aves > Passeriformes > Muscicapidae > Erithacus > Erithacus rubecula. The sequence continues at coordinate 5,160,628 of NW_027635860.1, forward strand.
TTATGCGAAAGGTAAATGTCAAATGTAGACAAGGAGAATAAAATTATTTCTACCTTGTTACAGACAGAATGATGCTATAACATAAATTCATTTGAATACTACTTTTTTATTGAGAATTGCCTGCTTGTATCTCATGAGCACCACTCACTGGTACATCAAGAGGTTGACAAAATTTAAGTTGCTTATAATTAATTTTGTGCTATCTTTCTGTGCACTTCAGTCAAACACCAGAAATCACTCCCCAAATATAACTCCTTAGATGCTAATTTTAGATAGCTGAAAGACAAACTGCATAATGTTTACCCATGTAGGCCTATTTTTAAAGGATAGTTTCACTAACTCTGTTATTGGCAAGTTATGATGAACTAGTCAATAATGAGAACCAACAGTGGAAATGTAATTACACATTACTTTGGGTAATTGATTGCAGTGTAAACCATTTTTTACATTATCTTTATCCTTTCTGCTGTTGATGAAGACAGCCTACAATTTACATTTCAGCACCTTGGTCTCTGTTGCACACAGGGAATGTCTAAATGGTATGTATATATGTATGTATGTGTGTATGTATCCTTGTATCCTTCTATGTATGTTGGTATTTCCAGAGAGCAGGGGCAAAAGTTAAGGTCCATACACCTGCTGGGGACCAGCCAGGCCAACTCTTTATCAAATCATTGAGACTTAACACTCTACACTGAGTTTGGCTGAAGTAGACCTAATTCTTTTACAGGAGTTTGTATGGGGCTGTGTTTTGTATTTGTGACAAAAAATGTTTCACTTAACTACTTAACAGTGCTGACACTGTTGTGTTTCTCAGACTGCCACTCTGGTGAGTAGCCAGAGGTTGTGCAAGAAGTTTGAAGCTGGGACAGTTGAACACTGAATGACACTGGTGTAGGAAGAAGGATGGTTAGAGTTTCTTCCCAACTAACTGGTACACATGATAGAGACCTGCTTTCCCAAAGATGACTGAACACCTGCCTGCTACAGGGAAGCAGTGAATTCATTCCTTTTGCTTTACATGTTGAACACAGATTTATTGGAATCCATGAGCTTTCTAAGCAACCAAATATGCAGTATTTATTTGCCTGCTGAGATTATATATACACCAAGACAGTTCTTTTTGCCACCCAATATACGGTTTGAAGGGTTTGATATAAGGAAAGGTTTGACTGGAATATGCTAGGTTGAATTCCTAGCTGTTGTTAGTACCATTTAGCTATTAATCAGCAGGTTCCTGTGCTTGCCACGGTCTCACTTGCCATCCTTTATACAATGGTCTAGTGTTTGTTAGAGGCATCAACCCAAACATGGCAGATTTAGGCTAAAATGGTGATCAAGAGCATGGTTTCTGGCCCAGATGTCATTAGCTAGGGGTATGACAGAGTGTATATAAAGACCGTAAGAGAAACTGTAAAATCTTGCACTTGAATGAAAAAGTAGATACAAAATTACAAGTAATGCCCTGATTTTTTAAAGAGATAGAAACTCACAACTATGAGACAAAATGGGATAATCAAAATGGAGGGGAAAAGTTAAAACAAACATTTTTCTTTGAAGTATCCCTCAATAAAACAATTATATTCCCTACTTCTGAAAATTTTCTTCTCCCAAATACAGGTGTCCCATTTCCAAATACTTTTGTATATGCAGGAATTTAAGCACCATGTCAGTTCTATTTAAACAAATGGGAGGAATACCCTCATTTCACCAAAGGAGGCCATTCATATGCTTAAAGATAAATATATATCAGACTGAAATTGATTTTGAATATTAGCAGAGAGACACACTAAAAATTGATGATGTGTTTTCTAGTCTTTATATCACAGAGTTCTTTGGCTACTTCATAGCATTTTACATCAATGATTCAAAATCTGTGGAAACCTAGTAAAAAATCTGATCCACTTAAGCCCTAGATAAATGGCAAGTTTGTTTAGTTTTGGTTTGGGAAGTTATTTTAGAATCACAGAAGTATAGGCTCAGATTGGATCAGACCTCAAAAGATCATCTGATCCAATATTTCACAGGAAAGGGAACTTAGATAAGATATTCTATCACACTATCCAATCACATCTTCAGCACATCCAGTGACAAGGACTATACCATCTCCTTGGAGGGGTTCTTTCAGTGATTGATGGTTCCCACTGTAAAAAATATCCTTTTTGTATCAACCTCTCCTGGTGCAATTTGTACCCATTTCCTATCATTTTCTCCTTTTTGCTTTCACATAAGTGTACAGAACAATTGGGAGTTGATTAGACCTTAGGAACAGACACCCTTTAGTAAAAAAAAATTATTTGGTTTGTTGCAACTTAGTGCAGTGCAGTGACTATTACAAAGGAATATAAAGATCTTGAGCTAAGTCCTGTGCACTACTCAACCACATCTAGAACATCACATTTTCTGTGCAACCTAGAAGTACTTATTGTTGGAGGCTGTCAGTTGATACCTCTAGAAAGTTTTATCTCTACAAAAAGTGGGACACTAATGACATGGATGGTTCCAGGGGACAAAAAGACTAGGGTGATTTACAGAGATCATGATCAGACACAAACTTCACGTGGCCCATGAGGATGGGACAGAGAATAGAATAGAATAGAATAGAATAGAATAGAATAGAATAGAATAGAATAGAATAGAATAGAATAGAATAGAATAGAATAGAATAGAATAGAATAGAATAGAATAGAATAGAATAGAATAGAATAGAATAGAATAGAATAGAATAGAATAGAATAGAATAGAATAATAGAATTTAAGCTGATTTTTCCTTCTAAAGTTCAGTGAAATTCTTCCACTTAGTCTGCCACAGAGCTCCAACAAAGCTGTCTGCTTGGCAACATTAACTCATTCATTATTCTTGAGCCAGCAGTTTTGGGTCACCTATTATGTAAAGGTTGTGATTTGACAAACCACTTTAGTGCCACCTAAGGATTTCAGTGCTGGTGAAAAAGCAATCTTGGCACTTGCAATATAAAGTAAGGGAAATGAAACATCATCTTAAAAATCTGATGTTCCTCTCCTATTTTTAAGATTATACAATTTATTTCCCCCCAGCTAATTCAGAAGTAACTCGACATCTCCCCTCAAGAGTCAGACTTTACCAGCTCTTCCAGTTTATCAGCTTTAAACACACACAAATACACTCATGCTAGATATAAGCTTTTTCTTTCAGAAACACTAGCTTATCTGTTTTAAGGTTCACACACCTATCTGTACATCTCCCTATCCTACAAAGAAAAGCTATCAGAATGTCTAAAATGTTCTTCTTCACACCACTGATTCATAAGTGGAAAGGAACTCTGGAGGTGATCCTGTTCAACTACACCAGTTCAAGCTGAATCAAGAATAAGTAAAGAAAGAGGCAGCAGATCTCCTAATTTAACAGCCACTACAGACTGTCTTTACAAAACAGGTTCTCTTAGGTTTTAATCCATTAACTGTGAATATTTTCAGTGATTCCATAGGGAAGGAAATCCCTTGTAGAGTTATGCAAACATCCTGTCTTGCCTCTCTTCTTGCTCTGTTAAAGACAGAACATTTGATTAAGTGGATTGTGCTCTGAGGTAGTGTGGCAATTCTTGTATGGAAGTTTGACTAAAATATTTCTTTTACAGCAGTTTTGCTTGTTTCCCACAATTATCTGCAAGATGAAGAATCTCAATTAGATAGGAAATGACCTTTGAGATCAGTGAGTCTAACCTATGACCAAACACTGCCTTTGCCAACTAGACCATGGCACTAAGTGCCATGTCCATTCTTTTCTTAAAAACCTCCATCACCTCCCTAGACAACCCAGTGCCCAGTCACTCTTTCCATGAAGAACTTTTTCATAATGTCCAGCCTAAACCACCCCTGGTGCAGCATAAGACTGTCCTCTTGTCCTGTCACTGGTTGCCTGTGAGATCGACCCCCTTCTGGCTGCACCCTCCCTTCTGGTCATTGTGGAGAGTGATAAAGTCTCTCCTGACACTCCTTTATTCCAGGCTAAACATTCCCGGCTCCCTCAGCTGCTCCTCACAGGACCTGTGTTCCAGATCTTTCACCAGCTCAATCTTAGGAAGTCAGTTGTCCTGAGGACATCCTGTCTTATTGCTGAAAACTGAGTCAAAGAAGGTGTAAAAGTTCCTCAGCCTTTTCCTCATTTTTGCTAAGTATATTTCTCCCAATGTCCAATAAAGAATGGAAGTTCTTCTTGCCCCTCCTTTTGCCATTGCAAGATTTGATTATTAAAAGTTCTTAGAAATGCCTCTGCCCAAATTAAGGTGCAAACAAGACCATACATCAGTGACAATAGTATAGGTTTAATTTGATAGTAAATAGGTGAAAAAGAGAGAGAGAAAGAAAGAAATATAAAATAGGTGGGGGGGACAGAGAGAGAGAGAGTAGCAGGGACAGAATAAGGAAAATATCACCACTCCGTGGATCCCAGTGATGTTCTGTTGATCCTCTCCAGCTGGTCTTCTTGGTGGTGAAGGTCGCCCCAAAAAGCAGAGAATCTGATGGGTTAAAATATGCTCATGCCAGGTAGGAAAATGCAGGCACCTCCCTGGGACAGGGAAGTTTGCCACTTCAGACTCTGGCTTTGTTGCATCACATGCAGTCCTGTGGGGCAAGGCTTCAGGAATGACTCTGGCGATACTTCAGGGAGCATTTGATGGATTATGGCCCCCCTCAGCTGCCCCTCACGTGAATGCCTCATGGATGTAGCCTTCCCAGGGCTGGGGACTCCATAGCAAGTTTGTGTAAGGGAGGATGGGTTCAATGGGTTCACTGCCCCTGAGCCGAGGTTACTACACAACAAAAACTCCACCACCTCACTTTGGGGGGAAATTTGTGCACACCTGCATCAACCAAATGGGTCTGTGGGCTATGGCCTCTTCCACCCCAAAGCAAAATAAAGATGATTCTTAGCATGGCTGCTAAGCATGACTGGGTTTGGCTCACCATCTTTACCTTGTTGAGTTCTTTGCTTCAGGCGATTCCATTAATCTAATCTCAGCGATTTAAATTTCTGTCCAAAGTCATAGTCAGGTATCTTCAGGGAGGCTCCTTTGATTGTAGCTGCTTGTCCTGGTTTGGAGGACAGGCGTCTGCCCATAAAGGCAGGAGCTTCTCTTTGAAATGGAGAACATAAACCCTCTCCCTCTAAATTACTATAATTTTGAAATTAAGGGGCTCTCACGCAAAGATACGGGAATTAGGAATAACAGTTCTTTACCGGTACACACACATACATATATATATGTGTATGTATATATAAATATGTATATATTTAGGCACATATATACATATATATACATACATATATGTGTCTGTGTGTGTATATATGTATTTATATATATATATATATATATATTTGTGTGTGTGTATGTATATATAAAGGCAAACAAAACCACAACAGCTATGAAATTAACAAACAGAACAGGGACCCAGTAACAGCTCTTTGGGCTGTGGGCTCCTTTCCCTGTGGTGCAGTTACCCTCCCAGCTGGCAGGCAGTGCTGGGCAGGGCAGGTGTGGTGATCCCACGTGGCTGCAGGGACACTGGAGAAGACGGCAGTTTTCCAAGGTAGTCTCCAAATTAATCTCTTGTACAAACCAGTCAGCCCTCTGGAAGTCTAGTGTAGAAGTTTTGCTGATGTGTGATGCTTCAGGTTCTCTAGATGTTCTGTGGAGCTCATACAGATCACAGTTCTTAAGAAAATCTGGAAAGATTTCTGTATCCAGTCTGGCATTGTTTACAAACCATGAAAGCAGAGTGGAACAGGATTTGCCAAATGTTATGACAGTCATCTCCTCCATGTAAACATGTCTTGAACACTATAATAAAAAAAGAGCCATAGATGTACTCCTCCCCATTTATCAGGTCCTTCTCCATATAAAACCTTTTACATTCCCCACAAACTTGAAGTCATGTTGACACCCTTGAAGGAGAGAAATAAATTACCTGCATTTGAGACATAAGATTCATTTGTATGAATCAAGTATGTCTTGTATCAGCTACATGCAGGCAATACTGTACATCAAAACTGCAGAAAAATCAAGGGAAAACTCAGTTCTTGAGTATATTTGCATGGTGTATATTTTTAATGACTATCAGTTTTTGCATCAAATCCCAACGTGTCTAAGCAGCCATCCTGAAAGAAAATTGCATAACCATAAAAAAACATAGACTTGAGGGACAATTTACAAAGAACACCTTAGGGTTCTCCTGATGAGGTTCAGAGTTTCAAAACAAGACAGCAATTTTGTGGTGTACTCATGGTTTCTTGGTAATGTATGTCTTCTCTTAGGATTCTTTTAAAATGCCTTGTGCTGAAGGCAAGATATCAAGTCTTACAAGTGCACTTTTGCTTAGAAAAACAATTTCTTTTACATGGCACTGTTCTCTCAGAAAAAATATGTAAATAACTATAAAAAAGGCTTATAAACAAATCATTAAATGTAAGTACTTGAAATAGATATTACATCCAATGAATATCAAAGAGCAAACATTGTATCACATTTATTTATTCAAACAGTTGTGAATTAACAGTACTTCACTAACTTTTGTGACAGAATGCAAGGAAAGAAATAAGGCTAGGTGTGTCTATTTGTAAATAAAAGATGTTCTTGTTCAATTCAAAAGATATAACATTCATTTCACCGCTCAGACAATGAGCAATGCTGCATGCAAATCAGTCCAACTGGAGATTAATGGGAAGACTGAGGAGAAACTGGCACACCTTACGAGTTAGTCAAGGAATGAAGAAACATTAGTTAAATAATTTACTACAAAAATATTGCAATTCACAGAATAAATTACTTTGTGAGTATTATTCAGCTGGCTTCAGCAGTGAGACTAGTGCATCGTAATATGACATTAAAATTGAGTGCTTCAATAAAAGGGCTTCTTTAATGAGTGTCACCTCTGAAGAAGTCTCTGCTTAAGAGGCTGCAAATCAAGATGACCTGTGTGAAAAAAAGGTTCTCAAAATACTTTATTGGTAGCAGTCTATCAGAAGTTAACTCTTTAATATTAATGAAATTGTAACTGTCAAAAAACAAAATGAGAGCTCAGGAAATAGTAACAATCCTTCATTGACTAATAATAAAAACATTCAGTAAATTGACTTTCTTAGAAGCCAAGAGCAAATCTAATTTATTAAGGCTCTGACATCACAGATCACCTAGTCTCTGAATGGCACTTCAGAAGTGTTTGAATGCAATTTGGATGTAACACACGTGCATTTTTAAATTATCCTCTAGGTAATGGAAGCAGGTAAATTTGAAAAAGACTGAATTTACTTTGAGGCAAAACTGACTCTGATATGGTTTGCTATCATATAATCTGCACTTATCTAATGTTTTGCCATCTCAGTCTAATGGGACTACATGGACCCTTCCCCCGTGGCTCTCACTGGCAGACTTCCCTGATTGTTGTTTAGGTTTGTGGAGGGTTTGGGAAGCTGTGGGATGTGTTGTTTTATTTGTTACTTTTTTTCTGGCTTAGGAATCTTTTTCCTCTGCATCAATAATGACGTGAAAGTACTTCCAAACAGCAGACTATGTTTTCAAGTCCAAATGCACTGAATGTTGTTTGGTCTCAGAGTAAAAAACCAACCTAAATTCCTTTACTTCTTATCCAGCACAGTAAACTAGAGAGACTTCTTAAAATCAGTGTTAAGACTCCAGTTTCTTGCAATCTATAAAAAAAACCCCATGCAGTGCAAAATGGAATCATCAGTGAAAGCAACTAGATCTTAGTACCAAGTAAGAGGTGAAGTATCAGAAGATAGGTAGGCATTGTGAACATATGTTCTCTCCTCAATAGCACAGAAGTTTGCATGTTTGGTTTTGGAAAACAGATTGCAAAAAAAAAATAAGTTAGATGTTTTAACATATGTTAGAAAACATAATTCTGAAATTCCATGTTTTCTATAGGTAGTAGCAAGACATAGTAGAGTTTGTGTACTGTTTTTTGCCCTTGCTCATGATCTCCATCCCTGTGAGAGTATACTTCAAAGAGGAGATACTGCTCTTCTAAACTTTTGATGCTGTCCAGAAAGTTTTGTGAGAGTTTTAGTTAGCGCTAATATAATTCTGCATGAGATTGCTGTTCTACCTAAAGAATTGAGCAACTTTATATCAGCTAGACCTCAAATCATCTTGGTATCTTCCTCCTCAATGTTCTTTCTGTGCCGAAAACTTCACAGCTGAACATAGTACCCCAAGGGGGGGTCTCACCAGAGCAGAGCAGAGCAGAGGGGCAGAATCCCCTCCCTCCCCTGCTGCCCACGCTGCTCTGGATGCAGCCCAGGACACGTTTGGTTTCTGTGCTGGGAGTGCCCATGGCTGGGTCATGTGCAGCCTCTCACCCACCAGCACCCCCAAGCCCTTCTCACAGGGCTGCTTTCAATCTATTCATTTCTGAACCTGCCAATACTGGGAGTTGCCCCAAGTCAGGTGCAGCCTCTGGCACTTGGTCTTGTTAAAACTCATGAGATTTCCATGGGCCAGGCTCTTGAGCTTGCCCACATCCCTCTCAAAGACAGGTGATCTTCAGGTGTGTCAACTGCACCACTCAACCTGGTGTCATCTGTAAATTTGTCTTCATCTGTGCCATGAATGATGACATTAAACAACGTTTGTCCCACTACATGCCCCTGGTGACTTCTCATGAACACAGAAGTCAGCAGATCAAACTTGAGGCATACAGAATATTTCTGTTCTTAGATCCTGAAAGAGCTGAAGCAATGAGCAGTGTCAGAGTTTCAAGTAGAATGCAGAGGTGTTCAGAATGCAAAATGTAGTCTGTTTGATAGTTTGATATTTTTAAGCAATTTCTTCCCGTCTAAGGTGGAATTGGGTAAATAAAGGAAGCTATATAAATAAATGCCTAGTCAAGAATAAAAACTTTGTTGACACAATTAAAATCTAGTTTAAGCTGACTAGTCACAGTTAAACATGTCATTTAAAACTCATTAAAGTTATATAAGATTATTTACATTGAATAGTAATTAGTCTACACTCTACAGATTACTCTAAATGATCTGGAGACCAGTAATTATTTATGGAAAAAATTAGCAAATTAGTTAAAATAATAAAGATTTAATGATTTAGTGAACTAGTTGCTGACAGCCAACAAACCATACAAATTGTTCTGAATAAATTATCTTTTTAATTATCAGCTCTTCAGTTTGGTTTGATGTCTAAGTGGAACAGTTACGTTTACAAAATAACATTTGTTTTTACAAATAACATAGAAACATAAAGCGACTAAGTCCTTAAACACTTGATTATGGGAATAATATAAATAGAAGTTCTGAAGAAATAATTAGATTCCCTCACTGCAATATTCTTATTACTGACTTTAGTCTTTTTTTTTTTTCATCTAAAATGAGACACGGTCTGGTTTTCAAGAATCAAGTGATAAAAACATTATGATTTCAAATAATGAGATACAATGTTTAGTGGAATTTTGCATTAAGTTTGAAAAAATCTCTACTCATTCTAGATATTGAGAATTATTTGTAATACTCACTTAAGAGAAAAATATATATCTGTTACTGAGCAAACTTAGAATGGTTTACTAATATGAAAGTATTTCTGAACTGTGATTTACAAAAATATTTTGTACCATGTTATTGAACATGATTTCATATTCCTATTACATTATTTATCCAGAAAGATTAAGCAAATGTCCTTTTTTGAGATACAATTTTAGGACAAAAAGGGACCAACTTGTCAGCTATTATGTCAGAACTGCTTTGACAGCAGGTGCTGTGGACACCATGGGCATACACTGGCAGCACACCAGAAAATTATAAAGTGTCAAAAATCTCTATATTTGAATTGACTCTCCATCAAATGGGCTTAAACTTATTTAATCGGTATTTGCTTTACCTGTTTATTAATTTCTTTTAAAGAATTAAACTTACAGTAGTTCATAACAAAACTTATTTATTTTTTCTTCAGTGCTCTTTCAATAAGATCGAGTAGCATAGGAGCTTTCTAATGGAGCTTCTTAGAAAATTCACGACCAAAAAGAAAATTCCACCTGTTTGCATTTTTCCAAAGCTATTTTAACTGTTGTTTCTACTTAGGAAAAAAAAGTAAGAATGAGTCATTCTGGACAGAACAGTAATGTGCAGGGCATTATACAACAGATTATTTTCTTATTAGTGACACCCAAATGAAAAGACTTCTAAAACTAAGAAGAAAAGTTCCAGCTGTAGAAAGAAACCCCAGTATAGATATTTTCATTGAGCTGTCTGTCTGAGCTTAACACCAAAAAGTCAACAAAAGACATATTTTTCTGTTGGAGGAATGGCTAAGGAGAATTATCACCAGAAAAAGCAATCCTTTAATCTTACTTATAGTTTATTTGCATTCTTCATAAAGGTTACCTTTTTTATCATGATGAGGATGAAATTTTTTTAAATTATTGTTTATAAATGTATTCCTATGTTTTAAAGGGAAAAACCAGAGAACCGCTAAGGAGATAAGTAAGAGAAGTAATGATCATTATTTGGGGCAGAGAATATCATCAAAGACTAAATTTATATATGGAGACAGGAAATTAAGAAAAGCATTTTCTTCTGCTATTTTAGGGAAAGCACAGAAGAAAAGAGAAAATAAAGCACTAGAGAGTGTCTGTCTGGGCCTTTTTTCTCAAATAGTGCATAGTAAAATATCCAAGTGCTGAAATAGAAATCTGGGTCAAAGCCTCATCCTGACACATTTTAGTAAGTGAGATTTGCAAAATATCATATTGAATTGAACTTCATATGTGACAATATATGAAACATGGGATGGTGAGAGTCAACTAACCACTAAATACCAACTAACTACATTTCCTGGGTTACCAATACTATGCCTCTGCAGAATGATCAGCTGGAAAGTGGTTCACAAAGCAAGAACTTTGACTCACTGCCCTTACAGACTCAGGTTCTGTATTTTGTTTCCTAATCACCTTGAGAAACTGGTTATGTATCTCCAAAACCCTGATAGTACCTAAAGCAAATAATTTCATTCACTTCAGCAAATCTTTCAGTCTAACCTCAATGTTCTTTCAAGGAAGTTTTATTGATATTTTTCTTCCTGTTAAATATATTATGGTGCACTTAGAACCAAAATAAAACGGTAAATAAAGTAAGATATCAATCAATAATAGAGGAAAATAGACTCTTCAGAACCTCAAAGACCAAAGTTAGTAAAAAGACTAATCACAGAATTAACTGGGTAATATCAAACCTATTATTGATGCAGCAATTTTAGCTAAAAGGATACTGAGTTCAACGAATTTTGCAGAAGTTGTGCCCCACTGCACAAGGCAGTGTTCTTTTCCAGGAAAGAAAGCACGGGTGCATGTGATATTGAGCATTGAAATTAGGCTGCAGTCTCTTGTCCCAAGATTTCTGTTGTGACTCCAGAGCAGACAGACCACGAATTATTCAGTCCAATCAAGTCAAATGCACTTCTGTGAACACAAAAGAAACACAGCTATTTATAAACTTGGGGGTCTACAGAATGTGGATGAATCAAGGTTTAAGAACCCTGATTTCAGCTCCAGTACCTGTCATCTACTCTAGTTACCCTCTGCGCCTCCTTGGTGCTCCCATGACTGACAAAGTCAAACCCAGATGCTCCTACCAAGATTTATCTGTCTGCCTGCTGCTGAAATTTAGGATTCCAAAAAGGTATAGGAAAGGGCTTGAGAAGTATGTCTATTTTTCTTACTTAGCTAGATATTTTCAAGAATAAGAGAATTTTGTTTCAAAATATTTAATAAAATGTGCTTCAATTTCTCTATTTTAGCTATTATTAATAAGTATGTAATTTTCTAAAGACTCATTCAACAACCTCCTAAACTGCATTTTAAGCTGCAGAGTAGTTTCTTTCTGTGGGGAAAAGTGATCGGTATTTGCTTCTTTTGCCATGTCTAGGTTTTATTTTATGGGAGAAATAATAAGAAACTAGTGTAACTGCTGGCTCATTTGGTCTCCATACATGAAGCTTAGACTTCAGTGTTGCAAGGGCAATCTTATAACTACATCATTTTTTATGGTGAGCATATTTAAATATATAATTAACCTTGAATTCTTCTAAATGTTTTAATGAATATTTTTTCTGCCTTTGCAAATTTTTAATTCATCCTACAAACATACAAATCACAAATACTCTTTTCCAGAATGTAAACTGTCAACCCAGTTACTTTATATATTTAAAGCCAAGAGCAAAATCGATCAAATGAAGCTCTCATACTAAGAATGATTATTGCAAAAGTAATAATTACAAAACTAATAGCAGGAAAATACCTTTATTTAATGATTTTAGGTATCTAACTGTACATTACAGTGAGCCTTCAGGCTCACTTCAGTGTTTGTTCATTGCTTACTCATGCTTCACAATGGCAGCTAATAATCTCATGGATTTGCCTACTTGTTCCAGGAGAATCCAACACATTGAGTCAGTCCAGCAAAACCTATCAAGACCACTAATGCTTTGTCCTGCAATCAAAATGCCCCCTGACCTGGCAAAAGAGGGGCAGAGGACTAAAACAACACATTTCTTTTTTCCTACTCCTGTGAAATTTCTCAAATGTAAAGAAATTTTAAATGTCATCCATTACATCAACAAACCAGTCTAGCCAGCTCTGCAATAATTGCTAAAGCACCCATAAATGGTACTAACCTGCATTTTGCAATCTACACTGTAAGCACTGGCAGACTATAACAAGCTATATGATAAATATATGTCAGAGGTACCTAGATTGGTGCTGCCAGTCTAGTGTTTGAATGTGCTCTGCATGTAGCAACACTGTCTCTCCTTTACTTTACTGAGCTAGGAAAAGAATGGTGAGTCATAATCATTACTTTCCAGCCAAGAGATGACTTGATGTCATTGAGTAATTTTTAAATTACCCTATAGGCCTTTTGTGTTACCCTATATGCAACACAAAACAGTGAAAGGACCCTCTAATTCAACTCAGTAATGAAAACTGTAAACTGAAAATCCTTTAGATAATAACTAATCACCATTGATTCTCACTGCAGTAAGATGAATAATTTTACAGAAAGAGGTTTTTACAGCATGGTAGAATATCTTGTACATCTGAATTTGGTCTAAAGGGTACTTTCTTGTCTAGGTGATTAAAATTTAATTGAATACAATTTCCAAGTACTCCATACCTGTATAAAATAAAAAATTCTATGACAAACACGATTACAAAACAAAGAGGACATGTGGGAAGAGAATATGAGTAAAGACTGCTATTCCTTTAAAGTTTGAGGTGTTCATTTCAGAAACAAAACCTTCTGATTAATCTACAGTCTATAAGAAAAGGGGAAAAAAATAAAGCAACTTTTCATTACTTGAAAGCTTCCACTAGAAGACCATTCAGTTTCCTGGGAGAAGACTACTCATAAACTCAGAGCATTCTACTGCCACAATTTCTCATTTAGACCAGAATGCAACATTAGCAGTAACATTCTTTCTTTAAAATACTGTCCCATAACCAAACAAACCCTGTATTTTTTTGTGATCTTCATACTTTTATACCAAGATGAATGTGTTCAGTACTCAGAGTTTGTGACATAGGTAAAGCTATTTACTGAACACCTTCTCTTGCTCTACCTCTTACAGATGAAACTATAATCAAATAATTTTAAAAATTCAGGATACCACTGCACTACTGAATGTCTAAGAACTATTTAAAATACCTTCAATGTCATCACAGAACAATCCTACTTGAAGATCCCTAAAAAAATCAGTGAGAGTCCTCTATTCCTCTGCTGTCACATGCATTTGCAGACAACAGAATTATCCTGCAGAGATAAGTGGCCAATCAAAAAGATGTATGATTCATACATTAGACAATCTCCAGGTTCTGTGAACAGATCTCACTGTACTCAACAAAAATTATTGCCCCTCCTGTACAGCTTTCCATGCATCCCACCCCTAAAAAAAGCAGCAAATCACAAACTAAACAATAAAATGTTAATGATCTCCTCAATGCAAGACCATTCATTTCCATTTTATCTCACCTGAAAAAGTTCAAGTCGTGATTCCACCTTCTCTTCCTCAAAATTCAAATGCCTTGAGAAATTAAATATAAGTATAGTACTCTGACCCTAACCCTATGGACCTTTTGAATGCTTAACCTTAATTTGCTTGTTCTTTATCACTCCCCTCGAACTTTTCTTCTCCTTCAAAAGGTCCTTCAAAAAGAGAGAGACAAAGAATTTGCTAAACTGTTACATACAGTGAAATATGCAGAGATTCAAAGATATCTGACTTGGATTTTCACTTCTGCAATGTTCAGCCCTCTAAAAGCAGTGCCTGTGTGTGTAAATGAGCTAGCTTCTCTTCAGAGAAGAAAAATTCAGAAAAAAAAAAAAAAAAATCAAAATATTAGTTACATTTCTATACTACTTTTGGGCTTTGGCCATTCCCATTGCTATACAGTGGCCAGAAATACCAGAGGGGACCTTGGTCTCAGTTATTTGCACAAAAAAATCCTTTTACCTGCACTTACAGATTTGTGCATTGACATAGCTAAATGTGATCTTAAAAGTCCTTATCTTTATTTTAGCTTATTATACTTTAATTTATTTGATGATAAATGAGGTATATGTTCAGACTAATTATTCTATAAAAATCAGTTTTTCCCGATCAACACTAGAAGCAGAATAATAAAGCTATAAATGACAAGTAAAAATGAAATTGATAGCCTGATTTGATTGAGTTGTTTACTGCTCTAGGATTCTAAAGGCATTTATTTCACAAAGGCCTACATACTCCTCAATAATTGAATATTCACATGATCACGTGCCCCAGTGAATGGAAAAAAAAAAAAAAAACGGTATCTAATTCAGCTTAATGTTTACATATATATATTTTGTGGGGTAATCCTGCTCTATTCTATCACAGCTTTATCCCAAATGGTAAACTGAGGGGCTAGTTTTCCAGATAAACATTGCCAGGATAAATAAGACTTCCTTTTCCAGCCTATAAAGGCACTATGATTACTTCATCAATAAATAATCATCACCAAGAATCTGGCTTAAGGCAATTAGCAGGATTTCCAAAGACACAGAATAAGATCAGAGTGAGATAATGATTATGAGACTCCTCTTGGAAATTAAACATTTTTTCAAATACCTGATCAAGTTATTTAAATATTCCTCTACTACTTTTTCACTTCTTTGACTTTGATTTTTTTTTTCTGTTGTGACATCCAAGAATATAATGATAGAGAAGTAAAAACAATTACTTGGTGGAACACATACCCAGAAATGAAAAAAAAAAAGAAAAAAAGAAACAGAAGTCCTTTGGGTTCAAATTCTTATTTCAGTTAATGTTTAAATTATGTTTGAATAGGATTTCAATACAAGAGATAAAAAGCACAGTGTTAGGATATTCCACCACGTTAAGGAGGAAGAAAAAGTCCAAATTTGTCTATCAGAGGAATCAAATTAACATTTCTTGCCTGAGGACTCCAACAGTACTCATCATTAAGCATTTTATCAATTTAAGTCAAATGCACATAAATTGAACATAAACATCACATATATTATTTTCATTTTGTCCATGACAAAACTCTAAACCTGGTTCAGACCATCTGTTTGTACTGTAGTTTATTATTATTTTTGTTAAATGAACCAAAAATAATTCAGTTCTTAAATGGTTTCACTTTTAGCTCCTTTTGAAACCTCTGGAGAAAAGACCTTTGTTTTAAGAAAACGTCTTTGCTTTTTTCATCAGTAAAACTAGGCAGGAATGAAAACAGGTCAATTAACAACAACGAAAATACTCTCAAACATCCTTCCATGTGTTGGGCCAGAGTGGTATATCCATCTTACCAACTGAGTCTGCAGGACAGTGTCTGAGCAGAGGCACTACCAAAACAGCTTTGGACATAGTTGCACCATTCCAATGACAAGGAAACTCGACATGACTTCCACACAAAATCATTAACTAGTAACACTTAGGAGGCATAATTGGATCAGAGCATCCAGAGAAGGCCTAGGTTTTTTACTTGCCTAGAGGGACAATAGGGCAAAAGCTGAAAAACAGCGTCTCACTGTAGCTATTCCTGAGATGTTGCCATGTGCAGGAGCACAAAAAAAGAAAGGCTAGATTAACTGCCTTCTGCTCTGTGTTGCAATGTCTTAAAGAAATGTGTTTTTAAGTGAAACACAGGCATCAAAAGAAAACCATGTAGTCAAGATCAAGAACAAGCACAATGTGTTTTAACTTTTAGCTTTTTGATAATGGAATGCAAGACCAAAAAGACATCTGAAGATAGTAGAAGGAAACACTTTAATGAGAGCTTGTTTTATATGTAAAATATTATTATTAGGGTAAAGATTTTTTCTTCAAGAGGATATTGGTTTAGGTAGTTAATTAGGCTTTTGGAAACACTAAAGAAGAACAATCTCTTCACTCACCCAAAGTAGGATAAACCAGAAGTGCCTACAATTTGTAAATACACATTTGCCTCTGTATAAATGAGGAAATCCTATATAAAAGGCAATAACAAAAGACCTAACATTTCACAATATAAACAAATCATCAACCTGGCACTTAAAAATATTCAATAGTGCAATTTTACTCAGTGAACTACATATTATGAATATGTATACACCTTTGAGAAGATGTGTGTGTCAGGTTTCATTAACATTAACAAAGGAAAGGTTTCAGTATGGCTGCGGAATTCCTCTTCAAAGAAAGGAAATTATTTACTGAAACCCATAATTCTCATTGAACTCTCAGTTCTGAGTCCCCAGTGCTCCCTGAGACAGTTGATTCTTGTGGACATATATGTAAGACCTAGTAATCTCAGAGATGCAACTAGAAACTAACTGTGCTATGGAGTATAAAATAAATATTAAGGTTTTTAAAAATAAGGGTCATAGGAATTCCATGCCATGATTTCCTTCCTGAAAACCAATTTAATTCATATCTCTGCCAGATATGTGCAAAGCTTATAATGAGTACACTCCAATTCATCTACAGTGAAGTTGTTCATATGTTGTATATGGGTATTTTACTTGCTCCTCTGACATTTACACTACAGTAAGGTGTGCAAATACCTCTTATTTTCAGAATGAAAAAAATCCCAAAAACAGCAACAACAAAGACAACAAAACCCAAACAAAACAACAACAAAACCACAAAGAAACAAATAAACAAAAACATCACCAAAGACCACCCACTCTAACAATTTAAAAGCATATTCTCTTTCAATCTGGCAAGCTGTCTGGAGGATGACTTGCTTCCCACAGTGAATAAATCTTATGATATCACATTCAAATCTGCACAACTTCTCAAAAGAGTGATTCAGTGCACATTTCACCAAGATGAGAATGTCACAGAGGGAAAATCCAGACCTTGAAGCTTCAAGTGTTTTATCAAATTTCTGATGCACATGCAAACAAAACTTATCAGCACTTGTGTGCTTATAAAGTTATTTCAATATGGAAAATGTCTTCTGCAAATTAGCCAGATCACAGAGAAGAACAGTCCCTCAATTTCCTCACTTAAAATCTGCAGCCTCATCAAAGCTCTATATAGGGATATTTATCAACTAATTTATATGCTCTCCACCACTCAGAAATCCAAACTACTGCCAAGTGCCTTGTAACAGACTTTCCCTTAATTCCTAAATATTTAGAAGGAAAACCCAAACCTAAATTTGTTTCTTTTTTTTTCTTTTTTTTTTTTCTTTTGCATTCATGAAAAAAAGGATCTTCATGGAAAACTTGACTGTAGAAATTAGTTTTCTCCTAAAAACATCAAGATCTCATTCTTATATTTTGCAGAAGTGTGACGACAAAAAATACTTTCGAAACAATTGTCTAGCCCATTCATACGTATTTATTCACAAATTGAGTACTACAACCAAAGTACCAACCACATAAAAAGACACAGTTTTATCACTTTCAAAGAGTTGGGAAAAGAAAGAGAAGCAGAAACTTATAGCTTTATTACAATAGATTTTCAGAGATATTACATACGCTATTATAAATTTAGATGTTAGGATAAAAGATTAGCCTGAGTTTCTAGGCTCTCCAATGTGCTCCTCAGTTCATTGTATTTATTTATGAGGTGATGTTTCTGCTAAACCACATTTGATTCTTATGTTGCCAATGTTTACACATACTCATATTTTTCAACTCAACTGTAATTCCCATTGTGTTCATCAGAACTTCACTAATATTTGCCATAATTTTTGGGGAATGAAAATATTCCCCAGAAGTACTCACATTCGTGGTGAAAACTTTCCTTGCCTATTGACTCAGATGCAGGCTGAGGGCAGGCAGGTAGGTTGCAGCACACACACACAGTTAAAATAATGGTTTCATCCTGTTGGCATTCTGGTCCTTTTCTTTGGCAGAGTGAATTACCTACCTGTATGCACTGAAGTGCCTACCAGCAGATGCTGTGAATTACCTCACCTGTCACCATTATAATCATATCATTCCATTCAAAGAATGATGGAAGATGAATTTTGTGTTGTTGCTGAGGGAGAAACATGAAAGAGAACCACAAAGTAGGGCTGTTGCAAAGGCAACAGTCTCCTTTCATAAGTCATGTTTAAATACCAGTATAAATATTAAAGATATTTAGGGCACTTCAGGTTTCCAAAAAGTACCACAGAACTCCTTATGGAAAAATGGAATCCTTATGTCCTACATTAATACTTACTTTTCATGAAATGTGAAAAAAATGCAGAGGAATCATGCTCTTTAAAAATAATGAGGCCTCTGAGTACCAGTTTCCTTTCTTAATAAGGTGTTTCTTGATAATAAAACATAGGTCGCTCCTGTTCATTATTCTACGTTATGTTTTCTTAGCAGCTATTAATTTCTGTTAGATACAGAAGCTTGGATGATTCCAGTAAGGGCTCATGCTGTGTTTACATGTACCATAAAAACATGGCAAACTTTTAAATTCAAATAGAATAGCTTCAAACTATCCTGATTAATAGGGCTAAATGATAGTCAAGAGCTTCTATTCTGGAAAAAACACTGTTTGCCTTAAAGAAAACTACTTTATGCTAGCCAAACAAGACTTTCAGTCCTCAGTGTTGGAGATTCACTAGCCTGCAGAGAACATGGCCTACCTGCCACCAAGCTTTTGCTAAAGCCATTTCAAGGGAAAAAAAAAAACGGAAAATTATAACTTTATCCATACCATTTTGCATCCTTCTAGTATGCAAAAAATGGACTTTAAAAGCTGGTATCATATCAAATCAGTAAGTAAAAAAATAAGCTCAAATTAGGTAGAAAAAAAATTAATTCCTTCTATTCCAATTAACATTTAGATTCATTATCAAAGGCAACCTTAAAATGGTCTTTGAACTTCTAGATCAATAAAAGAAAAATTTCCTTTTAGCAAGAATTAGCTGATTTAAGCAATGTACACATGTTGACTCTCTGAAAAAAGAAAATCTAAAGAAAATCTCACTTCTAATAAATGCTTAACCACCCTAGTAAACAGCTCTATTTTGCAGGGCAAGATATAGTTGCTTGAATGTAAATTATATAATGAAATTCATATGCCTGTGGAATTAATGAATAGAGCATACAATGAGTAAGACAATACTTCAGGGATATTTTTTGTTTTCTTTTAATGAAGAAGCCTACTTTACAACTTATATTCTGACTAGCACTGATGTTAGAAGTTTCACTTGCAGGTTCCTCTTCCATTTTGGTTTAGGTAATGAGGACATCTTCTGGGAAATAAGAGAATATATCAGACAGCAGGGTTTTTTCATCATTTTAAATGCCTTTTCTTTGTCACTTCAAAAGACCTGGTGGGTCATCAAGCACTGGAAGGTTTTTCTTATTCCATTTAATCTCTCTCTCTCTCTAATTCTACTCCATCTTCTTGGAGTCTCCCAGAGACTTCCTATAAGCTAACTGTAAAACAAATATTTGTCATAGTTATGAGTACACTGTCAATTCAATTTTTCTTTGAAAATAGTTAAGAAATTCCTCTGTGAAAGAGGAACCTATCCTTTCTTTAATCTCTCAAAGAGTGAAAATACAATAAACTTCAAACTAGCAGGTAAATGGACTTCTAATCTCTGTTTAATAAATCATCAAGGATGACTGTGGAACAGCTTGATCTCTTTTGAAGAGCTCATCATACTTTGCAAAGTTCTTCAGAAGTTCTTGAAGAGGTCTGAGGATACTCTAACTTAGGAGTCCTTAGAGTCATCTGAGCATGACTCATGCTACCAGTGCCCCTCTTTTCCAGCAAAAGTGATAAGTATTACAATTTGATTTAGTTAAAAAGAAGAGAACTCATTTACAGCTGAGTGCTGCCAAGGTGAAATACAGGTCTTTCCTAAAATTAATATGTTGAAATAATTACTGGTGAACTTTGCAAAATTCCAAGGGTCATTGAGTTCATACCCTGATGAACATGAATGAGAGTATGAGAGGAAACAATATGACACAATTGGATTGACTTCATTGTTACTGAGATTCTTTGTTAATTAGAAGACTCACAGGGCTCTAATTCTAATTAATTATTTAATAATGTAAAGTCTATATCTGACTGATACATTTTGTCGCTTAGCATTGGTGAAAAGTACAATTAGGTGTCACAATGAAGAGTGAGAACTCTTGGTAGTCAATGAGCAGCACGGTTGCTTGACAGAAAGTTGGTGACATGTGAGAGTTTGTGTTGTAAATCCTACTTACCAAGTAATTGAAAACCTGAAAATGCAGCCACTCTTTCTGCTTTCTCATTTATCCTGAACTATCAGAAGCCTTTACAGTGGACTTAGCAAGGTGGCTCAACTCAGTGAAGCTGAATAGAGCCCTGCCAACAAAAACTGGCACAAAGGGTTCATCTGACTGGTGACCCTGATCTCCTAGTTCTCTGAGCAGTTGTGGAGGCCCTCTTTCTATCTCCATACACTATGGCACAGAAGAGTGTTTCCAGTCTTACTCTGCCTTGTCATCTTAGCATATGAAATCTCCAGGACTCAGTAAGTAAATGCATAACATTTGTTCTATTTAGGAATGGTCTTCATGAGAACACAATTGGTTGCACAACAATGGGGTGGTTTTCCAACACTTAACCAACACTTACTTACTTGTTAATCAAGACTTACTTCACTTTCAGTCATATAGATCTAAAATATCAGTACATTTCATATTGTTTTGCAAAAGAATGAGGATCACTGCTGTCGGCACGACACCTTCTACATGTGACATGTTAATATCCTGCATGAAATATAGAGTGAGAATGGGGCTCACAACACTATTTCAGGCTGAGCTGAAGGAGGGAAATGAGGTGACATAGCAAGCACATAGCCCTTAGGATGCATAACTTTGTCATATAGTAGATAACCATCATGTTTTCTACTGTGGGGCTTGCCATGTCTTATTACATACTTTGTAAAATTACATTTGATTACATGTCTAGCAAAAGACAACCCTTACTTTGGGACTACCATCTTCTATCATGAATAGTCCTTCTGCCACCACTTTCTAAAATAATAAATTTTAATCAGTCAGCTTATTTATCCAGCATTTAAAAAATAGATATTCTTCTTTTTTAAGAGAGACATCGCCTGCTTGATGATGTATACTTCACTACTTAAATGAGAATCTTCCCACTCATTTTTGTTACCCACTAGAAGTTAAAGCTTTATTTTTAATGGAGTGTCTCTGCAACAATTTCAGCTTTAATATAGATAATTTTTGGGGTAGCAGTATTGTAAAATATGTATCTACAATGTTAGTTTTATGTTTGCTCCTTTCACCATCATACCTATGCCAGATAGCAATTTACCAGCTAAATTAACTTTTAGATTTAACATTTTTCTTTTCTTTTAAATCAAATTTTTTTTAAAACACCAAAACATTTTTGAGGTCTCTTTTTAATAACAGTTTAGCAAATATTAATAACTTTGTACATACCATGTAAACCAAGTTACTGAGATAAGATCATTATTGAAATATTATAATTTATTTTCAGGATGAGATCAATGTTTAATATTCTTGCTTCCTTGTAGAGTTATGAGTTCAGCATCTGCTGAAGAGCTTCATTAAAGGAGAAACACTATCTCACCTAAATCAAAGGACAAGGCATTCTCTTCTCAGCCCTGGGCCTTTTTTAGCAAAGCTCTCACTTCACCTTGCCTGCATGTAGAGATAAGAACCTTGGTAGGAACAAGGCACCTTCCTCTCCCTGTAATGGAGGAATAAAAAAGAGGGACAGATAATTGCAATCTCCAAAACTGCGTGGGGTAGAAGGGGCAGGGTGAGAAGGCTCCTGAACACAATCACAGAATTATCATGCTCCATTGTGTTGCATTTTAGGCTATAGGAGAGCAGCGAAAAGGATAATGCAACATAGTTCTTTGTGTACTAGAGTAGCAGAGAGAGCTTTTATTTAAAGAAACACTACACTTATATAGAGTAGTTCGTGCAACACAAAATAGAAAAGGTTCATTGGTCCAAGAAGGCAACACCTGTTTGAAAAAATGCTTTCTTCAAAATATCACGTCTCTCACATCTCCAACAGGTGTTTAATCATTGTTGTAATTCCTTGTCCCTGAACAGCCTGAGAAAGGCTGCTTTCTTGGCTCCCAGCAGTATCCTAACAGCACTATTGCTTAGGAACATCTCATTACGAGCATTAAAATGTTGCAGTTTTTTATGTTCACAGGATTTTTCAAGGTGTGGTGAGAAATTACAGAAACTATGTGGAAGGATGTAGAAGTCTAAGCATAACAAAGTAAGAATGTTATGTGGCTGACACCTGCTCCGTAAGTTTTATCAAAATGAAGTTGCATCACTAGTAATTCTTTGACTTTTTTTTCTGTGTCTATTTTAGAAAAACAGAATTTTACCATAGATTTCATATAATAATTGGAGATTGAATGAGAACTGTAGGATTAAGAAACTATGACAAGAATGGGCAGAGAAAAAAGAGTGATTATATGAGAAATGGGACTTCAGAGACCTCATATGCAGTTAGATAATTTCCATGATGAATGTCAGACTTACAACCACATTCAGATAGACAGAATTCATGAACTACAGAAATCTTCAGGACAATTTTTCATGCAAGAGCAGGCTTGATTGCAGAAACTACCTCATTCTTTTAAGCTTTAATATTTTTTTCTGTTGTAAGGCATGAAAATAACCTATCTATCTTTTGCATACATGCAAATGTAATGACATGAAGAAAATTTGTACCTAGATTAACATCAACTTATTTACTACAAGATATAATTCCTTGTGATGAATTCAACACAGACTAGATGGCACAGAATATGGGCAGGAGGCTTTACACTACATTTATCAAACTATGTTAATGGGAAGAAAAAATGATCTTGTGACCTTGGTGATTGTAATGTACAATTGCTATGTTTGCATCTCTAAAATTGTTTCAGAACTAAGAAAGGTTCTTCTCACTGAGGCAGTAAAACTGTAACAGCTTAATTTCTAAACATTGCTTAAATTTTGAATTAAGAATGCACAAGCCATCTTATATATGAACTTAGTGAATTGCACTGTACAATTATGTTCCACTTGAGCTCTGTATCTGAGATGACTTTTTGCAGGTCAACTTACCCTTTTTCTCTATCTTCTTTATTACTAACTCCTGCAATCATGGTTTGACATTAGGCTGGAGTGAATCAGGTTTTCAGTGGTTGAATACAAATTCAATCCAATGCTTTCACTTGAAGCATAACTGATATATAGATATCAGCAAAAGAAATAAATAAAAAAAAAAGAGGGTTTTTAAAATAGTTTTTTCATTCACTTGGTAAATATGTAATATTGCAGTGTGTAAAACCAGTTTCAGAAGAAATGTGTTTTAAATACTTTAGAATACTAGACAAGCCACTGTAAAATGCAGGACTCTAATAAGCACTGGGTTATGGCTTTTTACTCACATTACTGCAGTGAAGGGCTCTGAGCCTTTACATTAAAAATCTTATTTTCAATACTTTGTAAGTCTACTGTAAATATTTCACTGGACAGAAACTCAGAATAAAAGGTTTCAAAGTGAAAATATATAATTTAAAGTTTTCTTTGGTTTTTGTTCTTTGGAAGTTTTTTCTCCTAATTGTGTCTTTATTTGTAAATGCATAACAGAAAGAAATAAGTTCTTAAGGCATTTTGTTCTGAGAGCACAAGAATGTATTTAAATACCATTGAGACTGCCAAATTCTAATTTTGCATATCCAAGTTGTATGAAATTTAAAAAAAAATAAAAAAGAAAAAGTAAAAAAGTTAAATGAACAAATGAAAATTTGATTATATTATTTGACTATAAGCAAATATATATTATATTTTATTATAGGACTTAGCTTTATCTTTACCTCACTTCATAAGCATGTTCCCTTCATGTGCTAACTAATATATATGTGTATATATTAGTGACATGTCAGTCATTATAATGTATTTTGGAATAACTATTCAACTAACCTTTTACAGTATCTAATCAAGGGTTCAGCTGTGTCAGTGTTTCTTGACACCCTGATTTACAGGACAACTTTATGAAAAGTTTTAAAGTCCTAGCCTTGACTTATTTCACATAGTTCATTTTACAGAGCACAGGCTTAATATAATGATCCCATTTGTGTTCCATCAAGTTGATGTCATTTGGTAAGTTAAGATTTGAAACAAAGCTTGTGTTCTAATCCACCTTCTTGATACAAAATAAATTGACTACTTTCACTGGCAATACAAACATGATATTCATAACTGAAAAATCTTCTTTGTCTTCCATATCTGAAACACTTTATATGTCAAGGTTGGGGAGCTGATTTAAAAATTTAAACAATACTTTACCAAATTTATTCTTGAGTACTAGGAGCACAGGAGAAAAGCAAATATGATGACAAGACATTTACCATTTATGTATCTCCACAGAATATTTTCTTTAGAGAAATGTATACAAATCCCACACAAAAAACTGGTAAATTTTCTTCCTAAGACACAGAAAGAAAATTATCTGTTTCTGTCCTGAAATCAGACATCTTTCTTTTCATTTTCCATGTTTAACCTTTTTCATACAACACTGTATACATTCCTTGAGAGTTACAGAATGTGCTGAGTTGGAAGAGATCCATCAGGCTCACAGAGTCCAGCTCCTGGCCCTGCACAGAACACCCCTAGAGTCACACCATGTGTCTGAGATTATTGTCCAAGTGCTTCCCGAACTCTCTCAGGCTGGTGGTGGGACCACTTGCCTGGAGAGCCTGTTTGTGTGCTCAGCCATCATCTGATCATGAACTATGTACAGGTTTTGACTTCGAATATATTTAGGAGCTGTACGTTTTGCAACACGAGCTTTTTAAAAAGATCCTTTTGCCCTTCGTTTGTAATCCACTTCAAAAATCTTTGAATGTATCTCTATTTTTGCATTAAGAATCATAGAATCGTTAAGGTTCAAAAAGATGTTTCAGGTCATCAAGTCCAGCTGTCAAAGAAGGCACAATAAGTCTTATTTTCCCTAATTATATTTAATTCACCTCTTCTCCATATGTTCACATTTTTCTATTTTAACAAGTGCTATTTTAAAATATTTAAACATTGTTCTTTCCATTGTCATTGATTTTACAGGTGTAACTACAAATATTTTCTCAGCTAAGCTTCAGAGTATTGACAAAATCCTTGACTACAATGCAATGTATCAGATGTAATCAAAATATTTTAAAAGTTCTTTAAATTTCAAAATTTATGTTTAAGGGTACAGAGTGTTCCTTTGACTTTCAATAAAGGACTTGTTAGGGGTTTCTTGTTAGCTCTCTTGTTAATATAACCTTAAGTGCTGTATCTTAACACAAACTGACTACCACAGAAGTACCCCAATACAAACCATATATCTGCTCGAAGTTTTCCATACTTGACAGTCTTTCTTATCCAATGACATATGATATCACTTCCTCTGGTAGATCTCATGATGGGGAAGGAAAAAATAAAAGGGAAATATAATATTATAAGTACATAACTTGATTGAGACAATTTTTCTAGATTTAAAAAATGCTGGCATTTCTTCTACAATTGCAAACACCTTGTTCCTAGCATTTATTATGTGTTTGCTGTTCAAATGTGTCCATTTTGATAATAAGGGATCCAATCAAACACTGACTGATTACCTAGGTTCCATTTCATTCTGGTTTTGAAGCAAAACACTTTGCAGATCTAATTAGCTTCATGTTTCTAATTGTCATGGTTACTCCATGCATTTTTATATGCTATACTGTAACCAGCATCATTTTTATGCAAAGAGTATTTTTCAAAAGAATTAATTCTGTCAGAGATGACATGAGATGTCTTATTATTTCTCCACATAAATTGAGCTTTGAAAGGAAATATTACAGTATTCTTTGTTCCTATCCCAGTTAACACCATCTTTTCTTCTGCATACTTGCAATGTCCCAAAAGGATTAAAATTCTTTATTCTCTGGCCAAATTTATGCCTTCATCTTTGTACACCAATAATCCTTCTAGGGTAGATGCCAATAAAACACATCTGTTACATTTATATTCTGATGGTAGTCCAACTCTGTGCTCTGAAACATTGTGTTTTGATGCAATGTGCTATTAAGCAACTTCTGTGTTTTCCAATAAAGAAAGCTGTGTATCACTGAATAAATAAATAAACCATTTATAAATAGCACTAATATCAACATTAGTACTTTCTCCTAAGTCCTTTATTGACGTTGCATCTTGGTTAATTTCTTCCTCTGCTGAACTAACTATGGTAAATTGTTTTGATGAACATTGCTTTCAACTATTTATTTCAGTAAAAAATAAGCCAAAACACTGGCAAACTATATCCAGAAAATGTTCTGATGTTTCAAAAGTTGTGATCAGGGGTGTTAAAGGCTGAAGAGTACGGTGTACACTCAAATAACATAAGCCAAATGCTACTTTTTTCTTTAACAGGCAGTATATATTATGCCTTTTGTCAAAACATGCAACCGCATCTGAACAAAGATTTCAAGCTTATTAAATAGAAGGATTATTATTATTTATAATTCAAGACTGACACCACTTTTTCTTGCTGTTTAGATGGAAAGTTCTTCTCTCAAACATATCAGTTCTTCCTCTGAGAAAATATATGTGCATTTATGGATTCCATCACAGCTGGCTTCACTGACATATTAAAAAATCAAATTCTATAAAATCAGAATGCAATGACTACATATGAAAATAGCAAGAACACTGTATACCACTTTCAGTACCTGCACTGCTATTTAGCCACAGGTGACAGCAGAAAGCCAGAGACCTACTCACTTTCTCTGTTATTCCCCATTGGAATGGGGCAGGAAACCAGAAGGATGAAAACTTGTGGGTTGGGGTAAAGACTATTCAATAGATAAAGCAAAACCTGCGCACACAAGAAAAGTAAATAGGGAACCCACTCACTATTCCTATTCACTAGCTAATCAGACAACAGATGATTAGCCATTTCAAGGAAGGGAGAGTTCCATCATGATTATTAACTGAGAAGATAAATGCCATTAAGTTCAAACTCCAAATTTCCTCTTTTTTCTCCTCCACCTTTCACTGCTGGGTATGGCATGCATGGTGGGATGTCTCTTGAGGAGTTGGGGTCTGCTGTGCAGACTGTGTCCCCAGCCCTAGCATGTTGGTTGGTAGGCCAGCATGAGAAGAATAAAAATACCTTAGTGTTGTGCAAATACTGTTCTGCAATAACAGAAATATCCCAAAACTTTTTGAGATTTGTTTTGGTCACAATCCAAGATATAGCACCTACTAGGACCAAAACTAAATTTATCCCAGCCAAACTCAGGGTGATGAGTGTTCAAGAAATCAAACTCTGTTTCCAGAACATCGAATGCAGCTACTTAATATGTTCTTTTGTTTGCCTTTGTTAGATGTACAAATAAAATTAAGTTTCAAGATTTGTAGTTCTACAGATGAAGGGAAGGTGACTACAAGCTTTACCTATCGATATCAGGCTGAACTCAGAACTGCAGCTAAAAGAATGGGTCTTATTACAACCAGAAAATTGTATTCCAGCAAGCCAATTGAATTTTGCAGCAATTACTGTACATATAGAACCTGAATAAGGCTAGATGCTTTACATGTGATGCTTTACAATCACAAATCAGTAAATGACCCACAGGATTTAGGATTGAATCTTGGGCCTTGAACTGTGAATGAGAACAGCAAATAGTAGACAGAAAATTATTATAATAACTTTAAAGTCCTTTGTATTATAGGAACAAAATCATTATGCTGATATTTTCTTCTTCATCAACTGCTTTTCTTTAGTCTTCAGTGTATTACAGGTATTTCTGTGTCTTTCAGAATGAAAAATAACACTTTTAAAATAACAAAATAAAATATTGCCTGTGAAAAGTGCCTATTAATGCTTCAGAAATTTCACTGCCCTGACTGAAAGGCCTGAAGTTACTTCTTGAAACTGAAAAATTATTTAATTAGCATAATTTCAGAATAATGTTTTCAAATTTAAACCATTTGACTTAGAATTGCTCCTTCTTCACAATGAAATCTTTGCACAAGAAAGGTTCTGAATCACAGTCCACTCTGATCATTGTCTGGAGACAGTAATCATTTGATCACTTAGGAAAAATGAGCACATTTGATCTGGTACCCTCCCATTTAAACATGCAAAAATCAGAAGTCATGCATTTAAATCACTCCACCATCAGCCATTTTCACAGGTGCACTCTCTGTGTTCCGTAGAGCTGTGCTAAGATGACAAAAACAGCTGACAATACTTGTCATTATTTTTTCAATATAAATTCTAACAACTTCTTTGGGCTAATTTGGTATTCAATACTCAGGCAGGAAGAAGAATGTCAAAACACAGAGTACTGCACCATCATTTCAAAATGAAACTTTTTCTATCTTGGATCCATCAAGTTATTTTATCTCAGATAATTACACTATTTTCACTGATAGCACAAAAGTCATCCTTGTCCTATTCTATCAAGTATTTTCCCCAAATGAACGCAAGCCATTAATTAATAAATCGAATAATTATCTCTGAAGATGTGCACTTTTTAACCAATTCCAAATAATAGAAGTGTAAATGTAAAAGGAGAGACAATGCCATCTCACAGGTTATTTGGCTGTGTGCTGTTCAGGGCTGCAGATTGTCCCCAGGAAGAGCTGGTTGCCTGGAGCAACAATACTGCAGGCTGTGTGCTGGCTGCCTGCATGCTTCTCTAGATGCCAGCTGCAGAGACTTTTTGTCGTTGTCAGCTTACAGCATTAGAGCTTATATGGCAAGACTAGGTAATAACTAAGCCTGCTTTTATATATGGTTACCTCCTCTTTAACGACCAAACCCAACAGCTCTGACACGACTAATGTTCTTTTCCTAATCAGCTAGGTTCATTCCCAGTGAAATGTGCTGCCAGATGATGACATGTGGCTTACCAACACAGCTGTGATTGGTGGAGCCATTTGTGAAAGTGCCACCATTAATTGTACTTCAAAGGAGTTTACTGCAAGTGCCACAACCCTGAACAATGCTGGGGCACTGCTAGCTCAAACTCCCACAGGGCTTGTTCCCACAAAGAGAAATAATCTGCACCATTTATAACTCCTCTGGTATCTTCTCCAGAGAAGAAACAGAGCATTTGGTGCACATTTTAACTCATCCAGAAATGCAAATATAAATCACGTGTCAATTACCGTATCAAACCAGATCAAAGTCTTAATCTCTGTAAAATACAATGGCTCTAACAGGAGTAAGTTTTAAGTATTTTAAAGGCACCACAATGTTTCAATAGTGAAATAGTGAAAATTATCCTACACACTCACATTCAGGTACCTTGATTTGTATGCTTCTTTTATGATCTCTCAGGCAATAACTTTTAGCCTATATAAACATGTTGGAACAGTTTTGAGATGTAAATACTATTTCCTCAGAATGCTTAGAAACTCTCCTTCTCCTGAGTTGCCATGTTTAAAGACATATTGCAGTATTCTTGCAGTATTCATATACAGTAAAAAGATATTCTTTAAAATAAGTAGAAGAATTAATCTGATCTGGGCTTTTCCCCCATATCTCTACTCTTTTCTGGACAAGCTTTCCAATTTCAGAATAATAACTGACTGTGACGCTGTATATGCATATCTACAAACACTGTAGAAAAAGAGAAAAGCAAAATCTGAATAAAAGAATCATTAACATTACCTTGTGTGCTTTAGAAATGTGCCACTTTTACAGGACAAAACTTTTGCGATAATATGTGTATGTAAGCTAAAAAATTAAATTTCCATTGTTAATAAACAACAATACCAAACAACAGAGAGGATGCTTTTATCTAAACTCCCAAAATAGGGAGATTATTAGTCTACTTCAGGTGCTAGCATGGTATTTCCTGTATGTAGGAATCCTGCTGCTGAATCATCCAATGCAGAATCATGGAAAAAAAAAATCACAGAATCCTAGAAAATCCCAAGTTGGAATGGACCTAAAAAAACATCTCCTGGCCCTTCACAGGACAACCCGAAGAATTACACCATAAGCCTGAGAGCTTTGACCAAATGCTTACTGAACTCCATTGGCACTGTGACCACTTCCCTGGAGATCCTTTTTCTAATATCCAGCCTAAATCTCCCCTAACTCAACATCAGGCCATTCCCTCAGGTCCTGTCACTGCACCAGACACAAGAGATCAGTGTCTGCCCCTCCTCTTTCCTTCCTGAGGAAGTTGTACCTGCAGTGAGGTCTGTCCTCAGCCTCCTCCTGGCTGAAAAAGTGACCCCAGCTCTCCTCAAACAGATTTCCTTCTAAACCATTCTCTATCTTCACAGCCCTCCTTTGGCCATTCAATAATAGTTTTGTATTCTTCTCATATTGTGACACCCAAACCAGCCCTCAGCACTGGAGGTGAGGCTGCCCCAGCTCAGAGCAGAGCAGGACAATCCCCTCCCTTGCCCAGCTGTGTTCCTGTCCCTGATGTCCCCAGGACAGGATTGTCCCTCCTGGCTCCAGGACACTGCTGGCTCAGGTTCAGCTTGCCACTGGCCAGTCCCTTTCCATGTCATTGCTTTCCAGCATCCCATTCCCCAGTCTGTCCATACATCCATCCATACATACATACATACATTCCCCATCCCAGATGCAGAATCCAGCACTTTGCCCTTTTGAATTTCATATGGCTGGCGATTGCCCCATCCTCAGCTTTGTCAAGCTTTGTCATCCTCTGCTCCTCAGCTCCTCCCAATCCAGTACTGTTGGTAAATTCCTCTGTGAGCCTTTGAGTTCTGCATCCAAGTTGTTTAAGAAGACATTGAAAAGAACTGGCCCCAAGATGTATCCCTGCAGAACCCCAATACTGACAGGTTGCCAGTCCAATGGGACCCCAATTACTGTAAGAATAGTTCAAGGGAATCCTGCCTGTGAACCTCTTGTTGACCCCTTACATGATGTGTTTAACCAACTGAGTGCTGGACATTTTGTCACAAAGGATACTGTGAGTCACTGCTCTTTAAAAGCTAAAAAACTCGGTCTTTAAAGATTAAAAATTCACTAGTCTCTGAAAGCTTTGTATTTCAATTCATTTTAAAGGAAAAGTGGCAGTAAAAGAAAGCAAGTAAATCATCTGCTTGAAATCAGAGCCTTCTTGCAATACCCCAAGGCTATACTTTGCTTCCAATTAATGTGTGCCTTTTCAGAATCATATACAAATAGCTTTTATGTTCATTATGCACAGCAAATCTGTCTAATGACTTTCTTAACATGTTCTAGTCCAGATCAAAGTATCTAATTGCTGTAACAACATTAACTTTGCAAGTCTATAATTCATGATAAGTGGTTAGCTGTTTCTTAAGCTGTACTGTCACATATGAAGAGGAAAACGAACACAATCCAGTAAAACATTACATTGTTTAAAAAATACCCCTTTCAAGACTATTTATTATATGTTACTCAAACTACTATAGGAAAAACTTGGTTTTGTGCAATGTGAATTACAGATACTATTTTTCATGGAGGATCAATAAAATAAAAAAAACACAAAACAAAACAAAACAAAAAACATTTCTAACCAATAAATTTACTTTAGTTATACTTTTGCATTTTTCTGGCTATATACTTCCTTGCTGCTTTCTCTTTGGAAATACATAAAAGCAGCAGGAGAAAATTCACACAGAAAGTAGACATAAAGAATGCATCAGAACGAAATCTACCCTGATGGTCCCTATTATTATAATAGAACTATAAAAGTACATCACCTCTAGAAATCAAAGTAAATCTTACTACTCATCAGTGGGAAACAAACTCAAGCTTCTGTGACCAAAATTAAGCAACATGAAACATCCATACACTGGAAAAAATATGGGAATATTCACAAGCAAAAAACTTGGAATAGAGAAAGAAGTTTTACTGCCCTGATAAAGCTGCTAAACCAACAAAAAGAAATCTAGTAACTTCAAAGTTTCATGTTACTTTAATTCAATTTACACATCTATTTTCCCACATGCAAGAGAAAGAAACAATTACATGTTCATTGAACATCCAGAGATTAGATTACATGGAAGTCAGGACATCTCCAAACTACCTTTTACTGTAAACACTTGAACTCAAATCTCCTGAGGCCTTGCTACTAAATCTAAAGGCAGAACAGTGGTGGGGATTTCATGAAGCATTTTAAAATTCCACTTACATCAAGAGGGTGGTGGGGTAAAACTGCACAGAAAATATGTTCCAGCTCAATTTTACCTGTAAGTGATACACAGGCTGGGTTCTAGCACCCTTATTTAGAATTATACTCACCACCATATCTCACTTAATCAATAGAATGGGAACAACTGTACCATTATGGAAGAAATTAAAATCTTGCTATATATACTCAAAGTATATAACTGTTGCACAGAAACTGTAGAATACATCATACTTTTATTATTTTCATTGTTCATAACTTGATTACTTCAGCCCACCAACAAATTCCAGCATATTCAAATTTTGAATTGTCTGAAAATAAAGTAATTACCTTCAGCATGGCAAGTGTCATACTTCTTTTTCAAGTTCAGTATCAGTACTTTGGATGATTATTTTACAAATACATTTTACATTTATTTTGATAAAAATTAATTTTAAATCACACTGTGTAATGGTCATTTTAGTATCTATTTTATCTTTAGTAAAAAAGTCAAAAAAAGGTTTCTGCACCAGTGGGGGATAGAAGGCTGGTGAGCCTACAGGAATGGAATTAGCCACTCTCCCTCGGAGAGCGGGCTCTTAGGCACCCACTTTTTGATATTATAAAAGCATATTCTTCCTAAAATGCCTCCCTGCTCTATGCATTTGTTTCCCATTGGTTTTCCCCCCTTGTTCCTTCCCTGTACTCCCTTGGTTTGGTGCTCTACCCCTCCTCTGAGCTTCCCTATATAAACCCCTCTCCCCCGACCCTGTCCGGGCTTTCTCATCCCTGGCCCCCTTTGAGGAGACCAATAAACCTGTTCTTCAGAACCCCACACAAGGCTCCCGTCCCTTCCTTCGCTCGTCACCGATCTCTAAAAGAGCTCAATCCCTTTGTCCCGGGAGCGAGGACGCTGCCTGTGCCACCGGCATGTCTTTCGAGACGCTTCTCTGGAAGGTCGTGACGCTCCACCATCGTCCCACGGTGACAGCTGGCACCCGAATGGGGACTGGAAACGCTCCCTGGGACAAGCGTTTCCTGGAGCTGCGGCTGCAGGACACAAGTCGCTTTTGGGTTTTGCTGGCTCCCCGAGCAGGGCTCCTCGCGTTTTAGCGAGAGCCATCTGAGGGGCGACCGGGACCTTCGCGGATCTTCGTGGGACTGCCGCAGGACCGCTTTTGAAGATCGGCTGATGGCTGACCACCCTTCCTGCGGGCTTCGAGGAGCCCAAAGAAAGACAGTGAGCTCTTGGCAGGCTTCTTGTTTTCTGTTTTGCCTTTTACTGCAAGGTGAGAGGATTGAAGGACCGAGAATGGGCAATCAATGCAGCCGTCCGAGGTTTAGCCCTTCTCAAAGAGACATTTATTACCAAGTTCTAGCTACCTTTATCGTGGGAGATTTTAAGTTTTCAAAGAAGCAACTTAAAGAATTTCTTAACTGGGTTTTTAAACATTTTTCATTTACTAAGCAGAATGCTATTCTTTTAACTACCTTTTGGGATGATGTGGGGAGAAAGTTATATGTTGCCCAGGAAAGCTGGAATCTTTCAGTTGCAAGGTTTTTCCCTTTATTTCATATGATTGTTAAAGCTTTTGAGTTCTTGGGGAACAGCTCAAGTCGGGGTTTGGGTCCCCCGTTAAAAGCCCCTTTCCCTCTTTCCTCTCCCTGTGTTCCTAAACCCTCTTCCCCGTCCGAGGGGCGATTGGCAGGCGGTAGCTGCCAGAGGGCACAGGGCTGCTTTCGAGTCCCTAGCGCCTCCGAATCCCCTCTCTCCCCTTGCTGGGGTAGCACTGGCCATGCCACTCTGGAACTTTCCCCAAACCTTCCACTCAGGTCCACCTACCCAGTTCCGCCTTCTGTTAACATTTCACATAATGTTGCCG
Organism: Erithacus rubecula; assembly: GCF_903797595.1. Taxonomy (NCBI): domain Eukaryota; kingdom Metazoa; phylum Chordata; class Aves; order Passeriformes; family Muscicapidae; genus Erithacus; species Erithacus rubecula. The sequence continues at coordinate 5,195,136 of NW_027635860.1, forward strand.
GCAATGCTGCCAGCCCCGCCATTTTGCCTTCTTCATACTCCAGTTTTCCCGCCCTTCCGCCTCCAAACGGCCACTTTCCCACCTCTTCTCCACCTTTTCCTGCGCTTTCCATCATGCCCTGCCCTCCCCCCCACCACACATTGATGGGTGTAACTGCGTCGGGACCCTCCCTCTCCATCAGGCAGCTCCTCCCCATCATGGATTCCAACCTCTCCCTCCGCAGTTGGCTCCTCCCCTGACCAGCTGCTCAGACATTGGCAACCCCACATTCCCATTCCCATTCATAGGAATGGGTTTTCCTGTGCCATGTTGCGAGTATATCTGCTGTGAAGATGGATTAACTCTGATATTTGATTTCTCAATGTGCAACATCCTTCAAGCTGGGATCACTACACTCTATCCTTTGATCTACACAGATTTTACTTTACCTAAAGATCTTGTAAACTACAGGTTATATCAATAACACATAGATTTCTCAAACCCTATGTATGAGGCCAAACAAACCAGACTGAAGATTTTCAATCTGAAAATTTCAGAATCTAGAAATTCTAGTATTTCCAGAATTCAAAATATGAAATTCCTTATCATTTCTAAAAGAGAAAGTTCAGCAACAAGCTCATCAGCTGAAATATCTGCTACTTTATGTTGTTTATTAAAGGACTGGGAGTCATAACCTACATAAAAAATTTTCCTAGGTATTTTCTTTCTGTATTTTATTTAGCACTGAAGTATCATTTGAATTTGATTTTTTTTAAAAAGAATGTAGACAAAAAATATATTAAATCAGAAGTCATTGATCTGTCTGTATACATATATTCTGAATCATACAATCCTTCTCAAAAATTCTGGACTTACTATAGAGATAGCATCAGAGATTTGATTGTTGAGTAACAATGATTCTGTTTGCCAATTTAGCCTCAAAAACCTCTAAATGTTTAAAGCAGAAAAAAAAAATGTAGATGTAATCCTGTTCCAAGTGATGTACTTTTCAAGTCTACAAACTAAAAGTTAAATTTTTCACTCATTCCAGTAATTTGGATTTCATCCTTGACCCACAACTGAAATCAGGGGAAAAGATAACAGAAGAGGGGGAAAAATACTCTTTGTTGGGTTGATGTGGCCAGAAATGTGTATTCTATCACCATCCGTCGAAGCCGAGTGGGGCAGTGATTCCTTATCTCTGTGGCACATACCATCTGCTAATGGGCCATCTGTAAGACAAGATGGGGCAATCATCTTTATCTTTTCCATAACTCATCCTCCCTCCAGGAAGATATCATCTGCTAATGGGCCATTCAGTCCCACTGTATGACTGATAAAATTACATCATCCCATTTGGAGATGCTCCAGCCAGGGAGAGGAGCCAAGCCTTCCGTACCTAGATAAAAACTGAGATTTTGGACAGCAAGTTACCCATTTTTCCACTGGATTCCAGAAGAGACACCAGACCTTTCTACATCATCCCTGGACTTCTGAAGGAAGTCTGCACCCTTCTTCAAGTGCACTGCTTCAGCTGAACAGCATCTGCCACTGCAGGGGAACTGTAGCCACCATTTGATTAGACTGCTACCAACACCCTGACTGACGGGGTGTCAGGTTGTATTCTGACTGTCAGGGCTGGGATTGTTTTGGGGTTTTTTTTTTTGTAATATTGTATTTCTATTTTCCAAGTAAAGAACTGTTATTCCTAATTCCCATATATTTGCCTGAGAGCCCCTTAATTTCAAATTTATAATAATTTGGAGAGAGGGAGTTTACATTCTCCATTTTAAAGAGAAGCTTCTGCCTTTATTGGCAGATACCTGTCCTTAAAACCAGGAGATACACTTACAAGATTGTAAAATTTACCTGCATTTTTTTCGTTCACATTTGAAAGAAAAACTTGTGAAGCAAAATGATACACGGGCTTTTATCACTACTCAGGTAGGTCAGAAATATCCAAACTTCATATAATTTATATTAGTTCAAAAAATGTTTAGTGATGAAAGTCAGTGATCTCCAACCAACCACCAGAGGAGAGTCGGAACACTTTAGTGTGCTATTACTTGTAAAAGTCATGATCAAATGTCTGATCTCAATGAACATAGCAGGATAAAATCACATACATACCTGACATAAATGCCATCCAATAGCATTTTTCAATTCCTGCGTCTGAAATTTTAAAATTCTATGAATATATTATTTTCTGAGTAAATTATACATTAGTATGAGACTTATATGTTTAAGAAAGAAAAAGACATAAGGAATTACCTAAAGCTGGATTACAAAAGAGTTATACTGAGAACCCTAGGCTTCTTTGAAGTATCCTGTCCTGAAAGAAATTAGTACAAATGTGATGGAAGCCTTTTTTGGAGAATCAGTAAACTTGGATGTCTCTCTGAGAACCTTTACACCAATGCCTATAACATGGGAAACTAACAGCAGGAGTCACAAGTCTGTGTGTAGTTACATGACTGTGACCTCTTTGGGATCACAGAGATACTGTGGGATGACTCACGTGACTGGAGAGCTGCAAGGAATGGCTGAAGTCACTTCAGAAAGCACATGCTGTGAAGAAAAGTCTATATTACACTTTTTTGTGAGAGTGGAAGGCATGAAAGTGCATGCATGGAGTGCATACCTTCCTTGGAACTGTCCAGGAGCCAGGCAAGGGCCCACAGTTCAAGGTTAGCAAGCAGAACACTGAAAGTTGTGCTATGGTGGGCATCTAATACAGGGCCTTCCTGAAACAATTGGAAGTTGCTTCACATTCACAGGCCCTGGATTACAAGCATTACTTCAATCACTCTCATATTTTCTGGATAGGCAATATAGCACAGCACAAACAATCTAGGACTTATCAGAAGTGCATTAAGAAAAACTTCCTGGTCCAGGTGATCAAGAAGACAACAATGAATAGTGGACTTCACACTTAAAAGCAAAGAAAAACTATCTTTGAATGCAAAAGTTTTGAGCAGTCTTGGCTGTAGAGACCATGAGATGGTTGAGTTCAGGATCTAGGCAAGAGGACACAAGGGAAAAAAAAGCAAATAACAGCCTGGATTCAGAAATTCAGACCTTATCTTCAACAGAGATGTACCATATCATGGGGCAGAGCCCTATAGAGAGAGCAGTCTGGGAAAGCTGGTTGATGCTTCCTTCAAGCTCAAAAAAAGTTCCATTCCAGCAAGAAGGGAATAAGCAGAGGTGGTAGGAGTTCTGCATGAAGGAACATGGAGCTCTTGATTGAACTGAAATAAAGAAGTGCAAAAGAAGTTGAAGGAGGGACAAAGAATCCAGAAGTGTAGAGATGCTGTTTAGTTTTAGAAGAATGTGATAAAGAAAGCCAATAAATACCTGCAGTTGAATCTGGCAAGAGGTGTCAAAGCCAACAGGAATGGATATTGCAAGAACACAAACAGGAAGGAACACATGGGAAAACTTGGATCGACTGCTGAGTTGGCTGGGAACTTGTGACAAAGAGCATGAAAAAGGTCAGTGCCCTCTTTGTCTCAGTATCTACCAGTAACTAGCCTTGATGTATCCATTAGGCCCTGAGGCCAGAGGGAGAGTCTGGAGGAAGGCAGACATACTCTCAGGAATGGAGGAGCAGGTTAGAGAACACTTGAGCAAACATGCACAAGTTCATGGGCCCAGTGGAAGGATCTCTCTGGCATCACTATGATGCCATTCTCAATTATATTTGAAAGGTCATGTTAATTGGCAAATGTCTCTGAAGGCTGGAAAAGAACAAAGGTTAGTCCTATCTTCAAGCGAAAGAAGGAAGATATGTGGAATACGAGTCTCACATCAGTCTCTATGAAGGTAGGGCAACTAATCACAAAAATCCATTCCAAATATATGAATGACACAAGGCGATTGAGAATAGTCTGCATGGATTTGTACAGAGGAAATCAAGTTTAACCAAATTTACTGACTCTTACAATGAGGTACAAAGCTTCATGGATGAGCATGTCACCTCCTTTTTAGGAAGGCTTCTGAAAGCTTCTCATCCTCAACGATAATCTGACAAAGCTTAGATTTGAGAAGGAGTCAGGGAGTTGGATGGGAAATTGTCTGAACAGCCAGGCCCAGAGAGGGCAGCAGCAAGTCCAGTGTAGACAGATCATTGGTTGTGTACCTCAGCATCAATACCTGTGACAATACTCTCCAACCCAAACAGTGACCTGTGCATTGGAACAATGTGTACACCTGGAAAGTTCATAGGTGACAAAAATTACTGTTATACCAGTAGGTTATGCTGCTATTCAAAGGCAGCTGGACAGGCTGGAGAGCTGGGCAGAGAGGAATCTCAAGCAGTTAACAAAGGCAAATGCAAATTCTTTCAATCTGGGAGGAATTAAGCCAGGTACTGCTACTTCCTGGGGAACAGCCAGCTGGAAAGCAGCTTTGCTGCACTTTGCTTTTTTCTTTTAAGGAAAGGACATGGGTGTTCTAGTGAGCAAAAAGTTGATTATGAGTCAGCCATTCACCCTAACAAAAAAGGCAGCCAACAGTCTTCTGGGCTGCAGGAGGAAAAGTCTTGCAGCAGGTCCAGGGAGGTGATCCTACCCCTCTATTCAATCCTAGTGAGGCCACATCTGGAGTGCTGTGTTCAGTTAGGGGCTCCTGAGTACGACAGAGACGTGGAACTACTGGAGCAAGACAAGCAGTGTGACAAATAAGGGACAGCAGCATCTCTCTTATGAGGAAAGGCTGAGGGAGCTGGACTGGTTCAGCTGACTGAGAGAGGCTCTTCTCAATGCACACAAGTATCTGAAAGGACAGTGTCATGAAGACAGAGCCAGGCTCTGCTTGCTGGTGACAAGCAACAGGCAGAAACTGGAGTAGAGGAATTTCCATTTAAGCATAACACTGTAAGAGTGACTGAGTACTGGAATAGGCTGCTTTGGAGTCTCTTTCTCTAGAGATATTAAGAATCCACCTGGGCAATATCCTGAGTAATGTGCCCTAGGGAACACTGGTCAAGCAGGGAGGTTGGAGCAGATGACCTCCAGTGGTCTCTTCCAACCCTGCCCATTTTGTGATTCTGTGAACATTCAGAAAAATTAATAATTTGTTCAGTTATCTCAACTAAAATGTATAAAAAATAATAAACAATGGGTTTTCATATTCCTAAGAATGCTGGATACTGTAAATTAATACAATGCAAATATTCTCAAATTAAAATGCAAACTTTAATGCCTCAGTAAAACCATGTAGTAATAAGACTATAATAAGTGGCTTATAAAAAAATTCATTTATTATTCATTACAATAAAACTAATTACAATTAATTTATTTTCTGTGCCTATTATTGTAAAAAAAAAACTTGATCTAGCATAAGTTAATAAATATGTAAATGAAAAGTTACCAAAGCAGGGTAAAGAAGAATTGGATGTTAACAGCACTCCATATCCTTCTCATTTTGTAAATGGATTTTGTGCTTTAGAAACTTCATCAACTTCTTGTTCTAAAGCAACTAGTCTTTGTTTGCTAGTCTCATTAGTGCAGCCAGACATACACACACTGGGATTGTAGACCAAACAAATACATCTACATGGTCAGAAATGAAAAAATGTTACAGAAAAAGACTTCACTGTCCTCCCTGGGTAAATTACAAAATTAATTCTTCCATGAAAAACTTATCTGTCATAATAAATCAAAGTGCCACCAGGTCTTCAGTTACATAAACTTAGCAATTCTGGAAAACATAAAAAGTCTAATCATTGGACTATAATATAAATAACTATGATTATTAACAGACACACTAATCTGGAAAAAAAATTAATTTCTATTTTTATGTCATTTCTTTACATCACTTGTTTTATTAGTCAGAAACACAGGAAAAGGAAGGCACTCCTACCCTTTCATATTGGGGAGGATCAAGATCTATCACTTGATGACAACAGCATACTACAATGTAATGCAGAGTGAATAGTTTATTTTACAGGACTTAACTTTCAGTGTCCATCTCCTTCATGTGAGTTTTCTGAACTCAGTTCAAGAAGGTCCTTCAAAGAAATTCATTTCACCCTTAAAGTAAGCAGTACTGGGCCCCTCCTAAGAATCATATTATCTTTGCCTTTTAGTGAAATCCAAGAACACTCCATCACCTTAAACCATGCACAAATTGCTACACGCCCAGCATTAAAAAAATTACTTAAAATTTAGATATACCTAAGATAAGATATATAAGATATACCTAAGAAAAAGTCCTTAGATTTTGTACCCAATACTGTTTGATGTTCCTGACACCTTGAAAGTGATAATTTTTCTGTCACTGAACTAGAATTCTCCATCAACAAAAAAAATTCAAGACCTACCAGTTTCACTCTCAAAGGATAACTGGAAAGATTAGTTCATTCATGTTTGATAAGTAGTAAGACATTAGGCTGATAAAACCCCTGGAGAAAACAGCAACAACAACAATAAACGAAAACAATTACAAAGTTCAGAATTCAGATGATGCCCAACAAATAAGTAAAGCCATATAGTGAATAATGGTGATCAAAGATCTTTCTTATAATGCAGGAATTTAACATAAACAAACAAACCAGTATATGATGGTGTAATTAAGAATCATTATATTGTTGTTACAGAAGTTTCTGGTTAATATCTCTATATTGCTAAGTATTTTCTAGGGTGCCTTTTGCAAATTGAAGTGTGTACATAGTGTTTTAGAAGCTGCATTTCCTTGTGTACTAGTTTTTAGATGTGTTCTCTTCCTGTTCTTTTCCACAGAGAGCTGAGTCTTTATTTCAAACAGAAGTAGGTACTGCTTTGAGCAGAGGTCTCTGCTCATCCAAAACAGCAGCCTTTTTCATGAGCTTTGCATGTATACATTTGACAACATTTTCGTCCAGAAAGTTTCCCAGGTAATGCAGTAAACTCAGCAAACACCTTTGGAAGATGTTTAATAAATTATCAAAAGCTAATCAATGCCTCATACAGAGAAGAGGTGACAGAACCATATACCCTCTCAGGGTCCAGGGAGAGACTGCCTCAGTATGATTATATCACATTACTAAGGCAACATAAGGAAGAAAGAACCAAAACAATAGAATACAGCATCAGACTGAGTCTTTTCTCTTTAATGAATCTCTCTTTTTGGTGTTTAAATTTAAAAGTTTCATTATGTCTTTGTTTGAGTATATATAGCTAAGATTACATTTGGCACAGAGAAACTTTATTTCTTTGATATTTCTCTTCAATTATATATCTTATGATTGCCAGTGAAATCATTATATCAACCAAAAAGAAACTTCATTGCATCTCATTATGCTGAAGAAAAAAAATTAAAATACACTCTGTTGTTACTTGTCCATTACTGCAGTATATGTGCAACTCATGATCACTCCTGGGATTAGACCATTGTGTGGACTTGCATTCATTTTCTATCAAAGTCAGGCTGCTTGAAGGACTATATCACAGTAAATTTTAATTTTAGTCAATATACTTATAAAGATGTCCACAAGAAACTGTTGTCTATACTTCCCTCTTAAGTTTTTTCTATTTCTGTTAAAATATATAATTTTATTCAGTATACTGTGACAAAGTATGTTTAATAAAAAATAACTTTCACTTCATTTAATGATCTACCAATGGTTTACAAAGAAAAGTCAAATAAAAATATTTTAATTATTTGTTTTTCATTATACTATTTATTGCAAATTCCAGAGATTCAGGAATTGGTGCAATGGATTAGTTGACATAGAATTTTGGACACAGAAGACATAATTCTGCTTGTCTTTGAATTATTTTTGGGGCTGATCAATGCATCAAATTAAGGACTCTTAAAGTCTTCACTAATTAAATGTAATGCTATAATGTTGTCAGTATCCCATTCCATAATTGTGTAGTCAAATATTATTTCACGCAGACCCTTTCTAATACAAAGTCTTTTAAAAAGGAATTACAACACTTGGATGTGCCCTGTATTCTCTGGAAAGTGAGTTTTCTTTTTATTAACTTTTGAATGTTCTTATTCAGGAGAGTACTGGAGACTAACATAGACAACACACAGATATAGGAATATTCTCAGACAGTAAAAGCAAAAGGATTCAGTCAGAAATACGAGCCACACCACACACTTGTCTGCAAGTTTCAAACAAGATCTAGTTGAGAAGATACAAAGAGAAGGGGTGGAAGGTAGAAGGGAGGAAATTTAAGAAAAAAGAAAAGAAAAAGAATTACAATCTATGTTTCCTGCTGAAGCAGCTTTACTCCTTACAATATTTAATATTCAGATGAATAGACAGTCCCAGTCTATCTTGGCACAAAATCATGAGGCCACTTAGCAAATGTTTGGAAGGTTGATTAAACAGCTAAATCCAACATTCCCAAAAGGTGAGTGTTTAGCTCATATTTTAATATTGACTTTCTTGAACCAAGTCTTTCTCTAAGACATGCAGACAAAAAATTATTAATCCCTCAGATATTGCAATCAAGGCAAGTGGGATCATTCATTTCTAAAGTGATTTAGGCCACCTCACATGACTTCAGACTTAATTTCTTCTTACACAGTAATATAGATCAAAATCAGCAAGATAAGAAAACAGGAAGCCAGTGACACTTTTATTACTCCCAGAGTACTGTGATACAAACCCAAGACGTAGCTATTGGAAATATATAAAAACTAACCAAGCATTTAAAATCATAAGCCAAACCATCATCAGATCAGTATCAGTTTTCCTTGAAACTGAGAGCTCTGATATGTTGTCTAGTTAGAGAAACAATCTACACATACCCAAAACTAATATTCTCACAAACTTGACATATTGGCATTGAAACTCTTTCTTGTTTTTACAAGCTTGATGAATATCCAATCTAGAGTTCCTCATCTTGAGCAGCATTTCATAAAGAACACCAAAAATTACAAGACAAATCTCTCTTAATGGCAAGGAATCCAGGCAAGATAACTAAGAATCACATCAGAAAAAAATTCTCCTATGGATAATTTCAACATATGTCTGGAAAATTAGATCTACCTTTTGATTAAGGCATGGCAAGTAAAATTCCTTTAAAGTGTTCACATTTTTGGAAGATAAGTGTTGACCACAAGAATCATTGAGCACCAAAGGGAGAAATATGAAACACAGAGACTTTTTCAGGTATTTCAACAGCTTCATTTGTAGTATGTTCGTGTGGAAGCTGAACATTCAAAAACAACTAAGAGATTTAGGATAGAAATGCCATTAACTTTCAGTTCAGTTGCTTCTCTGGGTACCTCAGTGATTTAGAAAGTCTCCCCTGTAGATAATTAATCAGTTTATGTCAGTGCTCAGCAGCGATCTGCACTGATGATCTTTTAAACCACTTTGTTGTTTGTGTGTCAGGTATATATAGTCAGAAAATTATTGTAAGTTTAGTTGTTATTTCAGGATGTAAGCAATTTGCTATCATAGCTTAATAATAGCGACCTTTTTTTTTGTTTTAATCATAAAGCACACACAAATTTTGTATGAGGAAAAATAGAAAATTACCACATTTTTCTTTCTTTCGTGTGAATCTTTTACACATTGTCACAAAAAGTAATGAAGTACAAATATTTACCCAACACAGCAGAGCACAAGGCTAGTCACACTTTTCAACCTCCATAGAGAATACTGTTTTGTGAATGATTGAAAGAACTCTTCCAAACATGCATGCTTTTGCCAATTTTGATGAAAACGCTTTGCACATTTCATAATTAGTTCACTGAAAATAAAAGAGCTGGAAAAAATACAATTAGTATCAGTATCACATCTAAACACAACAGGTTTCACCCACTAAAGTTATAACACAGTACTTCAAATTATGTTTAAAGAAAAAACAGGAAGAGAAAATTGGTATGTGGTGGTAAATAGAGATCTTCTGGATATACCTCCCAGGAAAATGTTAAAACTACTAAAATTTTATTTTCAGTTTAGCATCAAAATCTAAATAATCAGACACTCTTAACATTTGTCCTTTATCTTGCTGTCAATTTTATTATTTTCTTTAATCTGCTACAATCACCCATGGGATTATGTCCAGGTTTTGTTCATTTAGCGCTAAAAAACCAAATTCCAATTTCAGGTTGTATTTAACACGTTTGTCTAAAACAAACCCTCTTCTCACTTTTATTGCTCTTGAGGAAACACAAAGGACCTGTTTCTTCAGCATTTTGTATCAGATCTCTTTATCTGAAAAGCAGAAGTCAGAATCCACTGATATTGTCTATTGTCCTGAGAATTTTAACAGGCCCTCCTTTGCACCTGTAGAACAGAGACTTTGCTGAGAAAACAATTTGATTTTTGTTCACACCAAACTATTAAAGAACTTTTCTACACTTTCTAGAAGATGAGTTCTTACTATAAAAGCAAAAACCTCTACAGAGGCACAAACCAGAAGGAATGCGAACAAAAGAGACAATTTATGTAGCAGTAGAAAGTTTAAAAAACTTTGTATGGTGTGGAGGAAACTGGTAGTTGTTGGGGCTTTTTTTCAGTTGTTTGGAAACAAAGATCTTCATTGAGTCCAGTCTTTTTTGCAATCATTAAAACTGTATTCACAGTCATCAGATCTGTAATCAGTTTTGTTTTTCAGAGCTTGTGATTAACTATGGCAAGAACAAAATTTGACAACTGTCCAAAATTAATTTTCAATTTCTCCTCTTTTTGCTCTGATAAATAGTGCCAGATGATAGTTGATTGACAATAGTAAGCCTGCACATCTGGACTTCCATTCACTGTAGCATTTTGAATAAGATTTTACTTAGTGATGACAAGATTGAATAATTCTATAATTCTTTAAATGGAACCATTATTTGCAGTCTTGTGTAACATACTGATATCAAGTTTCAATTATTGCATTGGCACCAAAACCCCTTTAGCCAGCAGCTTCTGGGTCACATCCAACCAGACTTCAACAGATATGCACACTTAAATGACTGCCTTTTTTTTTTTTCTATCTCCTTTTAATAACTGTTTGCTTTCATGGGGAAAAACAAACAAACTTTCAGAAAAACTGTGAACCACATAGCCATGAGATACACAAAGTGTTCTAAACAAAAAGGTTTGCATCTGGGAGAGCAGTAGTAGGCACAAGCTTTTCTTCTGGGTATAATAACATGGATGTTAATTTTGGAGCTCGCAGTGTCTTTGATACTGTCTCCCCATAGACATCTTTGAATTGCCTAGCGGCCCTCAGTGACTAATTGCTTCTCTGAAAGCACTGCATCACCTGAAGAAGATGATACATGCTTAGCACAAAGAGAGTACGGAATAATGGCTTCAAAAGCAGTGTTTTGAACACAGTAATCCTTCAGTGATGAATCACAAAATGGTATAGGCAGCTCAATGCCAGCCTACATTTGCTGGCAAGTTTTTTTAATCTTAATTGTTGATTTAAGAAAAGCTATCTTCCTTTATAAAGATCAGTTTTATACTGACTTGGGAAATGACTCTGAATGCCATGGCATAATCCTTCATACTGCAGAGAATTACTTAACTTGCATTGAGAATTTATCCAATACCAGACACTAAATATTATTTATAATAAATATTTAGGGAACTCGAGGCAAATTAATGGAAACCATTGTTTACATTAAATCTTCTACAGTTTGGAAAGTGTTTGCATAACCAATGAAATCCGATACTTCAAGTGCTTAATATCTAAAGCAAGCTGCCTGTTTAAGAAGATTCCAATCAGATCTTCAGATTAGTATCAATTAAGTTATTCAGCATTTGGATGAGTATGCATAAATTGGGAGGAAAAGGACATTGAATTCTATTAAAACAGACCATGATCAATAACAAAGTACCATTCCTAAAAGCAGCTCTCCATTACTAATCTAACCTGCACACCTGTTGCATAATCAAATCTCAAACCATATGCTTGCATTCCCATGATTGTATTCAAGATCAGTGCTGTGAAAATGAGCTTTTGCACTTCATTCCAAATACTTTCCTGTTGAAGTCAAAAAGTACTTTCAAGGCTCCTGTGGACACGTAAGCAGAGATATGAAGTCAGAAGAAGAGATATATAAAGGTAGCTGAATTTACAATTTATTGTATTTATTTTAAATTCATAACTTCATCCATCAAGGGTTTTCTTTTGGCATTTGCTCAATCAACAAGTGTGCATTCACAGTACCTGTTTTATGATGTGAAATTTTAATGTGTTGACATCCTGCTTGGTATGTATTTATGGCATTCTTTGGAGAAGGTAGAATTGTCTTTCTTTAATTCAATCATTCAGCACCTGTGACTGTATTCTGCTGAAAATTCTTTAGTTTCCTGCTTTTCTTATGAAGAAGTACACATGTTAAATACACCTATAAAGACAGTTTACTGGCGGAAAGGCAGCCTGGTACATGCTCACCATCACAAAGGTAGAAAGTATGTATTATCTTTACTTAGCATTTCATTTTACTGCTGCAAAACTCCTGAGATCTTCATTTAGTACATGGGACGTTTTGACCCAAATTGTCTAGTATTTAATATAAGCTTTACATGAACTATTTGTCTATAGCTTAAGAAAACAGTTAAAAGGTTTCCTTTTCCATCTTAATCACTCCTATATACACATTACAGAGGCACCTGACCCAGTGTTACAAAGAGAAGGAGGCTGAGTGAAGGAGATTTGTTAATTGGATAGGGGAATCTTTGTTGTCTATTTCCTTTTCATAAAGAATTTTTATCTGTACAGAAGTTTGCAAGCTGGGCTCAACATAATGATGGGCAAATTTCAAATTCAGTGTTTGAATCCAGATTGCTGCTTGAAGTATTTCTTCAGTTCATGCCAACTCATCAATTAAATTTATTTCTCTGCCTCTTCTACATAATGTTATATGTACATATATATTAGCACACATTGAGAATCATGCTTTTTGCTTCAACTTATTACAAAAATTGCAATACAATTTTCTAACTTGGTGAAATCCCACAACAACATTAACTTTCATAGTAATTTCCCCCCAACTGTTAACATAGATATTGATATAGATATTAATATGGATATTAATATAGATATTAATAGGGGGGAAATTACTATCTACAGTGTTTTTCAGTTTGTTTAGTTGTTTATTTTTCCAACCCATTATTTATAAATATAGCATTTTGATTTGGAAATACTACATTAACAAAGAAAAAGCAGTTTGGTAGCCTGCTCATTTTCTTCCTTAAATCTTACCCTGTTAAAGACCCTGGAAGACAAAAGGTGGTGTCATTCACATTTATGACTCACAGCTTCATGAGCAGTTTACATACCATTAGTGCAGATGAATTTGTACATATGTTTTCTGCATGCACGTTGCTTTTTCCAACAAGTAGTTGAATATAGCAAAATATCCATGTAATTATGCCAAGATGTCAAAAATTTTCTAAGGAAATAGTATAGTGTTAAACCATAGATGCAGTTTTACAGCCACAGTTTGCCTCCAGCTTGTGTTTATCGTGCACATGTGTAGGGAAGACGAAACACATAATCAGAAAAAAACAAACCAAATAATCCCACACACCCTCTCCCCACTCCTTAAAATACCCACAACCAAAGGCAAAGCAGCAAAGTGCTAAACCTGTCAAAAGAAGCTAAAATTAATTAGTAATTTCTGCAACAAAATCATTGCACATCGGGGGAAGCATATACCAAGACAACTGAGATATTTGATGTTTTGGATATAGCCAGGAAGAATCCTCATTAGCTAATTATATGAATACAGGAAACAATCCTTCCTAAGTTATCTGGATGATATAAACTGGTCTGAAAATTAGAGCATAAGAAAACATAAATTTATTTCCCGATCTCCTTATTTAGCAGCATTTCATCTCACAGAGATCTTTTAAAATCTATTAAGGGATAGGATCACAGTGATGTGCCTAACAGACAGCTAATCTCACAGAATTTAAAACGTCATCTGGGAACATGATTAGTTTGGCACACTTGAGTTCTGATCAAGGTACACATGGGTTTTCTAAATTGGTGACATCTAAAGTTGCATATTAAAAACATTAAGTTAACAAGTTAAATAAAGAAATTAGACATTTATCATCTTTAGGTAAAAAATGGCATAAATTCAATCTACCAACCAAGAATACACAGATTTTTTTTTATTTTATTTTTTTAGTTAAACTGCACAAAACCTTTCAGATACACTTCTCAAAAGGAATTGTTGATATGATCACAAAACTCAACTTTTTTTTTTTTTAGTAGAATTGGCATGCATATGGCCTGGTCCATTTTAGTAGTATTTCCTATTCTATAAAAAATTTATTTTCACTTTCATACAAGTAAGTAAGGAAAATGTATGCTGTCTTACAATAGCAATGATGGATCCAAATTTATCTAATTTAGTTAATTCCAGTGGTATTTTTATTCAAATGTATACTGAGCAGAAAATGACAATCCAAAGTAACCACATTGTTTGTTAAAATATGGCAAACATGTCTTCTCTAATTGAGAAGTTTTGAACAATCTGCACAATATATAGTATAATTTCAGTTCACAATTAATTTACAGCCTATTTATTCCCCTATCATCTTCCTTTAGGATTTTTGATACTTAGATAGGCCTACTGAATATTACCATTGATAGTAACAATGCATACTGGATATTTTAAAGATTTTCAAAGTCCATTTTTTATTCTTCCAATTTTATTTCACTATTTGCAGGCAAACAGAGAAAGCCAATACACCTAATGCAAATTACTATGTTTCTAAATTTGCTAGAGCTTTCTAAGTTCTGATTTAAGGCAACAGCCTCTGAACTACTTTACAAACTCAGCAATTCAGTCTTCAGAAATGCACATGTGCACTAATCACTGCCAGCTCCAACAGGTCAGGTGGAATGCTCCAAACACGCTTATGGAAAATTAAAATGAAATTATCTCCGTTTCTGAAGTGAAGAAAGCAAAATCTGCATTTCCCTTTCCTTTGAAAGTTCCATGTTCCTTGAAGCTGACAACTCAAAAATTATCTTTATTTCTTACAATTACAATTCATATATTTAGAGCCTCTAGCTGTCTACACAAATGGTTTCATGTCTTGAAAACATAGCTTGCATTAATTTATAGCCATATTCCCAACAGCTGAACAAAGCAGCCAAATGCAGTTTTACAGTGGAAGACTTCACCTTCAATTCTGTGCATGCACAGTCAATGAGACTATCCAAATTATTTTAATGGCTAAAAAAATAGGCTCTATATACTGTAGCTTTTTTTGAAGAGTGAAGAATAAACACTGGAAATTTTATGTAGAGAATAACTAAGATTAACAATCCTATTGCATAGAGTTTGCCTAAATATTGAACAATAGTGTTCATGCAAAATTACGAAACAGTAAGCTTCACCTTTTTAAAAACAAATGCATCTTTCTCACCATGCTCAGTTTCAGGTATTTTTTTTATTATAAAATGTGTCTTATAATTACTATTTGCAATATTGTGTTTTGCTGCTTTTCAATGTCTCACTTACAATGCAAGTTGTTGCTTCTGTTTTAACATAAATTTAGGTGCAAAATCAGAAGGAATCACAGAAGTATTCTGAGTTGCAAGGGACCCTCAAGGACTGTTGAGTCCAACTCTTAAGAGAGTGGTCTGTACAGGAGTCAGACCCACAGCCTTGCTGTTTTAGCACCATGCTCTAACCAACTGACCTCACCTCAGGGTCAGTATGGCCTAATTCAGTTTACTCTGCAACATAACTGGACACTCATGGAAATTATTATTATTATCTCTCTGGGAGTTAAGTGGAAGCAAATTCCAGAATCGTATTGGCTGGAATAGTTTTGCCCTTGTTTAGCACCAAACCCCCAGTTGTATTTAGTCTGTAGGCCTGCTGTCTGTTTTGATATAGGTGCAGTCTATAGAAATGTTTCATGGCTCTGAAGACATCTGAACAGACATGGTATGTAAACTTGCAATGAATTCTATAGTGCCATGATTTAGACTGAATTTCATGGCACCACAACAGATTTGGAAGAGGTTAGATTGCATTAAGCATTTCTACCCAAACACTTTCTGCTAAAAACATTAAACACTGTTTAATTACCTACTCTATGTATCCTAATAATCTCGTGTCAGACATGATTGGTGATTAGGAAAGAGCTGTCTCTCATCTGCCTCAGCAATGTACTTTTCATGTCAAGAATCTTTAATTTACCTGTGACGTATGGTTATGTGACATCAATTCATGTTTCATCATGTTTATGAAAACAAGTATCATCTACAGTGACAAAAAATCACTTGACAGAAAATGCTTTGACAGACCATCATCTGGTCCTTGTTCTTTTTTGTAAATAAAAACTAGCTTTTGTAGACAGATGCACAGAGATGACTATAACAGCTTTGTTCTTCAAGGAAATGGAGTATCTGAGTTTTTATTTCATAACCATTGAAAAAGAAACTTACTAGACCTAAATATTTTAGAACAATTTTGGCCTGGAAGTGTACTCGTATTTTTTTATACTCCAATGACTTGTACATAACTTCTGCTACATAACTTCAACACACGTATGTAATATTTTACATAATATAAGAGACAGTTAAAGAACAGAAAATGTAAATAAAGGTATGCTCTTGTGAGAAGGAGTGAACAAATAAGTCCCATAAGTCCCATAAATCAAATACCAATAAAATTATGTAAATTAGCTACTGACTCACCAGAAAGTGTGATGCGTTAAGGCTGATCACAAAAAAAAAATAATTGTTAGGTGGTAAATAAACTTTTTCTTAATTTAATCTGAGGGTTTAAATTTTCCAGAATTCATTCTCCAGAATAAAAGGCAGATTCTCAGTGAAGGCTTTACTTTACTGAAACCCAAAAAATTTCTAGCCTTCTTTCTTCAATATATGAATATGCAAAAATATTTTTTGGCCAAAGAAAACACATTCAAAGGATCTCTCTGATAAATACAAAGTGAAAATGATTCATTTACAAAAGGACTGCAAAAACAATCCACACATATTTTTTTAAGGAGGATAAAATATGACATCAATACTGAACAATTCTCTTTCTACTACCAGCATCCATTCTGCAAAATGCTTTTGTAAGTGCTCCCTAGGGGGAAGACTAAGCTGCTTACTTTCACTTCAGGGAAAGGAAAAATATACAGATGGATACAAGAAGACCAACCAACTTTCATTCCTGTGGAATTCAAATCTCTACACAAGCAATTTCAGATACATTGGCTGGTCACAGCATCAGTTTCTGAAAGCCCCACAAGGCAGCTATGCTCTGGACAGCACCACTCTCCAGACTGAGGAGGCAGGTCCTGAGGGAGGGAACCACAGCACACACATTTCCATGCTTCAGTTCCACCTGCACAAGAAGAGTCTGTGAGCTGCTTGTGCTCCCTGCTCTCACCAGATCAACAGGCTGCACCTGTTCAGAGCTTCAATCAGTTGAGATTCTATTCTCGAGCCAGCTATAGCACTTATGCCTTCCCCCATATCTTCCCAGAGCTTGTGCTACAATAGCAGGAGGGCAAGGAGATGGGAAAGCAGCATAACAAAGTTATTTCAGAGATTAGGTAAACAGGCAGGTAATGCTTTAAATTTTCATTTCAATTTTACTTTCAGCAGCTGGATTCAAGTCCATTATTATTGTAGCTAACAATTAAGCACATAGGGAAGCCTTCTGAAGGAACTGTGGTTTGCTCAAATTAAAAGTGAGACAAGAACTACTGTGCCTAGACCCGATGAACACCTGTGAACAAAACAGAGGTAAGGCAATGTAGCTCTCTTCTTCAGCCCCAGTAGCAGAAGCTGTAAGATAGCCACCTACACACAGTTTGCAGGTTTGGCTTTTTTACCCCGTTTCTTCAGTTTGAAGAGTCTTATTTTTTTCTTATTTATTTTTCCCCTTAAAAAGTCTTTCCAATAAAAGCTTTTATGAGCACAGTTTGCCCTGAGTCTGCTATTTTTGATTAACTCACTTCCAAACCTTGAAACATTGAAGCTGAGCACACAGCATGATGTTACAGAAATGTCATGATAACTTTAGAACAAATTTACTCATCCCTTCCTCCTAGAAGTGAAACTCAACCTATCACTTTCAGCAAAACAAACCTCCTGCAGTTAGAAATTTTATTTTATTATTTCATCCTCCCTTTTAAACAAGGAGAATTTTTAAAATACAGTCTTTAAACAACATCACATTGTAACTATGTCTATCAAGGTGTATTGTATTGAGGTGACCTACAACATTACACATGATAATGCACCACAACCCAAGAGTGTAACAGCAGTGTAGTGTAACAGTGTGTTGCGGTTTTGGTTCAAAACCAGGAAGAAACATCAATTTCATGTAGTGGCTTTGGTCCACCTATTTGAGATTTCCTGGCCAATGCACCAATTTACATGGTGGGCTTCATGCTGGCCAAATTGCCAGTGTACTCACTACAATCATTTACTCATCTCCTCCTGTGAGATAAGATTACGAGGAAGGCAAAGCAGGTTCAAACTTCAAACTCAAACATTATTAACAGAACTAAAGACTAATAAGAATCAGAACCAACTTTTCAGAACTTCTGAATTTCAGAACACCTCTCCTCCCCCCCCACACCTCTTTTCTTTCTCACTGAAAACATACAGAAACAATGCAGTCAGTTGATCACCTCTAGAACCACTATCACCTCTTTCTTCAGTTCACTTAGGGAGAGGAGTCTCTTGTCATTCTATGGAGACTTCTCCACAAGAAAACAATTCTCTCATGGCTTCAATGTCACAGTGAATCAGCTGCCTAGGAGAATGGAAATCTGATCATTGTGTAAAAGTCCCTCCCCTTGACTTGCAGTTTGCCCACAACTGTTTTTGAGGGCTCAGCCTTTGGCTAAAGGGGTACACGCCTAAGGATGAGCTGTTCAGAAGCAAAAGTTATTTTCATCTATCTCTGAGATCATCTTTGTCTCTGGGAACAGAGATCTTCTTCCCTGGGGCAAAGAGTCACCATCACTCCTCTCTCTCTGATCAAACTTCTCATGGAATAACAGCTGCTTCAACATAGGCTTGTTCAGTATGGATGCCTGTGCTCATGTCTACAAATTGAATGCTTCATTCCCTGTGGACACTGCTGAAGGCTCTTGGAAAAACCCAATCTGGATTTTCCCAGGCTGTTAACTTTTCTCAATTCCAGTTTTCACCTTTCCCAGGCTGGGGATCTTTCTCAGACAAAACAAGGGAAGGAAGAAAGAACACAGATTAACACCTAGTGTTGACCACCGAACAGTGTGTGTCTCATGATACTTTCCAGAAAGCATTTTTTCAAAGAGATGTTGTCTTCTTTGACCAATAAGCCGTCTCT
The DNA here is from genome assembly GCF_903797595.1 of Erithacus rubecula. NCBI lineage: Eukaryota > Metazoa > Chordata > Aves > Passeriformes > Muscicapidae > Erithacus > Erithacus rubecula. Next base: position 5,214,375 of record NW_027635860.1, read on the forward strand.
ACTTTGCTTTTTGCAATCTGTCCTGTATATATACTATGGCTTTTCAATAAATCGCTCTTTCTTGCTGCCTGGAAAGAACTGTGCTGCTGTGTTCTTTCGCTGCTTCTTAGCCTTACAGTGACAATTCTCCCCATACTTTTCAATGAGTTACAGGGAAAAAGACTCTGATGTACCCATTATATCTTCTCCATAACCTTACAAGAGGATTTCAGCCCAAGAGTGAGGCATCTCCATGAATCCCTAACCTTACAAGAGGATTTCAGCCCAAGAGTGAGGCATCTCCATGAATCCCTCCTATCTGGGACCTTCTGTTTCACTGACCTTGGTGTCTTCATGTTGTTCTCCACATGTCTTCACTCTGTCCTTTCCTCTCACTCCAGAGAGGATGGAAGGTCATCTGTTCAGTGAAAGAGTTAATGTCTCGCCCAAGTCCTGCAGATGGTTTTGTGATTCCTGTCAGGTGGCTGGAGCTGTTTAAGGTGGTGAGCTTTTTGGGAGCTGCTCTGGGGGAGGCTGGGATCTCAGCAGCCGGGCTGGAGCACAGGGCAGCACCGGTGGGTCAATGGCTCCCCTGCCCCTGCCCGGCAGCTTCTGGAAACTCAGCAGCAGCAGCAGCAGCAGCAGCAGCAGCAGCATTCCAGCCGAGCCATGGCTGGGAGAGGGGGATCCAGCTGGGCCAGGACACGGCTGGGCCAGAGCTGCAGCAGAGCAGGGCCCAGGGATGGGCCAGCGGCATTCCTGGGATGGGCCCGGCGGCATTCCCAGGATGGGGCCTGGCCCTGCATCAGAGCCCGCCTGGCCCAGATGTGCAGAGGGGCCAGAACAGCGTGCTGCATGTATTGAGGCCAGAAGGAAAGAGTTTTCTAGGGTCTGTTCATTTTAAAATGTGCGTTTTTAACTCTCTCATTGGCTCATCAGCATGCCTAGCAATTGTTTTTGCCAGGCATGGAGGAAGCTATTAGGCAGCTTCTCTTAGAGCATCACTTCCATGTCTGGGCTCATTCCCTCCTCAACAAAACTCCATTAATGCAAAACCAGCACACAGTGCAACTGTGCAACATATGAAATCTGGATTCTAGATCATCCTCCTATCAATCAATTAATGGGCCATATGTAACATCCAAATCTTCACTAGGTCATTCTAAACTTGGAGAGACAGTGTCAAAACATGTTCGGAGTGATGCAGTTTGGTTCTCAAGGCAGCAGACAGTTTTTATGGCATGTAACAGAGATCTTGAGCTATAAGAATTTGCTTGACTACTTCACTGTAATAGGTTATGTTTTTATAACTTATAGCAGGTTCACATACCAACTGGTCAAATTTATCGTTAATGCAAAGTCAGTGGCTTGCATAGCTTTGCTCCAAGGGTAAATTAGGATCCCCTGACATGTATTGTCAGCAACAGCACCACAAAATTATTGTTGATTAAAATGAGAAAGTGTATCCACTGTGAATATAGTTGAAATGCAGCAAGTAAGCACAAATAAAGCTTAGAAAATAAATCTTACCAGTGCAGTGGTCCACTGACTGTGTAAGTAATTCCTGAATAATTTCTTCTTCTTATCTAATGAAAAAAAAACCTATCCAGCTCTCTTTCTATATATACATATATATATATATATATACATACATATATATATGTATATACACACACACTTTTTTTTCTTTTTTACTTCACAATAGTAGTCTCTGTTACTGAAATGGTGTATTACAGAGCAATATTTTTTTATCCTTATTAGAATTTTGCTTTGACGTGGATATTTAATCTGTTCATGAATATTTATCCATTTTTAAAAATCAGCTAATGAAAATTGCCTCTCACCTTGATTAAAAAGACCTTTCAGTATCTAAACTTACACTAATAAATATTAATCTGCATCCCAACAGGAAATCAAAATTGTCTTCTAATATTTAATCTGGGTTCCCTCTTCTTTCTCTAATTGTTATTTTGCAGACATTTTATTCTGGTTTTTAATTTTTTTATTAGCAGAGTGATAGCACAGCCTTCAAGCAGACAACTCAACTTCTCACTGGAAACTTACAGACTCTCAGTTTTGTAAACAAGTCTCACTCATAGCTTCTTAATTGATTTCATTTGTAGACTGTAAATGTTGTTTGCATGTTACTTCAAAAGAAGGAAGAATTTAAATGAAGTGACAAAAATAGACTCAGCACTCTCCAAATTGAGGTCCTTCCTGGTTCCTAGCTATCTTTTGTTTAAAATCCATTTCTATCCTGTGCTCTTTTTATGAGATGTGTATTGAGTTCAGAAGGAATTTAACACTTTTGTGTGGCTTATAGGAAAGATTTAGCATTATGCAAGGCTTCCCATGGAAATATTGCCACAGGCTAAGTTTTGAAGGAAGAGCTGCCCACTTGGGTAGTAACTATCACATTTGCTCGAATCTATTGAAAACCAAAATTTGCTCTTTCAACTTCTCACAGGAAGCAGTTTAAATAAAAAAAATAATTAAAATAAAATCTCTGAAAGCAATAGGGTATAATTCCATCACATGAACAAAAGTGAGACCATTTTTTGACATCATCTGCTCTTTTTAGTCATCAGAAAGGAGATATATCTCATCTGACTTCTAGACACTGTCTATACAAGCTGGTTTTCCTCCATTTCTAGTCAATAGAGAGAAACAAGTACTTCTAAATAGCACAGTTCATCCAACCTATTTTAGTTATCAACCTTAAAAGGAGATGAATTTCACCCTGAAAAAGTCTGGCCTTTGCCAGAGAGAAGAGAGCCTGGAAAACAAATGTATTCAAATCTGTATTGTAGCTGCCTGAAGTTCGAAGAAATGCATCCATCTCTACACACAGATAGTAGAAACCTAAACACAGCATCTTGTTTCAATTTTTTTCCTCTCTCTATCCCTATTTTATGCAGAAAAAAATACTATTCTATTCTCATCACTTCTGTACCTACAAAAAATGCAGTGATCATAGATCTGTTATTTTTCCATCCATTTTTTACACTGCTGATGGGAATTTTACCCCATTTATGGATGAGTTCCCGAGACTTCTATCTAGTGCTATGTATATAATTATCATACTGTTCCACTAACACAGCAATTGTTCAGACAAAAGGTACCTTTTGGAGATGGCTCTGATACTGACCAGAATTTTCTGTACCTACATGGAGAACAACTCAATGCAGAGAAAGTAAAGTAACAAAACTTGAACATTTTCTAATTTTCATTGTTGTTTTAGAACTTCAAATGCTTTCTAGTGATTTAAACAATAAAAATATTTGTTCAGAAAAAAGAAACTAACTGCAAAGCCAAGAAAAACCTCTTTACAGTGGTTTATCAGTGACCACGTAATTAACACCAAATAAATCACACCTTTAAGTTTTCAATAAATAAAATGTAGGTCTATAGCTCATTCTAAATATGAGCAATCAATGTGCCCCAATCAATTATCACTTGTGTCCATTAGTATTCAATATATTTATCTTGTTTACAAGCCATGGATTGACTTAAAGTACTTTGAAAAATGAATGAATCAATCAATCAATCAATCTAACAATCAATCAAATCAAATTCACTCTAGAATGAAATTTCAGTTTAATTCTATCCAGTTTATTTTTTTTTTTCCTTTTCCTGAGCAAATGAGGGTAGAGAAAGTGACAAAAGAATGCAGTAGGGATGGAAATAAAAGAAGGAATCTTAATATTATTCCCACTTTTTTTTACAGATGACAGTGGATGTAAAAAACCACAGTGGTTAGTGTGTGATCATTTCTTAGGCTCATCGTTTTTACTGCTGAATCCCCTATCAAAATATTGTCATATTTGTTGAGTTCAGTGGTGTGGTCTCTTTACCATATGGGTCTGTGTTCTGACTGTACTGTCAACAAACTGGATATTCATGGTGCCATTTCTGTCTCAAAACTAATCTGTTACTAGCAAAACTTCCTAACAACACTAAAAGCAGAATGTTTTAAGATAAATACTAAAGAAAAATATAATTAGATAAGTAATGATTTAAAATTATTTTATTTTAAAATCTTTGCCCTCTTAATTAGAATATTGCTCCTAATGATTAGAAGCGAATGTCTAAATTTTAGTTATTTGGTAACCTAGAAAAAGAAACCTACACCAAAAATGTGGGGAATTAAGAGATCCTGTGTATTCATCATGAATAGAGCCCAGACTGTTTCTCATGTCGGGACATTTTTCATTATCCTATTTTAAACATACCTGCCTGGCTTGAAAAGGCTACCACCTCATGTGGAAAAAACAGCAACAGCAAAACCCTATAGGAAACATATAGAGTGGAGGAAGGAAGCAGCCAACAAAATGAATTAGGAAAGCTGGTATCTGATAATGAAATCTTCCCTTGGTAAAAGTTTAGTGATATTGGGTGCTGGAGTTTTTTGAAGCTCCACAGGGACATATAAATAATAAGGCCCAAGATGATAGTAAAACAAGGGGTTTCTTTAGCTCCTGGTCACTTCAGGGAATGTTGTTGACAACATGCATACTGTTCTCACAGTGCTTTACAGCAATAGCTAGCAACAAAAGGGATCAGTTCATGATGAGATGAGAAGGAATAAATCAGCTGTCAAAAAATGCTGGTTATACAAAATACACTAAGACAATTACTATAAATTAAATGAACAATTACTACTACATATGCATAAGCAATACTCTGTGCAAATAGTATCACATCTGAATAACAGCTTTCTTGATAAAAAATATTTCAAAGAAGCTCCTGACAAAGAAAAATATGTATCAGCCTTAATCCATTTATAAGAACTTGTAATTATAGGAGAGGATGGCCTTTCATTATCAGTTCCAAATACTTCACACCAACAAAACTATTTTCAATAGCACATAAGTTATTCAAATTATTCACAATATCTTTCATATCATGTTGCTATTGTGGGCTGGTTTACGCAAAATTCTAATCAAAATACAATGACCATTTTCTAGGAAAAAGGATAAGGCTTTCATTGAAAACTCAACAGGCTTCTTATCTTAGAATGACTTTCAGACAGCCTTTGTGCTAGACAGGTCTATATCCCTTTTCCCTTGAAAATTTATTAGCAGAATTTATTCCCATCAATTTAGAAGTGAATTTCCCAGAGGCTTGACAGAGAGCCTGCAAATTAGATTCCATCTGCAGCAAGCATGATCCAAACTGTGCAAATTCATGACTGCTTGTTCAACCTCATGAAATGAGAAAAAATGGGATGGTCAGCTGTCTCATCTGAAGTTCAAGCCCTACAGAAATATTTGATCAATTGAGTGGGAGGGGTAGGTAGAGAGGCCTAAAATTGCAACAGGCTAAAGCAATTAGTTTGTCTAGTAACATGAAACAGAAGAAACTTAAGTCTGGTATGTATATGCTAGTTCCAGACTGGGAAAGGAAGTCAGATCTGAGATTCCAGGAACGACAAAAGGAAGAAAGCTGTAATCATTCCAGCTGTTGGCTAAGTGCTGGGTAATAGCCTTGGTCATCTAAACTGACTGAAATGTAAAAAAATTTAATTTTAAGGGTGAATATGTTTGAAGTAATAGACTCTGAAAATCGATTCAAGGAATGTTTGGGGAATACAAGAAGTTTAATGTTGAATGCATCACCTATACTAAAACCTTCTAAAAAGATATAGCTAGTCTTAGGTAAAAAGAGTACCTAGGCTATACAAGTTGCACAACTTATAGCAGGCTCTACTGAAAATAATGTTTTTAAAACGTGTTGCTTTTTATTTTCTCTCAGGCTGTGCTGTTCTGGTCACATTAACATGTAATTAAAGGGTCACAGCAAAAGACATTTTGCACTAAAGGGGAAATCAACATGCACCTTGAATACCCAAGACAATCAGGTGCTGACAGATTCGTTAGAGCATCTTTCCTCAGAATCAGTCTTAAAGATCAAGAGAACATTGTGGGGTTTGTTTTTTAAAGCAGAGGTACCTCTAGACATCTCCTGAAGAAGAGAGCAGATGATAATTGATGTGTGCTGGAGAGCATGATGTGCAAGCAGAGTGATTTATTAGCAATTAAAACTAAGGCAGAAAAGTACCAACTCAATTATTTTCCTTCAGAGGTAAAAAAAAAAAAAAAAAAAAACAAACAAAAAAACGCATAAAACATTAGAAACTGTTACTGATGTTCTCTAGTGGCCTGAAAGAATAAATGGTCATTTGGTATTTTGTAAACTGCATTTCAATTTCAATTGAATGAATACAGGAAAACAGCAGTTATATAACTGAGCAAATGCTGATCATTTAAAGCCTTTATTTCATTGCTGAAGACCCCAGCTTGTGATGGGACTTAGAACAACCTTTTCTTTGTTCCTTTTGAAAGGCCGAAAAAGCAGTAACAGGCTTATAATGAAAACAATTCCAATCAAACAACAGTGGGATGCTGCAAAAACTCACTGGTCTTTATAACAGTCACAACAAAAAAAGCAAACGTATGTTTTCCAAAGGAAACTGAACTTACATTTTTTTAGGAATGACAGCTTTCAGATGCAGAATGTGAATGTTTAAATAGTGTCACATAAAACTTCCAGCTTCCTTATGCCATGGAATTGATCTTCAATTACACAGATATTTTAACTGGAAAGTAGCAATGAAATTACTTATCAGTACTAGCCACTTTCTCCCACTTCACCTCAATAAGGCCCCAGACAACTCACTCAAAGGGGTTTACAGTGGTCCATGTACTCTGGGTTATATTCACAGGAACAATACAATATTGTCAAGAGGTCTGAGCAAGCAAAAACACACTGGCAAACTATGAAAAATCAGGGAACTTTGGTAAAAGGCTTAGTAAAGCATTTAATCAACATAAGCACTTCTCACAGCATTAATCTGGACAATTCAACTCAGCAAATAGGTGAACAAAATTACATTGTCGAAGAAACACTGAAGAGAGAGGTAGATAGTTTTGTGTGCTCCAAACCAAAGAAAAATTTGTGTATGAACTTCATACTGTGGAGGTTGAGGAAGTGTGGTAAGAATCACCAATGACTTCACACATTCCACTAAACATGACACAACATTATATGCTTTTCTAGACTTCACCAACACAACCGCACTTAATTTCTGGGCTAAGGTTCACAGCCCCTGGAGGATGCATGAGATCCTTCTACTGCATCTGCTGTAGTGTTCAGGAAAAGAGGGCTACATTTCAGTCACTCCAGGTCCACTGTAATGTAGAAGTCATTCATAACAATTCTAATCACTCATCACAAAGCAAAACAACAACAACAACAAAAAAGAAAAATAGCAACATACATTGTTAACTTGAAGTTCCCTTCTGGTATGATTATCTAAGAATAAGCCTATGATATAGGTTACAACAGATAGGGAAAAATGCATTGCTCACTGTAAAATAGGGACAATGAACAACAGCTAAATTTCTGCCCAAAAGGACAATTCTACTCCCATTTCCTCATCAGGTGCTCCAGGACAGCCACACTCTGTGGCTGTCAGCTGTTTGATTAGCCCATCTGTCTCTAGTCCAGATCTGATGAGCTCATCTATCAGTGCACTGCTGCTGGGAAAGGGCTGCTCTTGCCTGTTTGTGTCCTTCCTCCTTCTTCCTTAGACCTTTAGAACTATCCTTCACATCTTGTAGCAGCTCTACCATGTGCTGGATCCTTCACTGGGATGACTGCTTCTACCAACCCAAAAGTAAAGGCACTTTGCATGACTGCAGGTGATCTTGGATCATTTATGACTGGAGTTTAATGGAAATGCATGGTGAGGAATAGGGAAAATCGATACTGCATTTTTAACAACAACAGTCTGTTTAACTTGTTTTGGATTTATTTGTGATGATTGTAACTGTACTTTCCTTATTAGTGGAGGTATGTTCTGAAACTCTGTTTGAGTTGTTGACCTTTGGGTCTTTTCTTTCCTCTTTATTATTTGAATATTTTAGTTGAGTGTTTGAGTCTGAAGTTTGATGCACGAATGATAATTTTGCCTCTTCTTCCTTGTTTTAGAGTGTTGATATTTGTTTCATTTCTGACTAATTAAATTATAGTAGCACATGTAGCTTGATGTTTCAGGCATAGCTTATACACAGTCCTCTTCCAGCTGACCTTTTACCACCAATGATAAGTCATGTTTGCACTACAGATTTGCTCAGCCTTCATTTTCGTTAAACACACACAATATTCAAATTTTTTAACCTATTTTAGAGATAAAATTTCATGTTTTTGACATGTCACAAAGCTTTTTTTCTCATCTTTGTCCTAGAATTACATCTCACTGGTCATCATCTTTTTCACTGGGTTGCACCACATGCTCAAGTAAAGTGCAATCATGTCATGTTATCTTTAAGTCCTTGTTATTTTCAATAATATATCTGGCAGAAATCTCTCCAAATTGAAAATCTTACATTATTCCACGCTGCTGCATTTATCCTATTTTAGAGCTCCTCTACTCGCTCTGTCCTGTTAATTATTGATTGTTATTCCTCTGCTTGCTGCTACACTGGTAACTCTTCAACAGTGTGTTAAAAGAAACATTCAGAAGCCTCATCCACACAGGCAGCCAGTAGCAGATTGCCAGCCAGTTACATATTTGTATTCACATTACCTGTTCATAGAACTTTCATGTTCGTTTACTTTCTTGTACATTATCACTTCACCCATTCCTTCTGTCCTTTGTGTAGTCTAGATATGAACCATGAACTTCATGCAATTACTTTTTGCTGTATGAACACTCCTTGAAAGGCAGAACAAGAGGTCACAGAAGAAAGAATTGCTTGGTCCTGTCTCCCTTACAGTCATTAGCATTTTGAGACATTTCTTCCTTAGTGCATTGGCACTAGAAAAGGCCAAATGAACATAATCTGGAGATTATTTGGATTCAGAATATGAAGGCAAAGATAGTTTTTGGGTAATGACATCAAATACTATTGCTTCTAGGCAGTTAAATGAAAATGTTTTAGATCTGTGCGATTTGTATAAACTGACATTCAGAAACCCCAGAAAACAGTTTTCAAGTGAAACAATACTCCACATTTTATTTCCTTGTTGTTTTTACATGTTTCCTATATTGTAATGGAGTTATACACTCTATTCAACATAATCAATTTAAAAAAATCACTTCTTAAATCTTTATAAAATGTTGCTGCTCTGGCAGTTACTATATTATACAGTAAGTCAGTGGAAGAACTCAGAAGACTAGAGGGAAAATAGTCTGTTTTCTCTTGATATCAGTTAGATATAACGATTAGTTTTAGCAGCTCTTGTACAAGACACATAGTGCAGATAAGAATAATCAATGCCTTCACAAAGAAAAATATTTCAACCAGTGGTAACAATGCGCCTTCAGCAGGTTTTGGGTGAAATAATATTAAAAATTTGCTATCAGTCTCGTTTCATTTTTATTTGTCCCACATATGCACTTTATAAAGGTTTAATACCTTTAAAATGGTTATCTGAGAACTAAGGAAAAACAAATTTTATAGGGTTTATTCCTGGATCTAGAATTAAAGAGTTTACATTCAGTTCTGAGGTGTCCCAAATCTTGTGTGCTTTAAAGAAATCACTTAATCTGTGTATGCATTATTCCACTTTAGATTATCCATCTTTCAATCCACTAATATTATGAGATAATGAGTTTCATTGTCGCATTTAAATACAAACAGTAGTAAACAAATATAAAGAATATTTTAGGTGTAAGAGCCTTTACTGATCTGTAAGAAACAGCCAGTAAAAAGTAGCCAGCACAAATCCACAACACTGGTGGATTTAGAGGAACTCGTACTAAGATGTAAGTTATAAGACACTTTGGAGATGAAATTGTGTATTTTATGCAAATCTAATTCCCATTTAATAATGAGTACAAGACTCACTGCCTCAGAAAGGTGACAGGCAATTATGTCCCACATGCAGAACAATTTTGTCTCAACTCTTAAAGAAAGCATCACATTATATATAGGGTTGTATTTCAAATTTATTTTGAATTCTTTCCTCTTGCTGAAGAAACAGGGCTCCTCTGACCTGTGCATAACAAACAGAGATCATTTTACACAAAAGTTATTAGTGGTGCCACAGATAGAAGCAAAGAAAATAACATGAAAATTAATACTCCAAGACTGAAACTGGAAAGAAAAAAAAATTATTTTTTTGCCTCACCTGAGAAGGGAAGAGGATAGGAGAGCTCAGTTAGTAAGTACAGAGTATACTTGACTTGCTAATAAGCTTTCCCTATGAAAAGGAGATTTCACCTTACTGTTGTGTAGATGAAAGCTGGGTTAAATGAATTTCTGTGAAATGTTCTTGAACTATGAACAGGTGCAGTTTTATTCACTATCACAGAGACTTCTATTAACCCGCTTAATTTTTCCAGTTTAATTTCTGACACAAAAAAAAAAAAAAAGTTCAAAAAGTACTTACCCGTTTTTCTTCAACTACAAACTCTTTGATTTAAGTATGAAATTGTGTGGTATAGAACCCCAGAAGACTTTAGCTGCCATGATGGTGACAGGGGACACAAAAGCAGTATCAGCCTTCAGGGTAAGTTCCTGTATATTTATGTACAATATGCGTTTTGGCTTATGACTAGGGATGACAGTGAACATCAGCTTATAAAAATCTATGGAATGACTCACAAGTAGATTTAATCACCAGTTTTTGGAAGGATAAGCCCCTAGCTACTGCAAATAATTTGTATCAATTAATTTGATAATTCACAAGTGGTTCAGAAGTGTTTGTTTACTTCTAGCTGTTTATTTTATCTATTATTTTTATCCACCTTGTGTTTTCTTTCTCTACAAACCTCTTGTGTTTTATTAATGCTGGATAATTGATGTTACTGGTCCTTTTACAGTGGGATACTCACATCCTCATTTTAATGTTATGTGTAGAACTTTATTTACTGCTCTCTAAAAAAGTAAAGAGACACACATACTATCGTCTTCTGCCTATTACCTATTTCCTGAAATGTTTCTATAGCCCCAAACAGACCTACACATGAAACTCTTTAAAACAGTCAGACTTCTGCCAGTCATGATCCAAGATACAGTTCCAAATAATGTCATGACCAACCTGATCTCCCTTTATGACAAAGGGCCCTGCTTACTAGATGAGGCTGTTGGACTACTCAGATTTCAGTGAAATGTTCGACACCATCTCCCATAGCATTTTCCTGGGGAAGCTGTCTGCTCAGGACTTGGATGGCTGTACTCCTTGCTGGGTGTAAAACTGGCTGGATGGCTGGACCCAGAGAGTGGGGTGAATGGAGTTACACCTGGTTGTTCGCCTGTGACTAGTGGCATTGCTCAGCTCTCATTACTGGTGCCACTCTTGCATAACATCTTTATCAATGATCTCGATGAGGGGATTGAATGCACCCTTGGTAGGTTTGTAGATCACACCAAAGTGCAAAGGCAAGTTGATCTTCTGGAGGGTAGGAGGGCTCTGCAGAGGAATCTCAGCTGGCTGGATCTGTGGGGTGAGGACAACTGCACGAGGTTCAAACAAAGCAAAGTGTTGGGTCCTGCACTTGGCATGCAACAACCCCAGGCATCACTGCAGCCCTGGGAAAGAGTGGCTGAGAGCTGCTCAGCAGAAAGGGATTTGGAGGTGCTAGTTCACAGGTGCCTAGATATGAGTGCCCAGTGGCCAAGGAGGCCAATGGCATCCTGGCCTTTATCAGCAATAGAGTGTCCAGCAGGACCAGGGCAGGGATTGGTACTGGTTAGGCTGCACCTCAAATCATGTTTGGGCATCCTCATTGCAGGAGTTTTGGACTCCTCATTGTTTTCTGCTGCTACCTGAAAGAGATTCTAGGAAGGTGGGGGTCAGTCTCTTCTGCCACGTCTCAGGTGAAAGGACAAAAAGAAATGGCATCAAGTTGTACCACAGGAGGTTTAGATTAGTTATTAGGAAAAAAAAATATTCACAGAAAGAGTGGTTAGACACTAGAATAAGTTTCCTGGGGCAGAGGTGTAGGGTCCCTGGAACTGCCCAAGAGGCATCAGGGTTGATGAGGAAGGCATTCAGTGCAGGAGGCTCAGGCTGAGCCCTGGGTGGCTGGACCCCCAGGCAAGAGGCCATGAACTGGCACCAGCTCTTTGCATAACAAAGGTACGGGGAGCTTGGTGCTGTCTAGGTGACAGGACACTCAGACACACAGCAGGAGCCAAGGGCTACAGACTTCAGAGGTTTAGACTGTAAGAGTATAAAGGACCAGGATTTCTTTTGTTCCTTTTTTGTAGTAACGATTTCACAAAGCACGACGAAGAGGAATTCTAAAATTTTGTTGAGAAGCATGAACAAGTGAAATTTTCTGACAATCACTCTCTTTCTGCAGTTTAGAAGGATCATTAACACTAAACTGATATTTTTAATTTGGTTTCTAGCATATGCTTTAGTATTTATGAGTCTAGAGTTATACATTCTTAAAAAAAAAAAAGCTTGACTTAGTGGAAAAAAATATTAGTTATAGGTTGAACATTCACACACAGGTAAAGATAATATTTAGAATTATTACTTCAGAGCAAATCCCAAGAAGAAAAAAATAATTTTCTGTGCAGTTAGGTAAGCTTCAAGTATAACAATGAATAAGTAAGTAAGTAAATAAATAAATAAATAAATAACGTGGTAAAATGTTTACTGTCAAATTTTAAAAGCACGTTTCATATAAACAATTTACAGATCATCTTGAGATACAGGGACAAAATAAGTAACCAGTGTGATTCCTGGGGCTTTCCTGTGCCTGGCCAGGAGCTGTACTTTGGTAATCACTGATTGTCTCTTGCAGCTTGGGATAGTCAAGGATTCCATGATTCTATTATCTGATCATTGCCAGTTAATAAATCTCTGTCTGACTATGTAGTAGATTGCCTTATGCTTTTTTTTTTTTTTTTCAGCAATTGTCACTTTATAAGTGCTAAGGAAAGCATTCTTATGGCTTTTAAAGAACAATAGAAATTACTAATATTACACATTGAAAAAATTAAATGTCTGAAAATTGAGGAAAATATATCCATTCACCTCATATTTGCCATTTCATTCTCAAAATGGAGGGCATATTCTTGCAGTAAATGTCAGTGCAAGTTTTGAGAAAATATTTCATGTAATTTTTTGGACTTTTTAATTGAGTCTGATTTACTTACAGACATTTTTCCACTCAAATGGGCAAGCAAGATAATGCTAGCTGAAATATATTTCAAACCAATGCATTTTAAACAAATGCTGTTTAATACAAATGATTGATTTAGAACAATCCCAACCTGAAAGCAGAAATGTGTATAATCTTTCAAATAAAATAGGCTTAAATTTCATCTTCCTAAAAAGTTTTGAAGGAATTGTTTACAAGAAAGAGTTATTTGCAGAAATTGCATTGGAGAAGAAAGCTGAATAATATCATTAGAACAATATCTTTGAAAATACAATTTGCAAAGAAAATGAGGCAAGACATTCAGTATAAATATTTCATTACACTCAATTGAAAATTCAATTTTAAAATAAACTGCAACATCAAGACCTTCTGTATTTTTGAGAGGCTGAGTAGAACATATTCTTTCTGTCTCTGAAAGTTTGCAGGCAAACAAATATCCATGTACACACAAAGATCCTAACAAAACCCCAGCTTGGAAAGCTTAACATCAGCTTCAGCTACACTCTGTAAGAATGCGCATTTCACAGACATTTTCTTGCCTAAATGTCAGCAACAAGCACACTTATTAAACAAACTGTCAACAATTGAAAAGGGTTTGCTCTGGCTGAATGTCATCTGCAAGTTGTTAGGAGTCTAATCTCGCCATCTGACAAATGTTAATGGTTTAGCAAGGCAGCATATCCATTCAAAAAAGAAACGTTCCTCACGAACAGGGAAAGCACAAATGGCACCTTATAGTAATAACTGTTAATATGACTTGCTTATGCAACAGCAGTTTCAATCAGTCTTTATAAATCCGTGTCTGATGCAGACATTTGCATTTCTGTTATTTTGCACATCCACCTGTATGAAGATTCCTCAATCATTCATATTCATGTGCACCGAAAAAATAAAATGTAAAAAAACCAACCAACCAAAAAAAAAAAAAAAAAAAAAAATTATGGTTCCTGAGCTGGAGAAATTAAATCAGTGGGTTTGCTTTTCAACTCTATTTCACATCTTCAGGCAAACAGAAATAAATGACGATTGCTGTCCACTGAAGGGTGAAGAAGGCAAAAGCACAGCTTTTCACAGCTCCTATTAAATTTGATGTAAATCCCTTGTTATTTTTCTGAGGAAGTCTCAGCAGTTCTGTAACACCCTGGTTCTCTACTTTCCTTCTTCACAGAACTTGTTTTTAAATGAAGGGCTATTTCTTACATATCTTATGGATAAAATCAGGCTTGAATGGATTATTATTATTGCAAGACAGACCCATTACTGGGGGAAGGGATGAAATCAAAGAGTATTAGAACCATAAAATCATAGAATGGTTTGTGTTGGAAGGAACTTTCAAAGATCATCTAGTTCCAAGGTACCTGCCATGGGCAGGGATGCCTTTCACTAGATCAGGTTGCTCAAAGCCCCATCAAACCTCGCCTGGGACATTTCCAGGAACTGGATATCTACAACTACTCTGGGCAACCTGTTCCAGTATTTTGCAACCTTTTCAGTAAAGAATTTTTTCCTTCCAGTTCAAAATTGTTAACCCTTTTCCTATCGCTAGTGTTCCTGAATAAAAACTTCTTCCCCATCTTTCCATTATGTTCCTTTTGAGTTTGATGTGTAAAGAGTGAATGTTGAATCATCTCTGTAGAGCAGTTACAGAAAACTAATAAATTGATATGCACTCTTAATAATACAACTGCGACAGTCAGAAAACACTAAGTCCATAAAACTATCTTTAGCATGGCAAAAATGTATTTCTATGAGGAAGAGAAAGTCAGGATAAACTTAGACATACACAATTTTATTCTTTAACTCTTTATGATTATTCTGGAAGGACATAGGTCACATTCTTGGTTAGTTTAATAAGAAGAGGGGTAAAAAATGCTTTTCATTTTCTGTGGATTGCCAAGTTCAGAATTTCTCATTTTAAACAGGACTTTGTTAAAGGTGTAATTCAGTTTAACAGATCATCCCACATGGAAGTTAAGGTTCTTAGTTAAGCTTTAGAGAGACATTTATATGCTTAAAATATCATAAGATTTGCTATTAAAATTTCTTCCTGTAACTTATCTTTTCCCATTTTTCTACATCTACAACTGATCCTGATTTTTTCTTTGCTTTATTGAAATTTTATAGCTTAATTCAACCAATTTAATTTTTTGCTGTTGGCTGTCTACCTCTTATATTTTCTATTTCCACATCTTCGGTTGACAGAGACTTTTTCTTCTTTTTAATGGTCACTGGAGAGACACAGAAGGGTGTTTTATTTACTCTCTGTGGAGTTAAGAAGACACTTGAACAATCAGTAGCCTTTAGCCTAGAATACCTTTTGGCAACTTTCAATTTTTTCTTTCTATAGTATTAGTCATTTTACTGGCTCAGACTGATCCAAATCAAAACTATATTGTTTATATTAGCTGAGCAGAGATCACTTCCCATAAACTTCCTGCAGGAATTTTTCACTATGTGCTGTCATCACTGTACCTGTTGACAAGCTTACTAAGATGTTGCAGAGATGTTCTCTCAGACAAAGGGGTTTTCTTTCTATGTTAAAGTTCTGTAGTTCATTGCATTCTTTCACTTAAATGGTCAAATTTGGAAGATGAGGAATAGGTTTATTTAACCAAGCAAATGCTAATATTATCTTAGGAAAGAGAATTGTTTAAATAAATGAAAGACTAAGAATAAAATAAAAAGCGTTTTCATAATTAAATAAAAGGATTTATTCTCTAATGAATTAGTGTCTATAGAAGGAGAGAGTATACTAAAATTCAAGTTTCTTTGCATGCAAGTAAACCACAGGTTATGATCAGGGTTACTTTCAGACATTTTAAGTATTTCAAGGTCATTTTCAATGTAATAAAATGTATCAAATTTAGCAAAAATAACTCCCGAAATTCTATTACTAGTCACAGTATTTTGCTTATTTGTTCTCAGAATTTTGGGCCTTTTTTTTGTGAATTTATTGTCTTTATCTTAAAATAGATTAGGATCTGTATTATTTTATTTTAGAAACTATTTTACAATTTCACTTCTCTGATAGTCAGAAAGCTTCTAATCCTGATTCATATAACCCTGCCACAGTACTTGAATGCATTCATAAGACTAGTCATCCTTCATGACATTCAGGTTAAGATAGGGATCAGAAGTCTCTTAACTGATGATAGAAATTGTAGCGGTGTAATTGATAATGCAAACACTCTCCACTGCAGAAGTCTCTCAGGAATGACAGCTGTTAGATTTCCCCACCAAATAGTCACCTAGATGATGTTTTGGATACATTACAGTCACTAGCAAAAAACCTCACATAAGTTCAGCTTGAGAAAGGCTCTCAGATCAAGATACCTTGAACTGGCTGAATTCATTTTAGGTAACAAGGTAGACAATATTGGAGTTAAACATATGGTTTCATTGTTCTTATTTCCATAAAAATATGTAAAAGCATGTATTTTATTAAATCAAGTAAATCATCTTTTCAGAATGACTACACTGAAAAGTTTTATCTTGAACTGCAGAGCTCTAGAGATTTAAAAGTAAAGAAGCACAAAATTATAAGCAATATTGAACTTGTGTCCTAAGGAAAGGAAGAGGATCATTAAGCAAACAGAGGCTACCTAGATGACTCATCCCTTTGTAAACAACAGAAAGAAGAAATAGATGCTTTAGGAGAAAGTGTCTGACAGCAAGGAAACTATGTATTAAAAAAAGGACTTTCCAACTATGTATGTCAATAACATTTTCTTAATGCAAGAAATAGTAGAGGTCAGAGTTTATGATATCAGACTAATCTAACATCTCTTTTTCGTGAGTTAATTCATCTCTTAATCAATAAGAATGCAGTAAACATCTAGCTAGGTATAAGTAAATCTTTTCATTCAGCACCTCAGGAGAATTTTCCTGTAAAGTGGCAAAATGCAGTAATTAATTCAGAACCAGTAAGATGGTGTATCATGTGTCCTTGGACGTGCTGGAAGTGCCAGCAGTCCTCAGTGAGGAGAGGCTGGAGCCACAGCTTGCCAGCCAGGGCAGACAGCTCTGTCAGCCCCACTGCAGCACACAGCTGAGCCCTCAGACAAGCTGATGGCACCTGCAGCAAAGTATATTTAAGGAGGGATAAAAACACTTCACAGCAGCTGTGAGAGAGGCAGGGGGAGGAGTGAGGGGGGGAAAAGGAAAAAGAAACCAAAAAAAAAGTGAGACACACTGCCCTGCAGACCAAGGTCATTAAGGAAGGAGCTCCAACATTGGAGCAGAGATTCATTCCCCTGCAGGCCCTGGTGAAGACCAGGTGAGGCAGACCAGGGAGGTCTGTGGTGTGGTAGCCTGTGGAGAACCCTATGCCAAAGCTGGTGGGAATGCTCTGAGGGAATATACCTGTGGAAAACCCTTAACCAGCATGGGTTTTCTGATAGAAACTGTGGTCTGTGGAAGACCCATGCTGGAGCAGGTGAAAAGGAGGAAAGTGCAGCAGAGCTGTTAATATTCCATTCCCCTTTTCCAGAGCCAGGAAAATAGAGAATAGTAGAATATGGAAATGAAAGAGCCTGAGAAGGATGGAATGAGGCAAAGGCATTTTAGTTTTTGTTCTTTTTTCTCAGCCTTCTCTCAGTTTTTCATTGGCAATATATTAAATTAATTGTTCCAAATTGCGATGATAATTGGTGAATGAACTATGTATCTCAACCAACAATCTTTTGCATCTCTAAACTGACAAAGTGTAATGAGTAGTATTGAAAGGCCAGTTGTTGCAGTAATGGAGTTGGGAGGGTCAAGTTCACACACACCCCTCACCCACCACCCCCATTTTCACTAGTTACTTCCTTGTGGTGTGCTGTAGATGAAAAGTCAGAAGATGCAGCCTCTATTGAAGAGATGGCTCAAATGTATAATGCATAATGTATAATGTATAATATATGTATAATAATATATGTATATAATAATGTATATAATAATATACATTAATATGTATAATGTATAAATTTATAATGTATAATATATGGCCCTAGTATAATGGAATGGGAATGAGAGCTAGACACACAGTTTTGCAATTGGGTTATTAGGGACCAGTGACAAGACACGCACCTTTTGGTCTCCTGTTGCTTTATTTTCTGATTTTACTCTCTCCTCTCTCAATGTACCTCGTTCAGTCTCTGTGATTAATTTCTTTCGTCTTTATCCTATTGAGCAGAAAGATTCATGCTAGAGGAAAGCACCTTGTGGGAAGACCAAGTTTCCATCACTGAACAGAAAATCTGGGCTTCTATTGAGTTGTTGTAATAGCAGTTGCTATGGTGACACACAGGTTGCAGCAGTGGCTCTGATTCTCCCTCACAATTTCTGTCTCTATAATAAAGCAGTTGTTGCATCTATGAATGTTTTTTGATGAGTTTTCTTTAGGGAATCTCTGTGACGCCTTAAGCTCTTCATTTTCTCTTACCCATTTATATGGATAGGTTGTCAGTCCCGACTCAAGATAAAAATCAAGGCATGAGGCAGAGGCACTTACTAATTCCTCTCAGATGATTGCTCTTGGTAGATTTGGCTGCCATATAATCAAGGAAAAGGGGAAGCTCAAGAGTAGGTATGAACAGTCTCCAAGCTAAGCTTCATTTTAATTCCCACTAACCTTGTTTTGCTTACTTTACACTGAAGGTGGGCAGTGTTGGCACTGAGGGTTGGCATTCCATATATAAAAAGGTATCTCAATCTGTTAGTATTTAGAATAGCATAGTAAGAGACCAGATGACTGTGCAGGACTTGAAAGTGGTTACTGTACAACCCCATATTAGGTCTACAGCAAAGAAAGGGGAACATAGCTATTTCTATCCTTTCCCATTAATGCCCCATTATCTTCCCACCCACTTTTAGGTTAAGCAGCAGACAAGGAGATTTGATCACTGGTCTGCAACAACTCCATTGTTCAGACAGCCCCACGTACTACAGTGCAGAAAAGAAGTTCAGTTTCTATACAAACAGGGTACATGCTCATGGGTGAAGCCCTGAGTCATTATTGAACTAAAAAGAGAACATAATAGACTTGGTCTTTAATCCATGTTATTCCTGATTAGGAATCACATAAGTAAAAGTAAGTTATTAATGTTACATTGCAGCAATGTTTATAGACTCATCTAGAACATTTTAAATGCCAATTTATTGCTGCTGTCAACCAGTCTTTCCCTGTAACAGCCAATAAATAGTGCAACATATTTCATCAAGTATCTTCTCTAAATAACCTTTACTTAAACGCATAGGAAGACACTTGCTCTCTCCGGCTAATTTCTGGCACTTGTGTGGGCAACTTGGTTCACCCTTTGTGCACTCCTTTTTAATCAGCTTTCAAACCGTCCTCAACAGATTATGCAGCCAGTGTCCAAAACCACTTCTATTTTATGATGCACCAGCTCCTCTAAAATCTACTGTACAACTGAAGAGATCCATTCTTCTTCTCAAGCCATGTGGTTTTTTCCAGGGTGCATCTGCCAGTGCCACAATCGTGACCATGAACTGGAAAAGCTAGTGAGAGATTTATTCAAATCCCTGATAATTTCTTCAAGTAGTTAATTTAGTTTGTTTTATGCACGTCTCACATGATCCAGATTGTTCTTTACTTACAGCTCTCCCAACTGCTTCCTGACTAATTTTACTGGTAAGCAGACTTACAAAATCTGATTTAATTTCAAATAAGAGTTAAACAATTCAGGGTGAAAGAAGAAGGGGAAGACAGATTTTTGTTAAAGCTTATTTCTTTGTTCTGGTTTATCTGCTGTTGTCCTTTTTTTTTTTTTTATTCTGGTTAAATTGAAAAAATACAAAGGATCAAGGTAGAAATGCCATATTTGGATTTGAAAACAAATTTCAAGATTTCCAAATATTACTAGCTTTGGTTTTCTCTTTTTCTCTACAAGTAGATGTGGCTCCTGCAAAGTGTTATGATTTCACTAGAAGTGTTTTGCAGTGGCTAACATTCTAGCAAAGTTTTTCTGACTACATCTTTATACTACATATATTCTTCCTACACCTGTGACTAAAATAACAGCTCTAGGTAGAATTGCTTAGTTGAATCTCTATTATTTTCTTGTTCTTACTTATTTTTATAATTCTAAATCATAGTCTCATGTTAATCTGAATGCTCTTGAAAGTGAAAAATGCATAATTGCTTTATAAGGCAATTTTATTTTTCCCACTTAGGTTATTGTGTAGCCTCTAGATTGATTATATGACAGCATCTTTCTTGCTCTACACAGTCATTAGAGATGAAATTTAACTATAATCTCACTCAGCTTTAGACTGCCACTGAATAGAAGTGTGGTCTTCTGTAAAACATGCCTCGCAACAAATTGGAGGTGACAAGCAGGGGAGATCAGCAGATTACAGTTCTGAAATTGCAAGAAGAAGGGTTTTACTCTAACCCATGCTTGTTACAGACTTTGCCAGGACAATAGAGGAGTCAAGTGTGATTTTGTATTCTCTTCACTGTCTTTGTCCAGTAGAGGAATCATTAAAACTATAATTCCTAACAGTATCATGTCAAGCAAATCAGAATATTATAATAAGAAACTACTTTGGCCTTTTCACTTTTTTGCAATTTGATTGACTTGTCATTATACTCCTTCCTAATATCTGAGTGAAGCTGTAAACAGGTGAAAAGTGGCACTGCCAGCTAACCATGAAATTGAACAGGTCAGTGCATCATGACACTTAGCATCCTATTCATTTGCTTTTCTCTTGCAGTACAAGTGCTGAAACAGAAACCATGAGAGAGATATTTTTCCCTTTTGTCATTAATTGGATCACAGGTAAAATTGTGGTTTAGCTTTCCTTCAGATTCAGAACAGCTGATCCCTGATTTCTTTTCACCAAGGAAACTGAATTAAGGCAGCAAATCTAGGTATTAGTTTTATTGCCCTCTGTGTCTAGAAAATAATGTTTAGTTAATATTTCTGTCTTCATATAGCACATACAAATTATATTAATAAACAAAATACCATTCTGTATAGCACAATCTTTCCTATGCTTTTCAAAACCATGGCATTCTTCTTTAATCTATGCTACATCACAGAGTGATTTAAGATACTTCTACTATCTAATCTAATTTTTCATTGCTTTATCACTTCCCATGGTATGATAGGGATGCTCCAAAAGATGGAGAAAGCTAATAGACTCTTAACCTCTGAATTTTCATTGATTTAAACATGCACACAGCTTCAATCACAAAGCTGATGACTATTGTTGCCAAAGAATATTGAAGGCTTAATCATGGAATATATTTCATATGTAACAGAAAGAAATTAATAGTGGAAGGTACAAAATGCCTTATCCAGAGGTACAAATGTGTTTCTCTAGAGATATGGCTGTGATTCTCTATTATAAATGTAGATTTGTATAAACCTGATTTATTTGAAGTACAACTTTTATCTGTGTGGGATGATAGAACATAATGAGGTTTTCTCTTCAAATTAGCCAAAGCATAAAAGTAAATATTTGTGTTTCCTTTATGTTAGAGAAGAATGAAAATATGGGATCCCATAAAAAGTGTTCTGGTACAAAGTTAACATGAACAATTTTTAGCACATTTCAATCAGGAAAGTGAATTATTGCTGTTTCAGTACTCTACATCATGTGAAAACACTGGACTTTTGTCCCTACTAACTACAGATTTCAAAATGCATGAGAAAACCACAGAAATCTTACACATGTCAAACTAATACTACTTCCTAAATTTAAAATATTTTCAAATATATCTTTTCAAGGCTGAGAGAGCTGCAATGAGCATTAGTTATTCCTAGTACTTAATATAATAAGAATGGCTAAAAATTCCTAAATAACCGCACATTTAATAAAAACATGGTTTTGCTCCTTCTTCTTCAAAATAATTGCAAAATGCTTTTGACTGAAACAGACAAAGGTACAGGTAACACTATGGCTAGTAGGAAAGTACAAGTCAATTTATATTGAGGATTTAGTGAACTGTCTTATGATATTCTAGGTCTACTGGGTTAGTAAACTTGGTTTCCTGCATGAATTGATGCAGACTCATGTGGTTCCACAAAAAAAAAAAAAAAAAAAAAAGACATTAAAGTAGCTGATGACATTGCTATGAATTTGGTTTAAAATATTGCTCCCAGGCATAGAGCCAGATTTGAAGCTAGAGCAGTCTTTTACCTTCTGCTAAATTAGAACATCTTAGGTGTGTTCTAAGCAGAATTGCTGACACAGCCTTGATCAAAACAGGCTGAAATGCATGGCTTTAATAGAGTTGTGCAATCGTTTCCATTAGCATAAATGTCTTCTGCAACACAAGCAAAACAAACCTTGCCATTTACTGAACACAGCACAGTTTTGTGTGTTTTTATCATCTGTGATTTATGAAAGAATGGATCACATTAAAACCAGTAGGCTTTCCAAAAGACATAAGCGTTTCAGCAAATGACTTCTAAAAATTAAAACCTCAGCTCAAACTCAGATTACCAACTCATAGTCATGATTTAATCAAGAACTTAAAAATGCATCTAACAAGTTTCACATGACAAGCTATAAAACATCAGCTTTCTTCTGTCTTTTCTTCTGTGGATCTTCTCTTCTATGGATATTCCTTGTGAAGGACTGAAAATACTTGGTTTGTTAAAGTCTACTTAGCAGAGATACAGATGCAGACAGAGTCGTACCACAAACTTAACCTAACTGGGACTTCAGATACCATTAACTTTAGCCTGAGGGAAGAATAAATGCCCAGCAGCGGAGGTACAAAGGCATATCATTAGCAAAAGTTGCTACTGGCAGCTAAACTAAGGCACCTTTCCCATACCCTATTTTGAGAGATGGTAGAAAGCAACAAATCTAAGATTCCCTGAAACACTGCTATGATCCTGAACTCATTTTGACTTTTATTTATTCCAGGTAGATTAATTTATTCCTTCTGTGATTCCACCAGCTTTCCCTTCATCTGGGAACAGGCAGGCTATTGATGCTCTCACAGTTTCCTGTAAGGTGTCTTTGCATTTTGGAGGTTTCATTCTAGCCCCATGTTTCTTTTCTGTAAAGCAAATTTTTTCCTTGCCTCCAACCCTGACTGCATGCAGGATGGCTGCAATCTTTTGGATAGAAATACAACTTGAGCAATATATATAGAGCACATTCACTCTTCAAGGCATTTCTGCTCATATTTCTGAGCTTCCAAGACAGATAACAAACTTAAATCCTCCATATGTGGCATAAGGGATACTGTGTTAGATAGGATTAGACAGCTAATCAGGGTTTCACAAGAGGGACTTAACTTTGTTTTCTGGTGGGATATTTAAATATCTAAGTCTTTTTTTCCAGTCATGTCTCTTAGTTTATGTCTTCCCTCTCTTCTCTCTCCTTTTCCCCTATGCTTCCCCCTTCTTCTTATTCCTTTCTTTTGAAGACTAAAGAAATTAACTCTGCTTGTACTGTGCCTTGAACCCAGGTATGTACCTGTGTAAACAGCATCTATTATGTTGATTACAATAACATAGCTGTTGTAAAAGAGCTGCTGTTTCTACTACCATTATTGGTACAACACAGGAAAAGAAATGGATGAAAAAGTAAGAGAAAAGGCAGTAAGAGAAAATCAAATAATTTGTGGTTTTTTTCTCTTCCATTGTAGAATAATTATCTACTAAAGGGATTTTACGGATTCCCTTAAAATATTTCAAAGCTTCTTTTCTGTCTTTTTGCTGTGACATGAAAGTTCCTGTGGTACTCCCAGTGTTTTTAAGGAGAGGTTGTTAGCTCCAAACTGTGTTAAAAAATATTTGTCTTAGAATTCCAGGAAAAAGAAAATCATAATCTATTTGATGTGATACACTCTAGTTAGCTGTTTCTTTAAAAAGCAGCATCTGCAATTTCTTCATGTATTTCAATTCAACTTAATATACTGCTAAACTGTACCCTTTCTATATAAAAATGAACTATGTGAAATAACTAGCCTCCTAGGTAACACAAAGGATGAAATCAACCAATGTCAGACATTTTAAATTGTACATTTTGTGGCATTGATTGCAGAAAAAACTACCTCAAGGCAGAAACTGATTACCAGGTTAGAAAGGCAGGACAATTGTTTTATGCCTTGACCTTCAGGAAGGTAGAGTGATGAAAACTGGCGTGGTTCTCAGATATGATAAAAATGACTTTTAAGAAAAATTAAAGGGCTGGAGTTGAAAGTAATTATTTGTACAAGATGGTTAAATTAATTCACTTTTCTAAAAAAAATTTAATGGTGAAAAGTATCCTCTCGTGTGATGTTTGGTTTGTCTGCTTTTGGGAGTCATGTGCCTTTGATCTACCAACAATGGTCTATATTTTCAGCTATCATGGCAGCAAAACAAAGAGTGTGCCCTTGCCTATAAAGGCAGCAAGTAAGAAGTAGAGTGTGGCCAAAGTAATGGGTAGAACAGATTTTATAATATA
Organism: Erithacus rubecula; assembly: GCF_903797595.1. Taxonomy (NCBI): domain Eukaryota; kingdom Metazoa; phylum Chordata; class Aves; order Passeriformes; family Muscicapidae; genus Erithacus; species Erithacus rubecula. The sequence goes on from NW_027635860.1 coordinate 5,238,898, forward strand.
AATCTCAATTTAGTTGTTTATAACAACTTGTCCTTGGCAAATTGAAATGAATTGTGATGGAATGTTGAGTAGCAGCTCATCTTTATCTTTTCTTCTAGACAAATTCAGAAAAAAAAATCTGTAAATAAGTATATACTTATGTTAGGAATCATGGTGGCTCTTTTCTCAATCACTCTCAGACTTTGAAGGATGGATGTGGACTTTGGCAGTACATTAGCCATAGTGGAGGGAATTATGCTTTTAATCGTGCTTAGGAAAAGTAAGCTGTATTTAGAAAAGTGTGTAAGACACTTTAAAACAGCTTTTCACACCTTTTTGTCATATTCTATAGTGAAATCCTTCAATTTCTGTCTTTCTACCTGCACTTTCTGTTCCTTTCCTATAGTCATTAAGGTTCTGTTCACAACAGAACTGGACCACTGAACATGGTGTAGTGTAAATGTAAATGAGACATCCTTCTTAGGATCCTTTCACAAAATCCAGTAGGACTGGCCTAAGAATTGTGAATGGAAAGTCCCCCATCATTTGCTAATACAGAAGCTGCTTTTGGTAAAATAATGTCAGAAAGCAGAAAGAGAAGTGGATTGATTGTGACATTTAGCTGAGTGTCAGGGGGGCAAAAAGAGCAGAAGACTGTGGATCTGCTGCTCCCAAGCCCAGCTGGTCCAGCCTGGAGGGATGGGAGAATGCAAGGAATCCCTGGCGGCTACAGGACTGTTAAGAGATTCTAGGACTGGGAGCTCTGAGCACAAAAATTGCAACTAGTTTCAAAGTGAAGAGTCTGGCCTGGACACAGAGAAGCAGTGGCTGCTGAGAGCTGGGTTCAGGCCAAGTATCTGGCACTTACTGAAGAAGTCTGGCAAGACTGTGACTGGTTAGGCAGAGAGCATGCAATGATGTTGGATGGTTAGAGAATGAATGGATTCTGGCAGGGAGAATTTCAAACCTCCAATGGCAAAAAATGTAGAATGGAAAACCCAGCAGTAAGGAACCCATTTGAAGGAACAAGCAGAGTAACAAAAAAGAGCAGATGTAGCTAAGGGGCACTGTGTTAGCTTAACAAGAATACAGGGATGAAAATGGGAAGGAAAAGAATCTATAGAGTAAGAAAAAGGACTGGGCCTTTAACAGCAGATGAGATAGGTATAACTGCAGTAGAGATTTTGCCTGGAGAATAGAAACTTGAAGAGAGAAGAGAAAGGCAACATGACTGGGAGAAGAAAATTGGTTTGAGAAGGAAAATGACTGGAACAGGAGAAAACACATGAGCACATTGTCAGATCCAGGATTATATTAGATACAGGAGTTGAAGTGAAAACTTTTAGAAATTTTGTTACAACTCTATTATCATCAAATCCAAAAAAAACCACTGATCATTGACGAACTGACCATTGCTGCTGTATTAACTCCAAAGCTACACTCCAGTGCAACAGATCCAGTGACATTGATAACCAATGCTGGTGAACATAGATTAAAAAAATGTACACTTACCCACAACAAGTCTGACCTTATATTTGATGCACTTTATCTAGAATAATAATGAGCTCAAAAGGAAAGAACCCCCAGAAATTGAAAATATTTTAGGGTTACTTAACAGGGCAAACTTTGTAGTTTTGAATAACTGTTCATTGCAGTCACTAAGTAGAGGCTGCAATGGAAAAAATAGCAGGAAAGTAAATACTATGTCACAGCATACATGTTGTAGAGCTAGATTAAGCTTCTTAAAACTACATTTGATTCTGACTCTTACTAAGATTTAGTAGTTCCTCACCAAAATTAGGTCATTTTAATGTAGCTTTCTTAGCAAAATATTCTTTAAAGCTGCTTTTTCTGCAAGTTCTTGATTCACTTTTTAAAAATTTAAATAATCAGGTAATATACCAGCTCTGTTTCTGACATACAGAGGTGTCTGGAAAAGCTGGAAGAATCAGCTATTTTAGGCAGTTGTCTGCTTATAGATACCAAGCAGCTGTAACCTCTTGACAGATCCACCTTAGGCTTTGCCCCCTCTGAGTGAATACAGCATCATCCTGCTGCATCCCCTTTTCAGCTGGATCCTGCATATTGATGTCTGCTTGTCGTACACAGAATAGGAATGGAAAAAGTAATTATGAATAATATATAATGCAGTATTAGCCATAACTGGCTGTCAGGTTTTAAAGTATCTACAGAGTGCAAAAGATAATCCTGAAAAACAGGCAACTCAGAAAAACAGAGAATAAAACCCTAGAGTTTTATTTTATGACTTTGGTCACTTGACCACAGTTTATAGCTAGGCTGCAAAGATGCTCAGATTAGACAGAAGTGAAGGGTACCAATGCATAGATAAGCAGACAGACAGGCAGAGAGAGGCTTTTGCCTGTTTAAAAGGTTGCAATATTTTTTTCACAAACTTAAATATATTCATACCTCTAACACATGTATGTGGACAATTCATTCACTTGTCCTCATTACCACTATACCATGAAGATCATTGTCATTTAAATATTTGCTTTTATTTACTAAATACAAGATATCACAGCTACAAGCAATAGTATTCAGGAAATTTACTGCAGAACTAGGCATTTTTTGCATTTTGGTTTTTCTGCAGTGGCCACGTACACAAAAATTGCAGAGCTGTGGATAAACGTCCGTTTTAGTCATGCCAAGCAAAAATTAAAGCATATATAACCCTCTGGAAGCTCCCATGACTAAAAGAAAAAGTTAACCATTCATTCTTCCTTTGATAACAGAAACCTATTGGGCAAATGAAGTAGAGTAATATAACAAATATATATAATAATATATATAATATAATAAATAATGTATTCATTAATTCATCCAAGAGGAGATGAAACAAGTAAAATATTACTGGTTTTATGGTCTTTAGTAAGAATGATGGAGTGGCAATAAGTCATTTTTGTGTATGGATTAGCAACTTTGTGCATATTTGCAAGGTGGATATATGATGGTTTTCTTCTTTTGCTTAGACCAAAGAAGTGATTATTTTTGTCCATTTTCAACTTAGGTTATTGCATAGAGGAATGCCAGTACTTTCAGCTGTTAACATTTACATAGTTTTTAGAGCAGCAGAAATACTGTGCTTAGCACTTGCAAAAAGTTCCATCAAAAGCCGCATAAAAATAAAATCAAGCTGCCTCTGCTGGTGTGATTGGGAATTAAAACAATAAGACACCTTATATTGCTTCACAGCTTGTCAGCAGCTGACTTCTTTGATAGCATCAACAGATTTGCAAAATTAACATAGTCAAAAAAGGCATCCAATGTTCCTATCCAAAATGCTGGCTAGATTACATTTTGGACTTTGTTCCTTCCACACCACAAACCCAAATGAAATAACTAGTTTTTGTTTAAGAACCTGAAACTGTGCAGTGACAAGAATTGTTGTTGAGATTTGACACTGCGTAAAAGCCAAGCACCCACCAAAAGAAAAAAAAAAAAAAAAAAAAAATCACTCATTCTCCACTGCTATAGTTGAGCAGAGGAGGGGGAGAAAAAAGGCTGAAGGGCTGATGAGTTGGGATAAGGATTAGGAGAAAACTTTAAAGGCAAAACAAGCTTAAATTTAAACCAAATAAAGAAAAAATAATTCACAGAATTAAAAGAGGGTAACACAATTGTGTTTGTCCACAATATAGTTTCTGTTGCACAGAATTTGACCCACTCACAATCTTTAAAAGATGGCATCCAAGACTTGCAGTTTCACTGCCACTAGATCCCACCTATGTAAGGAAGGTTTCAGGTCAATCTTTCCAAGTCACCTAGTAGTGTTAATATGGTGGCTTTAAAAAACATAATTTAAAAAGTACATATCTCAGCTGTTGAGTTTATGCAGGACTTTAAAATTCAAATAGGAATCAAGGCTAAAATCTACTAGATTATCTTAAAATCATAGAATTATAAAATGGCATGAGTTGGAAGGGTCTTTACAAAATATGTAGTTCCAGTCCCTCTACCATGGACAGAGACACCATTTACTAGAGCAGAAAAAGCCCATTCAGCCTGGTCTTGAGCATTTCCAGGGGTGGGCAGTCCATAGTGTCACTGGACAACCTCCTCCAATGCCTTACCATCCTCACAGTAATGAATTTCTTCCTAATATCTAAACTAAACCTAACCTCCTTGAGCTCAAAGCCATCACCCCTTATACTGTCACTGCAATTTAATACTTACCTTTGTAAGAAAGGTAAGTCTTACCTTTCTTACAGGGACCTATTCAGTCCCTCTCCAAATAGTGGAAGGTGCTGTATGGTCTCCCCAGAGCCTTCTCTTCTCCAGGCAGAACAACCCAAACTGTCTCAGCCTGTCTTCAAAGGAAGAGTGCTCCTCTGAGCCCTCTGATCACTTTTGTGGCATTCCTCTGGAGTTGTTTCCACAGGTCCATGTCTTTCTTTTTTTTTTTTTTTAGGTGCTCTGGAGCTGGACAAGGTGTTCTGGGTGGGGTCTTACAAGAGCTTCCCTCCTTAAAGATAACAATTATGTGCAGCTGAAGTGAACTTTTCCTCTACCAACAGAGAGGCCTTATTTTTCAGTGTTGCAAAACATAATGTTATTATACTTCTTTGGCCTACTCCTTGATACCCCAATGGGCTACTCTTTTATTTCCTTGACTTTGATTAATTTGTTCTGAGCTGGCTCTGTTCTAGACAATTAACAAAAAATGAAATGTCTGCAGCCATACTCTAATTGTTGTTCTGTATCTTTTGTAAGAGTACCTGGAAAATATAGTTCCCCCTGTTATCAAATATTCTTGGACCAGAAGTATAACTTGGGTCCCAAAATATATGTCAGTATTTTGGGAGCCAAGATCCATGTACCAGCTCAGGACTAAATGGGAAAACATGGATCCTTATCTCACAGGATCACACCAAAGTTCTGAGACCAGAAGTCTTTAGCTGCCCTGGTAAAAAGCAAGATTTAGTTTCATCCAAAACTGTCAAATTATAGATACACACCTACCAATGCAAATCATAACAGAAATACCTATATTTCCACACTCAGGAAAAATTAATGGATTCTAAAGCATTTTGACATCACGTGAGTACTCATTTTCTTTTGGAAAACAATAAAATAACTCTGTCCAATTTATTTACACTTGTTGGGGTATACTAAGTTAAGGAAATTTTTGGGCCAAGTGACCCTCTTCCTATAGCATGTATCCACTTTTGGTACCAAATATTATTTGGTACAAAAAAAATATATAAAATCGTTCTTTGTCATTCCAAACACCGCAAGAACTAATAGCTGGATTAGGATGAAATTGGATTTTGGTGATGGAAAAAGGAGATTGCCCTTTCTTCCATCCAATCACTGAAACTTCAGGGCTGGTTACTTGTGTAGTTCTGCTTTACACTGAATGCAGCATCTGCCTGACAAGATTTCAAGCACTCTCTTTCTGCAGCAGTAACAACTCAAGGTGCTGCTGCCTCCTCAACTTTATGTTTCCTTGGAATAATGCCAAAAAAAAAGAAATGAAAGCGCATCAGATATGAGCACTTAAACAGAGATAAGCTGTTTTCAGGTTTAAAATCCCTCTCCATCTATTTAGTTTTCCAGAGCTGCAACAGAACTTTTCATAGGGAAGGAACAAGGAAAGAATAAAAGCTGGGAATGTCATTCCTCCTCCTAGTAGAAAGGAGAACTTTATCAACAGCCCTGTGTGCCTCTGAATAAAGAGGCAATTGCAGGCAAGCACTTAGTCTAGAATTGTTGAAAATAGTGTCTTTAAAGTTTTTGCTTATAAAATTGGCACAACCAACATCACTTTTCTTTGGAAGTTTGCAAAATATAGGTATTCAGCTCATTATAGAACAGTGTAGTAAAAACAGCACAAGTCACTCAAAAGAAAATTACATCTTTCATTGTTTGATTCAAAGTTGGGTTTTTTAAAAATATTTGACCTTACAAAGGCTATAATTTGTTTTACTGCTATTCTCAAAGATAACAAGGGGAAAAGGCTGAAATTACCACAAATGCATTTGCATTACTAGTGCAGTGGAATTTTATGCTCCAAAAAGGAAGTATATTCCTCCATACTCCAAAGGAAAAATATAAAGAGCAGTGGATGAGGATAATGATTCCAGTAAGTCTCCTTGAATATTATTGCCGGTAGAAATACATTCAGGAATTTCTTCTAATTAAGTAATTGCTATTAGAGTCTCAGCCAGCCACTGGAACTAATTCTGAGTACTTAATAGCCATTAGATAATCCTAGAGACAATAGGTCAGCAATTAATAAAATACAGGATAGAATAATTGCTTTGCCAATAAAAGTTACAGACTTGCTCCTGGTTTATTATATTTAGTAATCCCTCGCAGTGGTTTCCATTTGCTTTAAGAGAAACCACAAATATCTAGGCTTCTTTTTTTTCATATGAGAAAATAATTCAAAACAGACTCTATTACAAAAAATCCTTGGTGTTTGAATGGAAATGGAGTTACTTAGCACCCAAGTGTTGAGTCTGTAACATCAGAGGGTTAACATTTAGAAGTATTCAGGGCCAGAATATGGCCCTAAGGAACCTGATCTGGTGACTGTCATCCCTGACTATGGCAGGAGGCTTGGAATTAGTTTAAATTAGTTTAATCTTTAAAGTTCTTCCAGCCTAAACCATTCTATGGTTCTATGAGTCCATGAGGTTATGATTTTATTAAATTAATTCCCAAATGATTCAATTTCTACACTTTGACATTTGAGATAACAGTATATGGTAATTTATCTACACTGTCTAGAGTCAATTTAAACTCTAATCCTGCACCAGTTAATGTGCAATCATATGCAGTACCATGAGTTTTCAGAGAAAATTAAAGGTACAAAGATGTTAAAAGCCTAATGTATTATGTACTACCCTGTATTACTAAAGGCACTGTTCATATAAATACATAGTTCTTTACCAGGGAAAATACTTTCCTCCATCAGCTGTGATATATATTTAAGTTGATTATATTTGTAATGATGCTGTAAAAAGAATGATCTAATGTTCTTTCCATTCACAACTCTATAGACACAATATGATGAGTCTGGACACAAAAAATTCCAGTACAATGTTGACAGCTGACTCAATCAGAATACATTGAACTCTACAACCCTGGCCTAGCAAAACATTTCTGTACCTGCTGTATATTAAACAAACAAGTGATCTCATGGGCTTTACAGGACCTACTAACACTTTAACTCTGAACTTTTTATTTTGGGTTATTTTTAATATGGTATACCACATTTCACAGCTGCTAAGACCCTGGAAGCTAAGTCTGGAAAGGCAAGTTTAAATCAAACATATCAAAAGCTATTTTAATTTTAGAATTTATCCATCAAATACAATGGTAAATTTGGGATTGTTTTTTCTTCATTAGAAAGAAGTATAATATATTTTTTTGAAGGTAGGAACTTGATGTGTTTCATACAAGATTTCTATGGTCAAAATCACTTTATGAAAAAGGACTTCTAAAGTTTGCATGAAAGCTTGAACTTTTCCAGCCTTCTAATGCTTGCTTGAGTGACAGAATGATATTATTCTGAAGGTTGCACAGTGACTCTTTGATCTTAAAGCTTGTAAAGGCCGTCTCACATGTGCGTATTCTAATATTCGCTGATAATCTGACTTGAACTTCAAGGCTGTAAGACCTTGGATCAGTGATTTGCAATTCAAGTGCCTCAAAAAAAAAAAAGGAAAAAGAGACAACCAGCTTAGTCTTATTAAGTGTTGTTGTAAAGCTATTGAAAGCAATTTTTTCTTAAGCAGCTCTGAAGTTCTGGACATAAATACATAGAGAATGTCACGAATATCAGTGTGGGCTTGCTTGAGTCACCTTTTCTCTCTGCAAACCCATATGAAACCCACACCAAATTTTAAGTTAGAGTTAATCAAAACAATAAAACCCTCAAGCAGGTAATCTAATAAAATAGTACAGAAAGATTTATTTTTTAAGCTGCATCCTTAAGCTCTGCTCCTTTATTGCTATGTGTTGTTTTCACTGCAATACAAATTGTGAACCTTCTGGATAAGATTGTCATAATGCAGTATGCTGTGCAGAGATATAAAAGGGAAAATAGTGTTAAAAAGTTACATAGGAAAGATGAGATGCTAATACTAAATCCTGAACAAAATATAAACTGTAAAGAGACAGCCTGAAATGACCTGCTATTTGTCTGTGTAGATTGCTCTGGCTCAGTAGCCCAGCCTGACTGACAAAGGGTTCTCCAAGGCTTGATAAGTCCAACCTGTCATGAGAAATATCTTCAATAGAAGGTGACTGCACTGGGGGCCAAGACTGTACCAAGTCATAGAATCAGCATCCTGCACTGAAGAATAGGTCTGCAATTTGTGCCCTTTACAAATCAAGTCATGCCAAAGTTCACTCAGACTGAAGCTCCATTTTTTTCTCCGATTTTCCATCTCTCTGCTCTGTTTCTTTCAGCCTTCTTCACATTTTACATTCTCTTTCAGTAAATTGCATGAAATAATAATGCCAGTTTATGAGTTTTCATGTAATCACTGTTCCATCTTTATTTTAAAATCCAGAGTTTGCATCCGTGATTTTCTTAATTACTGTCATAGGTGTGAGATAAAATACACTCATTTCTTTCCATTAAAGTTTGTGTTTTCTAAAGAGAAACAGCATACATATTTGAAGGTTGTGCTTGAAATTACATTATGAAGTATAGAAAACAATACTAGGTCTGTACAGGGGAAGAGGCAAATTGTTGCTATCCAGAGATTCACAGTCTTCAACTACTTTGGTATTGTTTTCCAATATTTCATAGCAACAGTAACAGTAACCTGTGCATTGAATGTATATAACAGTCTTCCAAAAGATACTGATAAGCAAAGAAAAGTATGCATTTTTCCAAGCAGAAAATCACCTTGGGCCCCAAGAACATCCCAAAATATTAATCCAGAGGTTCAGCCCTGAAACTTGGGCTAGTGCTCCATCCTTTTCTGCTGTGGATCAGGAGTGCCAATTCCTCCACCAGAGATCTAGGAAATATAGTCTGTGAGGCTCCCTACGTTACTTTAAGTACCATGTAGTTTAAAAGATTATTTCATTGAGAAAAATATGCCCACATTTGAAGTAATGGAAGAACTATGCATTTTCTATGCATTTTTTAAGAAGATCACACACAAAAAAGACTCCTAGCAGTAAGTAACTGTTGCTGAAAAATATGGTAGGAATGCATTAAATTTAAGGGTACATAACTGAAAAATTTTCAAGTGCATTATAATATGTGGAACTAGATCTTGATTTGTGTTCTCTAGGTAGAAGTTACTGCACTGTTCCATCATTGCAATTTCACAAATTTCATATAATCTTATAAATGTGGATATATCCATATTTTTTTCCTTTTATGTCTAATTTAATTGATTTTATTACTTGGCTGTCTATCAGTTCCAGGAGATAGTTGTTGGTTTTTTGTACTGTATTTCTCTTCTTTTTATTCCTCCAGCTGCTTGATCTGTCAATCAAAATTGCACCTTCTACAGGATTAGAAAGGAACAGCTTAAATATGATGAATCTTCACTTTAAATGAGTTAACAAAACACTAGGAAAACACAATAAGATAGATAGATAGATAGATAGATAGATAGATAGATAGATAGATAGATAGATAGATAGATAGATAGATAGACAGATAGATAGATTAGACAGACAGACAGACAGACAGACAGGTTTAAGGGAAAAAAAGGAAAAGGAAAAAAGAGATAAATAAATGTGACATTGCAATTAAAAACCCCAAGTCTAAAAAATCTGTTAAAATGATAGGAATGTTGCTTGTGATTGGATGCAGAATTGTACCATAAATTCAGAATGTAATCCCATAACTCAAAGTCTATCTCATTTCATTAAAATATTCATAGATTCAAGTTTAATTTAACGTTATTTATTTACTCATTGTGGCACAATAGGAAGCAAACATTTTGTCCTTTTAATAGAGATTTTGCAAATAGGAATAACAGCTGTTCTCCAAGTTTCTGTACTTCAAGACATCTTAAAAAGACCCCACATCTATTTATGAGTAAAAACAGTTGAAAGCTTTATGTGTAATCATTTTGTGCAGTAGAGGTGAAATTAAAGTTCAAATGTAATCAAGTGGTCTATACTTCTTAATGTTTTGTTGTACTGTTTTTGTAGTTCAAGAGTTTAGTTTCTATGACAAAGAGTCATAAAAATGAAATTGTATTATACAATAAAATTATTTTAACAAAAATTACATAATAAAAATTATGTTCATCTGTACCTATATAATTTGCATGCATACTTATATTTGTTTTACACTATAGAACATTATAACATATATATTAGCCCTCTTATTTCTAGTTAATGTGTTTAAGAAAAACTCACATTAGACAGAGGCTAATTAATTATTCAGTATTTGGTTCTATTCTATTCTATTTGCTAAGCAAACCAGTGATGCAAGCAAACCATAAAACAAGTGATCAGAAACGATTTGTGAAATATAGCCATAGCTAGGTGTATAAATAAATTGGTGATACAGGAGGTACACCCTAGATGCAATAGAAAAAATATCCAACACACTCCATAATTATACAATACACTCCAAAATATGTGTCATGTTACCTCAACCTACATTTTGATCTATACCATCCTATCTTTGTGTTTTGGTTAAAAATTTGTATCAAACTTGATTAACAATATTTATGGGTTAATTTCCCTATATGTCAATCAAGGAAAATAATTTTCTCCAGAAGACTTTTGTTAATATCTGTGTTCAGCTGCTAATGCTAGGAAACATGAACATGATCTGCTTCTAGTGACTTCCCAAGAAGCTTTTACGACCTTCAGTTTTGCAACTCACTCATGTCAAACTTTTGTAGAAAAAATTCTAAGTGCCTCTTTACTAAAGGCAAGCAACTTACATCTATGGCTCATAAGACAATATGCTACAAAACCAACCATGCAACTGATAAACAGACAGTAGAGCTACTTTGATTTCTCTACTACATTTTTCACCATTTATTTTTCACCTCTATTTTTTATTTTGCAGAAAAGGCATAAAATAAAATCAAACTGACCTAAAGACTTGAATTTTGCATGTAAGGAAAAGTAAAATATGGAATTAAAGGAAGAAATGGCAAATGGATCAAAATGCATATTTAATTAATATGGTTAGATGATTTAATTTGCAACATATTTCCTCATGGAATTTTTTTCTTCTTTTTCTATCAAATGATAAGCTTTCATGAAGCACATGATATGCTTTTTCTTAGCATCATTACAAAATTTACTGTATTTCCCAATGAGCATGACCACTGGCAAAATGTTAGAATTTTTTTATTTTGGAAGCTACACGTGATAATCGTCTAACAACATGAAAGAGAGGGCTTGTAAGGCACAAGGGACAAGCACTATTAGGGGAGCTTATACAGCTTAAATGTCTTGATGATGTGTGAAGATCGTATATGAAACAAATTTACTGAAATGGTATGTGTAACATACAATCATAGAATGCTGAGGGGTTGGAATGAGTCTGGAAGATCATCTAGTCCCAGCGTCCCATCTCAGCCTCATCCCCTCTGTCTAGGACACTGACAGGGATGAGACATCCACAACTCCCTGTGCAAAGCTCACTGCAAATTCCTTCATAATATCCAACCTGATTTTTCCCTCTTTCAGTTTGTGCCCATTACTCCTTGTCCTACCACTGCAGTTCTTTATGAAGTGTCCACTCCAGCTTCCCTGTGAACCCTTCAGGTGCTGTGAGACTGCTGAGAGCTCTCCACACAGGCTGCAGGATTAATGGACCCAGTTTTCTCAGACTGCCTTTGTAGAGGAAGTGCTCCAGTTCTCTTATCAATTTCCTGGCATCCTCTTGACTTGCTCCAAGAGTTCCATGTCCTTCTTCTTGTGTTCTGGACACCAGAGCTGGAGGCAGCACTCCAGAGAGTTGTACTGTACAACATCAAACATGCCAGAACTGTTTTGTTGCATGCATCTACAAAGTGATTTTTCAATTGACAATTCATATTTTTCCAATTCTCATAATTTAATTTATGCTGAATTCCTATTTTTGTAGATAAATTCTCGGGTTTAGGTAAGCAAAGTTATTGCAACACAGAATACCTCACAGTGATAGCATTTTTAAATATGAAATAACACTATCCCTATTTTATAAAAACTGAGAATGAGACGATAAGAAGTAAATCCACAACTGGAACTTTCATTCACACGTAAATCTTCACTTCCAGACAGCTCCAGCTGTCTAAAGAACAGATAAACTCTAATACCTTAGTGTTTACCTTGGGGTTTTCCATGTATTTAAAGTTGTGTCTGTGACCAGTGTCTATTTCATTCAACAGGTTTTTTTCCTATGACCAGAAACTATAAACTAAGCTCGGGATCAGTGATTGTAAACGAAGAGGCTCTGAGGTCTGAAGTCATTAGCTGAGACACATGAGCTGTCATTTTTGAGATCACTACAATTGCAACCTGATTTAAGGCACTTCATTGTGTGTAGGCCATTTGTACATTTGCTCTCTGACACAGCTAACTCAGCAGGTAGGTATCTTTCAGTCTCCTTAATTTTCTTCCAAAGCATTACCTAAAGAACTGTGGCAAGAAAAAACAATCAAGCTGTTTTAAGATGAGGGCACAAGAACTGATATCTCTTCAAATACAGCAAATGGCTGCCAATAGCTGTTTATCTGTATATATCATTAAATATTTCTAAAATACCTGAAAATAAAATGAGATGTAGATTGGACTAGCAGTCTAGTCTTATTTTGTAAAAAGTTTCTGCCTTGATTTTCTTTATACTTGATTTCCTCCTTCAGAACAAATTGTGTTGTTTTCTATTGAATTGTATCTTTACTGTTGAGTGTTTGGCTTTTAATAAAGGAAAAATGAACTTTGCAAGTCTCCTGTTTAAGTGAAACTGTAAGGGATGCTTGTGTTCCCACACTCTGTTTATCCTCAACTGGGGAAATATCAATAGATGTGTTACAAGATGAAGAAAAGTCTCTTTACAGGCAAAGCCTTGACCTAACATTCAGACACACAAGTTTTGTTGATAGAAGGGAGAGTATGCAGATGTTTACTGTTTCTGCACTGCCAGAAAAGAAATAGTTGATGTGGGTATGCCACCCTGCAAGACATTTCTTTATAAAAAGAAGTTTCTGTATTCTTTACATGATCAGTCACATTTTCAAAAGCAGCCGTTTGACAGATTGCTAATAAGAGCAGAGCTCTGACAAAAGAATACATAATATATTGTGCATGCTTAGGAAGATTCAGTACTAATCCTGAACTGCTAGCATGGCTTTTCTTGTGTGCATGGAGATGTATCAAGGAATACCGCACACTCCTGGATGTTCCTAAAAGGCTACACTTGAACAGATGGTCCAGACTAAGTTAAACTTGGTAGGTCTGGAAGGAAAAATGGGATCCATTATTGCAGTGGAATGATCATCTACAAACTGTCTCTGTAGGGTTACTACAGATTGCATTTTTATCCATTATTTCAACATGGTAGTATGATGCACTGATTTATGGATGTGTTCAGTGCTCCCCAAACATCTCTGTGCCCCAGTACTTTTCAATAATAATATATCATATCACTAGTATATTAACAATATTGGTGCCATAGGTTGTATAATTTTTTATCAGTTTTTTCACTAAATACCAGTAAAGGCTGTAGCTGAAATTTCTGTATGCATAGCTATCCATATTGGATACACATAGTGAAAGGTGCTTTTTGCTGCAGAGCAGACTGTATGTTATGATAGTGAGAGGGCTTTTCTCTTGCTCTTCATGGGAGGGAGAGCTGTTCCTGACATGGCATACCCATCTGCATAAACAGCTGCACATCTTCCCACACAGACACGTAATCTGCTGTATTCATGTGACAGTTGTAGAAAGAATATTATATATTGACTAGGATATGAAAGAAAAATTGTCACCTAAAAAGCAATGGATTTCCACTTGACCTCATTTATTTTGTGAGTAAACTCCCATGAGATTCATGGTGAAACATGAATATTCATGGCTTCTTGATTAGATTTGAAAATGCACGTTTATGCTCCACCTAAAATATCCATGTCACTAAAATGTCCCATGGGTCCCAGATATTTAATAAAGTCACCTCAAAATTGTGAGTTTGTACTGCAGAACAACATCAAGTGAAGATTAGAATTGTATTTTCTAGAGAACTGTAATGTTGTGGTCTTCCAAAACACAAAATGACATTGCTGAAATATTTATCAGATCTCAAAAATTTTAAAAGTCAGAAGCTGTCCACTGCTCATCCATACACAGAGATTCCTACACTGAGTCAGTACTTTGAATAGTGTGTGTCTATAAGTAAATACCAGTTTGAACATAGTGGCAGTGATTTATGTTTTCTTATAGGGAATCTTATTATTTATTTAAACATATCTTAGAATCCAGGGATTGTACTGAAACTGTTTTATATGTATTGATTGTCCTTACAGCACTGAGTACTTCTTATCTATCCAACTCTTCTGTTCTGTAATTAGCCACTCACGGTGAGAAATGACGTGCTTCAATTTAATTAGCTTGAAAAACATCCACATTAATCTGCTGATATTTTTTCATGCAGGATGCCAACACAGTCTCTGAGATCTTACAAAGATTTTCTTTTACCTTTTGTTTATTTGTTATGTTTTGTTTCTTTGTTTACTGCATCACAAGGCTGGCATAGAATCACAACTGCTAACAGGTATTATTCACTGCAACAGGATTGTGTTTAATTACTTAATGTCTTTCTGATTTAAGGAATCCATATCAATTATTTAATTAGCATCCTGCTATAATTATTTGAATGCTCACAAATTAATTAAAAGCTTCTTACTTTTTGTTAATTCAGTAATATCAAAGGAACATTCTGAGAAAAAGCAATATTTACATAGTAAAGACAGTCCCATCCCAGCTTCAAAATCCATGTTGGAAAGACAGTAACATGTCCTAGACATTACAATGCCCTTCTGGGTAGAACAGTAGACAGCTTTCTGGCACTCTGAATTGACAGGTTCTCATTTATGAAACCAGTAAAATTCATTTGGCGTTTAGGCAGACATTCTCTATTTTCCTGTGTTTATGCCATAATAATTAGTCCCAGTGAAAAACAGAGATGACTTCAGGAATGGGAACTTATTTACGCACTGTGGGTTAACATCTCAAACTCTCTGCTTTTCTGTATGAATCTGAATGCAGGTGGTTTTCAGCATCTGACATACCAAGCTTAAAAGACAACCAGGAGCAATATGCAGTAATTCTGCAACAAAACGGCTCCTACTTTTCTGCACATAGAGTTGATCTGCTTAACTCTCTGCTCCTGCATCATGAAATCTTTAAAATTGCAGACAATAAACCAGCCATGTCACTGAAGACAAAAATTAGAGAAAATCAGGATTTTGCATTATAAGGACTTCCACAAAACTGCACATAAAACCTCCTACGGTTATTTAGGCTTTCACATCTGCATCAGAAAGGGAAGAATTCATACTTAATTATTTCCAAATTTTTTGTAATTTTATCTTTTTTCCTGGGAAAAAGTACATAGGGTATGCCAAGTCTGCTGAGCTTTGTGCTGTTATATTCCAGAAACAATGAGAGGTGGCTTGCTGCCTAGTTGTGAAATAAAACTTTTCTTTTGAGTTTTATGGTACTGACACTTTAAAAGATTTGGCTAGTGATTTTTAGCTTTATTTTGGAGAGAAATGAACTGTAAATACAAGATTTTAAGTGACCATTTTCTTAAATGTTGATTAATCACTGCTGCTAAGAAAGGTCCAGGATGAGGCAAAAATTTTAATAAAAGTAAATTTCCTGATTGAAACCACAGGCTTGATCCCATGGAATGTTTCATTTGAGCTCCTAAGAAACCAGTAAAAGGAGAGGGCATCTGTATTTCTTGACCATGGAAAAAACAGTTTGACAAAATAATAATAATCTATGTAACAAAAGAGTGTACCCCCTAAAGGGGAAATTTTGTCTCATTTGGTATAAAGTGTTTATGATAGACACTAGCTAAGGAATTATATTCTACATTTATAAGTTTCTATAAACATCTTGAACCTGATCCTAGCCCAGCTTTTTCCTCAAGTTCTGTCCATGCCTAAAAGTCCTCTGATATCCAGGGAGAACTGCAGTCTCAAGGAATTCCTCCTATTGCTCCTCATTTGGTATAAATTTCATTGTACAGACTGAGTGTCTCAGTTTCTCCTGAAGAGAAAGAAATAATTAGGCTATCATTTTTGCTTGTGTTTCTTCAGTTAGAATAGGAATCCTTTGATAGGAAGAAATATGCTCAATGCTGTTGCTCAAACATCACAATGCAGCCAATATACTAAAACAGCAGCACAACAAATTGCTTTTCCATTCCATGGGTTGTGTTGGGTTTTTTTTTGGGTTTTTTGGGGGTTTGTTTTTTTTTTGTGTGTTTGATGAATATGAGAGGGTATTGCCACTGGAAAAAAAAATATCTCCAGTGAAACCCAGGGGGTCCCTTTAGCATGTCAGTGCATCATTTCTACTTAAAGTGAATTAGGTGTATACAAGATAGAAATACACTGCTTACACAGGTAGGTTCTACAGTGTGTGATTAGGTAATTTGTTACAGCCTGATAGGAAAGAGTGGATTGCTTTGTCTCTAGGTCAGTCTAGAAGTGTTCTCCCCTGTTCAGATATATACTCAGGTCAAACACTGTGGAAAGTGAAAAGCAGAGGAAGAAAACCTATAGTGAACTATACTGCTGCTATACTGTTGGTTAGTGTACCTGAGAGAAGAAATAGCAACAAAAGCAATAGAGAATTACAGAATGGGGAGCAGTTTTAGGAATGTATTCCAAGTGTGTAACATTACTAAAACTTAAAATGATTAGGAATAGGGTCAAATTCTCTGGCATTTTAGTCTTTTGGGGGTAAGGAAATAGACCATTTCTATTTGAGTAAATCATATTGTGAAAAATACTAAGAAAATTTTATCCTCCTAGCACAATCACCCAGAGTCATCCTCATGTAACCTTAAAGACCCTGTTGTTGTACTGAACATGGATCATCATATTAGAAATTTTCAGGTTAAATTATCTGCAGCTTTAAGATACTTGTTTTTTCCTCCAATCATTCCATTGTTTGGTTTGTTGTTTTTTTGGGTTTTTTTTTTTCCCTAAAAATCGTAAATTTCCAGGACACCTTTATTTCAGATTTTTGCTAATGTTACCCTTTCACCACAAAAGCTCTTCTTCCTCTTTTCTGGTGAAAGGGTACCATTATCTTTGTCCTTATCTCTGGACATATTTATTTGTATCTGTCACACGCCTCTCAATCTTTATTTAATAATAGGATGCAAACTGAGCTCTTTAAATCTCCTGTCATGAACAAGCTCTCCACTCACTTTATCTTTTTTGTAGTCCTTCTCAGGTAATGCTCCAGGCTGAAATCCATTTTTGCTGAATATGACCTGAACCATATGCATTACTCCAGATTTAAGTCTTAACAATTACCTTTTCAAAAACACTGACTTTACTTCATCTCTTTCAGAAGCACCTTTCCTGACTCATTCCAAGGGTGCATTACAGGTTTTACAATCCCATCACACTGACAATCAGAGATGAGTCTGAACTATCTAGTCAGTCAGGTTGTTCTCTGCAGACATAATTTCTAACTCATCAGGTTACAGCTGAAATGACTGTGTTTAGATTGTCAGCACATAATTTTGCACTGTTGCATTTTGTGCCCTATCTGCTTACAGAACTCTTCCTCATCATTTAGTTTCTAGAGGTAAATTATTCTCTGCTACTAGTTATAACAATTTTTAAGGTCTAATTCCACTGACCTGTAATACCTTCCCATATGAAGGATTATCCCTAAGTTTCAAATCTCTAAAAAATGCTTCTGGTCAATATTATCTTTAAGCAAAACTTAAAGTAAAAAAGCTTAAAAACTTTAGTAAAACTGAGAGGTGTTTTTTTTTTTTTAATTTATTATTTCAGCATTTTATATGGTTCTTGAGAAGGTGGTTTTCTCATATTTTTGCAAGTCCTTTCCTACATGCTTTTTGCCTTTTTTTTTTTTTTTTTTTTTGGGGGGGGGGGGGGAGGGGAAATAAAAATTCCTAAGAGCTTCAGCACTTATTTGTTGAGAAATTCCACTATTTATGCCATCCAATTCCCAAACTCCCGTTCTAGAGCACTTCTTCCAGATAGTTCCTTTACCTGAGTGATCAGTTTTAATGACAATCTTTTCACTGATCCTTACTACTTCACTTCAATTGAATCTGTTTGCAATGACTCCATCTCAAACCTGTTACCCAAAGTTCTTTCTTCTCTAGTACCCAAATTTCATACAGAAAACTAAACCTGGAGTAATAACACTTTACTGATTTGGCAAATGGTGAAGAAAGTTGCTAGCAATCTCATTCAGGAATTTCAAACACTATCAATATCAAAGTAATATGTTCTTTCAAACATCTTTCTGGGAAAAAAAAATAACATTAACATAACAATTGGTAACATTTATTCCTGGTGAGAGTGTATATCATTTTCAGCATCTCATTCCAAGATCCACAGCATTTCAAAACAGTGCCAAGTCCTGCATTTTGGTCTCAATAACCCCTGTAATGATATAGTCTGGGGACAATGTGGCTGGACAGTGCCCATGCAGAAAGGGACCTGGGAGTGCTGGTCAGCAGCCGCTGAACCTGAGCCAGCAGTGTGCCCTGGTGGCCAAGAAGGCCAGTGGAACCCTGGCCTGGATCAGGAATGGTGTGGCCAGCAGAAGCAGGGAGGTCATTCTTCCCCTGCACTGGTGAGGTCACACCTGAGTCCTGTGTCCAGTTCTGTCCCCTCAGTTTAGGAAGGATGTTGAGATGCTTGAGCACATCCAGAGGAGGCAACCGGGCTGGTGAGGGGCTTGGAACACAAACCCTGTGAGGAATGGCTGAGGGAGCTGGAGTTGTTTATCCTGGAGAAAAGGAGACTCAGGGGTGACCTTGTCATTCTCTACAACTCCCTGAAAGGTGGCTGTAGGCAGGTGGGGTTGGTCTCTTTCTCCAGACAGCAAGTGACAGAACAAGAGGAAAGAGTCTTAAGCTGCATCAAGGGAGATATAGATTGGATAATAGGAAAAAGTTTTTTGAAGAAAGAGTGATAAAGTACTGGAATTGTCTGTCTGGGGATGTGGTGGAGTCACCATCCCTGGATGTGTTTACAAAAAGGACTGGATATGGCACTTAGTGCCATGGTTTAGTTGAGGTGTTAGGGCATGAGTTGGACTCGATCACCTTGCAGGTCTCTTCCAACTCAATGATTCTGTGATTCTGTGATTGGACTCACTCACTAATCATGTAACTGACTATTAATTTTAATATTATTTTTATAAAATTGCATAAATAGCTCTCCATTTTCTCTTTACATTTCTGGTATTTTAAAATGCAATCTTGCTTAGTAATTCTGAATACAAAGAACAGAATCTGTGTAAATTAGAAAACGTAGGTACAGTCAATGGCAAAAGTAGACAAAATTCTAGCAGGTATAAAATGGAACTAACAGTAAGTGAGCTCTATATACTAAGTAAATACATATACATATGTGGTAACCTGGTTTCCTAAAACTTTTTATTAACTTGGTATTTATGTACAGGTGTTCAGTGTTGTTCTTGGACTTCCTGAAATCTCTAAGCAGCATATTCCAAAAAGTAAAAGGTACAAGAGAGAAAAGCAGACATTGATTCCAGTGCAATGAGACACTGTCCAATAGTAACTTACCTAATGGTCATGGGAAAATGGCATCCAATACATATTTACTACATGGACAGTGAAATGTTTACCTTCTAGCTGCCCTGTTTATTTTTGATAGAGACAACCTTCATCTTTAAGACAGAATTTTCAAGTAAAATTACTTAGGTCTGTTTCCAAGAAGTACCTGTTCCAATAGAGTTTGTATTCTCTTTAAGAGTTCCTAGCACTGGTTTTTGAAGGGACTTCTGTTTTCTTCTAGTAGAATTTGTGAATAATTAAGTATTCATTATTTGTGGGATAATCATGCATGTTGGTCATTGGCACAGGGAAGAATCCCAATGTGCTACACACTGAACATGAATATCATTAATTAACCACCACCATGGCTTAGAACTGAGTAAGCAAGTCAGCTGTTTCATTAATTTCAAATATACAAAGACTGTATACAAAAGGGAGGCAGTTCTCATTTTTGTATTTCTTTCATTATTCAGGTAGACTGATAAAAGATTACTGTAGGCTCACCATGGGAAAATATTTTGAAGCAAATCAAAAGACAACTAAATTCATTCGTTTACAATATTAATATTTTCTTTACTTATATTAGCAAGAAGGCTTATGAACAGTTTAAAATTTGCAAAAATATGAGTTTTGTTCTATAATAGCTAGGTTAGCTGTGAAGTAACATAGAGAAATTTAATGAATCATCCTTTATCAAAGGGGTTTTATGTATACCTACATGAACTATTCAACATAAAGTATTTTTCCACTTGCTTCCCCTGAGGAAAAAGTGGGCTATTTCTAAATTTCTAGCATTACTATTTCTAGTTTGTAACAACATCATAACAACTGGCAATGCTATCCATTCACTTAGGCACTCAACAAGTGTAGAAGAACTATTATACAATAAGTAATCAAATTCACTGCTAACAATCACACAAATAAATACAGTCAATTTTATGCTGATAATAATGTCCTGCCTAGTGAGAAGGGTCACAAGGGAAATTTCCACAGCTGGGCACAGCATGCACAGCATGCAACTATTTTGAATTTCATTTATTGATATCAGATTAAAGTAACTTTATTGTGCCAAATCAGATGATGCCAAGATAATAATGAATGTCAAGGAAGAGAAGTTATGCCAGCAAATCCTAATGAGGAATCACAGTCAAACATGTTTTTAGTATACTAGACAGGAACACAAAATAGCATGGAAACTATATGAAATACAATTATTCAGAGCACATTGTTACAGTAAATGCACTTTTAAACCATCACGTAAGAAATCTTTCAAAGAAAATGCAGTATTCACTGGAGGAGGAAACAGGGTAAATAAATCATCAAAGCATGAACTGAACTGCTTTTTTTATCCTGTGCACTGCATGTTTTGAAGTCCTCTGATAAACATTTTGCTCAGTTGCTGTGCCAAAATAGTCGGAAATGTTTGTCGTCCCTGTCTCTTGATAGGTAATTCTCTGTTCCTCTTTTCTAATGGAATGATACTGAAGATTCACAGAACTTCTTAGCAGCAGAACATCAAAGATAAAGATTTTGAAACCAAGAGCTCGCTGGGCAGGTGTCAGTGCATGATTTGTTTTTTTCATCTCTCCATATCCATACAACTGCTATTGTATTTCACAGGATTCTCTAACACACACACACACCAAGATATATTACCAAAAGTGAGTTTTGGGTTAGTTGATTTAGGCACTTACACTGTGATTCAAAAGTATGTCTGGCTGTTTAAAGAGTGTAGCACATCACTGAAAGAATCCTTATGTAGCCTACCTAGGACAGCTTGTCCCGTGCTTAAATTAGATGGGTTTAAAATCATATGTCCATCTAGTCATCTTCATTTCAGCAATCTTGTTGATGCATTAGAACAGGATGTAGTAGCTCAAGTTAATTCTGAAAGAACACAAGCTAATTTCAACAGCAGAGGCAAAATACCTTTAAATAGAATATTGCTGCTAATTTATACACCCATAAAACTATTTCCATACAATGGTGATAACAAGTGTCATTACCATGCCACTTGTAACAAATTCTGTCACAGCTGCCATCTTCACTGACTTATGTCTTCCATCATGTTGCAGTGTGAATGGTCTTCACAGCAGCAGCTGCATTTAAATCTAGAAATAACGAGCACAAACAAAATTGAGAGTCAATCCCCCCTTTCCACAAGCCTGACTGTTTTTGTATCTACCAGTTTGTCTACAGATGCTTCCAATCAAGAGGTTGTTAATTCTCCACTTAATTTTATAGAGCCAAGATTTTTCATGAATATCCATTGCCAAATGACTAGGACACCCCCCTCATTCAGCACTGGGCCACATTTCCATGATTCATTCATTACCTACTGATGCAGTTGAAGAAAATTCGTGGTCACTGACATTCCTTGCCAGATTTCATCCCAAATGGACCTTCACCTCTTTTGTCACATCCCTGCACACTTTGAAAACATTTCTGTATTTTTCTTGAGTGTCCTGTCCTTTTTTCTATGTTTTGTAAAATTGCTTCTTCTGTTTGAGTTTTGCCAGGGCCTCCTTGCTCATCCATGCAATCTCCTGCCTTCACTTGATTTCTTGCTCACAAGGGTACACATATCATGAGCTTGGAGGAAATTATGTTTGTCACTGTCTTAGGCCCTCCTGCCCTCTAGATCCCTAAGGACTAGGGATCTTCCAAATAGGTTCTTGAGGACGACAATAGTAGTTCTTTTGAAGACCAGGACTGCAATCTTATTTATTATCCTGTTTCCTCCAGACAGGATTGTGAACTCACCACATCATGATCACTGCAGCCAAGGCTGTCCCAGTCTCCATATCCCCAGATAGTCCTTTTTTGTGTGTTATTTCAAGGTCCAGCAGTACATTTTGTCTTGTTGGTTTCTACAACACCTGTGTCAAATGCCCTGGATGTGTATACCTAAATATATATATATATATATATATATGCATAAAAATATACTCTCAAATGCATATAAACACACAGAATACCTTAAGATGGGAAGAAATTAAGATATAAAACTAATTGCCAAAAGTTACCATGGATATGCCAAGCAAATATTTTAATACTTGGCTTCAACTCAAGCATACAATTAGATACTATTTTCTAGTCTTGTTTTTTTTTTTTTTTTGTTTGTTTGGTTGGTTGGTTGGTTTGGTTTTGTGGGGGTTTTTTTGTTTTGTTTTGTTATGGGTTTTTTTTTTTTTGGTTTGGGTTTTTTTTTGTTTTGTTTTTTGTTTTTTTTTTTTTGGCTACGTCACAAGTTTGCAGGTATTTTTAAATCTTATTTTATCCCTCAGATTTATTTTGTCATCTTTATGCTTGAAATGAATCCAAGACAAACAAAATCTTTCCCAAAAAGGGTTTTAAATTCAGTTAACACATAATGTTAACACCATATCTTTGCAGCAATAACAATAATCAGCAATACAAAAAGATACACCAGACACCAAATGTTGTACACATGTAGCAATACTCCTTAAAGTCACTTTTAAAGACCCAAACAAAGAAACTAACAAAACTCCAAAGAAACAGAAAATAGACTTATTTTGGGGTCAACAAGTTTTTAAAAATATTTCTTTAAGATTCCCCCTTTTTTTAAAATTGTTATTTGAGTTTTTAAGAGGCTTTAAAAATTAGATGTGACTGGCTTAACCCAATCTGAAAATAGTTAATGTGATGATCTTGATCAGGGGCACAAAAATTAGCTACTTCACACACAAAACACACACTAAAAACAGCTGCTAGCTTATCTTGTAAAGCATCCATTTGGATTCATGAAGGAGTTTTTCTATGATGAATTTGAATAAGAATTAAGATTAAGTAAAAATGGAACTTGGTAACTCTTTTGCTTCTATCAAGCATTTCAGGATAAGTGAGAAGGAATGTAAAACTTTTCCTATAAATTTATAAAAGATTACTTACTTTTGCTTAATGTCTATCACTATTTTGTATTTAGAGTTACTGTACATGAAATGTATATATTATTTTAAATAATCAGAGTTTTCCTGCGCATGTTCTTTTACTCAAAGTAGGTCAAATTTGGTGCTTGCAGTTTAAACTCTTTCCTTCTATATGGAAAAATCAATATTAATTTTAAATCAGGAAAAATAATATTTCTATGCACAAAAAAAGTGCTGAATGTACACATTTCAATTTAAAAGAAAAACTGCCTAAAGGAAAACAGCCAGTAAGTAAAATATTTTATCCAAAATAATTTACTTAACTATTAGCCTCAGGTCTTGACTATTATATTACTAATGATAGAATACTGACTGTCTTTAAAAGACTTTAAATAAATTGTAGCAAGACTATGCAACCACTAGCCTCTCACCTCTATCTGCTTGCACTCCTACTAACACGTTAAAGGATTTCACTGGCAAACAACTCCAAATAGCTTTCTAACTGTAACATTGCTCTTCTCTCTCAAATTGGAAAAACAATCCCAGAAAACATGCTTATAGATTTCCCTGAGGAAAAAGGCATAGATGGGGAAAACAGGGAAATCAAGGCAGTCCTTTGATTCCTGCCTACTGCACACAACTGAGAATCATGTTCAGCAAACATTGGGCATTGCTTTTGTTTGGTTTTTTCTTGTTTGTTTTTAGTGGAAGTTCAGACATGTGCAGTGATCTCTGCCTGGAGCAGCTACTCATTTGTATTCCTGTCCAGTAAAGGAGCAGCAATACCTCTAGAGGCAAATGTAACTGAAGTTGGTAGAACGGTCCAGCATGAGAGCCAAAAACTAGATGCAAGCACAAATAAAGACTCAAAACAGCAGCACAGTCTCTCATTTTGTCTTTTCTGACTGTGCACAGCAGTGCAGCCGGAGAAGTTCAATCCAAAGCCATTTCAAGCAGAGCTGTTTCAGAAGAAAGAAAGGCCATCAAAAGGAGAGGCCACAGCCACAAATGTCAGCTGTGCTAGCTCTCTCATTTCTGAAAGGTTCTCTGTGGAGTTTCTTACCCAAGTGTTTCCATGTCAAGACTTGTTCCTTTCTGCATGGAATCCTACTGCATTTTTGTTTTTAAAAGAATTCAGGCTGAAAAGCTTTTGAAACACAGGTTGTTTTCTTTCACTATTTTCTAATCAGTTTGCCAATAATAAGTTTTCTGAATAAAAAAATGTCAAGCTAGAGCACTTCCAACAATAACAAAGGTGGGGTGTGAACACATTTGTGTTTATACTCTTCTTTCCAAACTTTGAAACTTCTTCACCATTTTAAGTACCACAAACAACTTTATTAAATAAAAAAAAGAAATAAAATAAAACAAAAGAAAATAAAATACACCCAAAAAACTCTACACTAAAAGAATTTTTAGTGAAGCATCTTGTTATTCCTTTTTAAAGCCAAAAAAAACTGCAATAAGGCAAGACCAAAGTGAAGTCTCTTACTAAAATCATTGTGCTAACAGCAGTGAGTTACACAATCAATTTTAGGTCAAGAAAATAATTTGAAATAAAATGTTGAAAAACAGACATGCTCTTACATTGACACAATGAACAGAATTATTCTGTCTTCATTAAAAAAAAAAAGTGTCCCTACATTCCTAACTTTACTGGTTGCAGTCCACACATAACTGAGAAAAACAGGAGTAAAACAGAAAAAAGACAAAAACAAGTCAGGGAATAACTGAACAGGGAAGCCTATTTGTACACAGATTCTGCCCCTGTTCCTTCTGTAACACAGCCTTCTGTCTTCACAAAACCTTGGAGGATTAATTCAGGCCTACCAAGTGACAAAAGTATTCCTCAGCAGGCTACACTATCCTGGAATGATCAGCCCTGCCAGAGAAAGTAATTTTTTTAGATATACTTCTGTGATAAAAATCAGAAAATGAGTTGTTCCAGACCACAGAACTCTGTAGTGAATAGGTTGTTGTGGACACACAATGCCTGAGATGCCCACAACATCCCTCGTCTGCTCCAGGGACTTCATTGATTCTCAAATACTTCAATCTACTGCAGCTATAGATGGACTAAATGATGAGGTAATATAGAGATTTAGATTAAAATTTAAAGATTTAGATTTAAAGATTTAGTTTTAGGTTTAATCTAATCTGTAGCTTCTTCCCTCTACAGAAAACATTAAATCAGTTGCTCAGAAACTCAATGCCTTTCAGTGCACAAAAGATTTTGTATCATAAAGTAGGGAATAATTGGGTTTTTCCTTTCTCTCTCTTACCTCTAGTTATCTAAAAGCTGGAAATTTTTTTTTTTCCACTCACACCTGGGGAAGATTTTGGATGTATCCTGCTTTTTGCACTGCCAAAGCCCTCTCTTCAAATGTCAGATGGCTTTCTTAGCAGAACAGAGCATTAGAAATTGAGTTTTAGGGCAACTAATAATTCTTGTAATAAACACAATAGCTAACATGAGTAAAATGTCAATTAAGTTTAGGAAATATATAAAGTGCCAAAAACATTTTAGCACAGAAAGACATTGAGAAAGGTAACTTTTTTTACTGTGCAGATCTCTATCAGGTCCATGAATTATAATTTTTGAATATTGTTTCCATATATGAGGGAAAATCTCTGTGGTGTTTTTATCATGAATGATTATATGAGGAATGCTCTTAGGTTCATCTCCTGCCTGTGGTTTTCCAGCAGAATTCTGCACTCTAAATTAACCTGTGAGCTAGTTCCTGACACCTTGCTTCTCCTTCTTCTGCTGCCCCAGGGATGAGGAAAAACAAAAAACCAACCAAATAATGCTGGTTGAGGACAAACTGGTATGTCTCCAGCATAAAGGAGGTCTGAAATAATTTCCACAACATGTGTGTGGGTTCCATTCCTCATATTAGACTGCTACTCAGGTGCAACTGGCATAGCCCTCACAGCCCCTCAGGACCTGCCCTTTTTGCTTAAACTCAAAGAAAGAGTGTCAAATTACTCTACATTGGAAAAATAACATCATCCCCTTACAGGATGAGGATGATCACCTCACATACAGGGACAAGGCAGAGGTGTTTAACACATTCTGTGCCTCTGTCATCAACACAGATGTTAGTTTCAGTGCCCTCAGCTGGAGGACCAGGTCTGCAAGAATGATCATTCCCCAGTTGACCTTGAAGTTTTGTAAAATCTGCTGCTCTAGCTGAATCCCTATATGGTCATGGGGGCTGATGGAATTCACAGAGAGCTGACCAATGTCATTGCAAAATCTCTCTCGATGATTTTTGAATGGCTTTGGGAATCCAGAGGTCCCAGCTTACTCGAAGTTCATGAACATTTTTCTGATTTTAAAGAAGGGAAAGAAGGAGGACCCAGGAAACTACATGCCTGTCAGTCTCAATTCAGTGTCTGATAAAGTTATGGAGAAGTTTATTCTGGAGGTACTGAAAAACACCTGAAAGACAACACAGTCATTGGTCACAGCCAGCACAACTTCATGAGAAGAAAGTCCTGCTTATTGACCTGGTTTCCTTTCATGACAAGGCAACCCACCCAGCTGACCAAGGGAAGCCAGTAAAGTTTTCAATGCTGCCTCTCACAGGATCCTTCTGGACAAAATGTCCAGCCCAGAGTGGATAAACACACCATGGGATGGGAGCAACTGGGTCAGGCAGGCACAAAGGGTTACAGAGGATGGGGTGACATCAGACTGGGACCTGCCACTGGTGGGGTTCCACAGGGCTCCATCCTCAGTTTTCTGCTCTTCAACATCTTCATAAATGACTGGACACAGGACTGGAAGGGACACTGAGCAAGTCTGCAGATGATACAAAACTGGGAGGAGCTGGTGACTCCCTGGAGGACAGGGAGGCCCTGCAGAGAGACCTTGACAAATCAGGGTCTGGGCAATCACCAACTATGAGGAGTTCAAAAAGAGAAAGTGCTGGATTCTGCATCTGGGATGGGGAAACCCTGGATGTATGGACAGACTGGGGAATGGGATGCTGGAGAGCAGTGCCATGGAAAGGCACTTGGGAGTCCTGGTCAGTGGCAAGCTGAACCTGAGCCAGCAGTGCCCTGGAGCCAGGAGGGACAACCCTGTCCTGAGGACATCAGGGACAGGAACACAGCTGGGCAAGGGAGGGGATTGTCCTGCTCTGCTCTGAGCTGGGGCAGCCTCACCTCCAGTGCTGGGGGCTGGTTTGGGTGTCACAGTATAAAATAAACATTAAGCCATTAGAGAGGGTCAACAAAGAGGGTGAAGGATCTGGAGGGGAAGCCATGTGAAGAGAGGCTGAGGACACTTGGTCTGTTCAGCATGAAGAGGAGACTGAGGGGAGATCTCACTGCAGTTACCACTTCCCCATGAGAGGAAGAAGAAACACAGGCACTGATCTCTCCTCTGTGGTGACAGTGACAGGATCTGAGGGAATGGCCTGGAGCTGTGTCAGGGCAGGTTTAGGCTGGATATTGGAAAAAGATCCTTTCCCCAGAGAGTGTCTGGGCACTGGAACGGGATCGCTAGGGAAGTCTGACATGAAGTCTGACAGAGTTTGGATTGGGATTTGGGAAAATGTAGGCACACTGTGTCACTCCTGGGCGTGGTGCTGTGCAGAGCCAGAAGCTGGTCTCGATCCTTGTGGATCTCTTTCAACTCATCTTATTCTCTGATGTTGTTATTCTGCATTTTGCCTGGGAAGACTAGAATCTGGATAGACCCAAAAATTGTGAGTGGAAAATTGTTTAGATTTTTTTTTCTTGCTTCCACTTATATCTTTCTTGTACTTTGTATACTGGGAATATCTGAAAACAACCAATAACGAATCCATCAAGAAAGTAATGTACTCAGTCGTTCTTCTCATCCTCAGGACAGAATTCAAAAGAGCATCTTTATTACCAGACTTTACCATCTGACTGCCATTTTGCAGTCTTGAAGAGAACCCTAACATTAACACATTAAAGCTAGATGGTGCTTTTTTAGTGCCTGAAATTGGCTCACAGAAGGACCAGCATTCCTTTACACTTCTGCCACCAGAGACTGAGGCATTTGGACAAGCATAGACCATCAGAGAAATTTCATTTATTGCTCTGTTTGAAAACAAACTTTTCCTTCTCACATTGTACACAGCTGTTGTATTTCAGATTCACCAATTGACTAGAAGCAATCTTCTGATTTTACACGACATTAATCCCAGAAATTACTTGCTGTTGCTGGGCATATTCATGAGTTTTCTTGGGCAGGCTCTGAATGGGCAGCAATGACTCTGCCTCACCTTCCATGCGAGCTCTCAAGCTGCCACTTCACACGTGCCCTGCAGACATTGCTGTGAGCTGAAGAGCCTGCACCAAGGGAGGGTACTGGGAGCCAGGTACCTGCCCCTGAGCTGAAGAGCCTGCACCAAGCATGGGTACTGGGAGCCAGGTACCTGCCCCTGCCCCCGGGGGAGCACACTAGAACCATTCCAGAGACAGTGCAATGCCTGTAAAGAGTGACTCCAGCATCCCCAGCTTTCCTGAACGCTTACCACATTGTCCATCTGCTTGAATACCTGCGAACATTGTACTCTGATTAGGTAACCTGTTTCTATTGTATGTACCTGAAATCAAAATTCCAATTATTTTTTCTAGACTAGAATCTGAAGGCAATTGCACAAATATCAAAGCACTTTTGAGGAAACTAGGGATTTCCAGCTGTGGGGATTGGAAGGGGAGAGGGGAATGTAGAGTTTTTCCCATGACATCAGAATACTTGGGGATGAAAAAAATGTACTTCATTACCCTAATACAAATTAAAAACTGAAACTGCCTGTTCAGGTGATCAGAAAAAGGATAGACTGGTGGAATAACTTCTCTTATATTTACCGTGCCTAGTTCCCAGTTTACAGTTTCATCTGAAACTTGGGTTTTAGCAGCCTTGGTACAGGCAATAGCCTGATTTTATTAAATGTTTCTCTGGTTGTCAAAACAGAATTTGGGTGTCAGTGCTTCATGAAAGCCAGAGCAACTCTGTCAGGTAGAAAAACAAATTACTCTTTTTGGTAGGTGTACAAACTGACTTTATATGCACACACACATACCCACACATAAAGTGTTTTATATATATATGTATTAATATATACACTTATGTCTATCTCATTGCAAGTCTGTAATTTTGTTCTGAATTTAATAAAGGCAGAATTTTAGAAGTAAACAACATACAACACTACTTAAGCAAAGATATTTTTGCTGAAGAGAAACAGCAAAGTTTTTTCTAGTGTCAGAGCTGCTGCAAGTGCCATATGGGAATCCTTATTGTCCTTAGCATGCTCAATTAAAGTGTGCATTGCAATAATAAGTAACAGCTGCATGGGACATGAATCAGGAAGTCAGAGAGGAAGTTTTTAATATTTTCTGGGAATGTTGAGGCTAAAGCAGTGCTCCTAGATGCTGGGAGGACTGCAGTGGGAGAATACTTGCTTTTGTAATTAAAGAGGTGTAGTGGAGGGAATCTTTCTATCATTCCCCCATCAAGGAACATTGCCTTGGAGAGACATATGGTCGCCAGGAGCCTGGGCTCCAGCAGTACAAAACCTTTTTTTCCCAGCATGGCTCAGCATTAAGAGCATCATAATTGAGTACTCATGGTATTAAAAGGCAAGAAAAAAGTTCATCTGGGATCTGATCCAAAGCACACTGATGTTAATGGAAGAAATCCCACCGATTCCAATGAGATTTTGGTCAGACAACAGTGTATTTAGACAATATGTTTTTTTTAAACCCTTTAGCTGTGGAATTGTCTATTTTCAACAACAAAAGACAGGTCAGGGAATTATGTATGGGTGAATCAGTGTGTAAATCACCTTCTTAGCCCAGAGATAATAACAGTAATATAATAGTTTAATTTTCTAGTGCTTATGTTTTCCTAGTGTTTATGTTCATCCAGATACAAGCTAATGGAAAAAATAGTGAAGTCTTACAAAAGTGATCTCTTTAGTTGATAAGAGAACCATCAAGTGACTTAAAAGCACAGAACTCTTGTCAAGGGAAGTGGAGAATCTGTCACATGGCAAAGGGTGGGAAGCAGAAAAGGAGTGTTGCTGTACAGACACGAAAATGAGAGGTCAATGAAATGAGAGTAGATCAGTTTTTATTAGAGGAAGAAAAAAGAGAACAGAAAGAAAATTCAACAGAAATGAAAGTCCATTTCATATGCTTACAGGAGAAAAAAGCAAAGATGCCATGGAACTTTTTCTTCACATAAACTGTATAGGAGAGGAAAAAGCAGAGAAAACAATGTAGCCTGAAGCAGCTGCTCAACACTATCATCAGTGCAGTGAGCTCTCTGAAACTGGAAAAGCACACTTACCAGGGAAAGCACCTCTAGATGAGGTGCTAGGGATAAGATTATAGGAAGGTTTTGTAATATCAAAGCAAAACCTCTGGTTGTAAATGAGAAGATGGGATGAGCCATTGTACTCAAAGCTGGTTTTCGATTCCCTCATACTAAAGGAGAAATTACTGTGCCAGAAGTTACCATCGAAGGTTTGTGGTGCAGTGAGATTTTGCATTGCTTTATTACTGCTATTAATTCTCTGTCTAACACTTTTTCTTCCTCAAATACAAAGGGCACAAGGCTGAACCTTGAGTCAAACCTGGTCACATAATCTTCAAAACCAAAGGCTAGGGCTGGGTCTAATCTAAATGTTTTATAAATATGTCTTGCAGTACATAAAATTTTTGCCTATTCTTGATTTGGTTTGAGGGGATTTTTTAATAGGTAGGAGTTTCATCACTCAGCTTTACTTAAGATCAGTACAAGAATGCAGCTAGCAATATTTCAGCAGGATTTCCTGAGGTGAAGTCAAAACTTCAGACCTTTACAAAAGGAAAGAAGCAGATTGACCTGTCAACAGAAAGTAAGCTAGACCTGAGCCTCTGTAGCACCTCAGTTCCTAAGATCTATGAGCTTGATCTACAGTAACTAAACCCATCAACACAACTCTGACAAATGCAAGCAGATCCCTCCACACTCAATTTTGGTGCTCAGAAAGGAAGTTATCATTAGATCACAGTTACTGGGTCACTGCAGATCTGTTTGATAATACACTCTACAGAAGTTTTCTGGTTTCTGAATGGTAAAAGGAGATGAAGAAGGATTAAATTTCATATATTGTCTTCAAAGCAATACTTTTTTTTACACTTCTATGTGCTGAGAATTTCTTTAGGTAGCAAGACACAAACACGTGATTGGCTGCTGCTTTTACAAAGAGAAAGAAAATTTGTCATGAAAGGCCAAATGGAACTGACTACCAAGAGACATAGAGTAATGTATTGAAGCTTCATCCTCATTTTTTCTTGTAGAGTGTTCTCTCTTGATCTTCTTGAAACTGCCTGTATGTAATCACTTTTTTTTTATCATAATCCAGCTCCCAAACTTAGCATACAGGCAGTGCTTTAGTGCAGGCCAAATTTATTCCCTTTACACTAACTCTTGTCTACCTGTCATTGTCAAAGAAACACTAGATGGCATAGAAAGAGTACCATAGTAAATGAAAGCAAAATTTATGTGGCTAAGATGGACAGCATTTATCAAGAAGTCAGAGTGCACACAAGCAGCTGCCTGTCAGGTTAATACACTATATGTACAGTATAGCTGTGCCACAGCATCGCAGTTGCATTTGCATCCCCATGCTGAAGAAAAAGAATAAAAAGATCGCATCCCACTTTTGAGGAACAATTTCTCATTAAGACTCCAGTGGTGACATTGATTCCCAGAAAGTTCAATGGATTCATGACTGAACTGACAGTGGATCTTCTAAAATGGAAGACTATTGCATACTAAACCATCTCCTTTGCCCCTTCCTTCCAGGTGAACTGCAAGTAGCAGGATGTGGTGCAATTGTCCAATATGAAGGTGAAAAATATGTGAATGACCACAGCTAGACCTGCATCCGAGTGATGAGTACAGCTAGGAGAGGGAAGTTGGTATTTCAGTTACTTCTATGTCCTGGGAATAGAATTTTAAAAAGCCGCATGCGTGTTTAGAGCACTCTTGCTCTTTCCATTTATAACAAAGTGCTGATGCTCCCAGAAACATCACTCTAATATAGACCACATTACTAATTATGGGTGGTCTATATCCATTATTATAGATTTCCTTTTGGAAAACTAGAAACACCAAAAGAGCAGATACTCATGGATGGGATGTACTCATGGATGAAGCATGTAAAAATCAGCATGTTTATACATTTCTGCTGGGAATAAGTAGCACTTGCTTGAGTTCTTACACAATTTTGAAGCACATCTTCAATATTTCCTGGATGAAATGGCAGATCAGTGCTCCAGCACGGGAGGAGTTTTCTAAACAATAAATAGAGGAAAAAAAAAATCGTTATTAAACATGCTTTTGGATCACAGGCAATTATAATAAGAGTTTTTACTATTAGTCTCTGAGGGGCTTAATTGTGTGGATGGGAAAGGAAAAAATCTAAAGGATTTCTATAAAGTAGATCATAAAGGAATGGAATTTATTCTAGTGTAATTACTAAATATTTGCTTTTTTTTTTAATTTGAAACTTACCCTGAATGTGCTCCTCCTCTTCTATCAAGACAAGCATCACTTTTTTAAAGGGAAGTTTGATTTCCTCCTGAGCAGTCTCCCTTTTGTCTAAGAGAGCAAAGTGGAGAAATCAACTGTTCCAACTCAAACACAAATTCCATCCCAGAGATATTGCAGCAGCTTGTATTTAAATCATATATACCCAGTGCAAGAACATCTGAAAATCAAAATCTTCAGAAAATATAATGACTTGAACAATATTACCTTAACAAACCCAATCTTTAATCTGTTCCTTTACCTGTATTCTCATTCTTATGTTAGCCTGTATTTAACTTCTGGCTCCAAGTTTGTCCTTAATTTAGGTATTCTGAGAAAAAAAAATTGATCTCATTCTAAAATTGGCTCATTGAAAATACTAAGCATATTATTTTTATTATTATTCATGAGGGTTTAGAGAGCCAGATTACTTAAAATTTTAAAGATTACTTTAAAATTGTGTTCATAGAGTGTATAAAAACAAATTCTCAGCCTTTGATAGTTCTGTTATTTTCATTAAGTTTTCCAAATGTAGTTCATTATAAAAGCAATATTCATCATGAAAGAAAAAAGTCTTAAGCAAATCTAAGAATCTGTATGAAAAGAGTTGTGAAAGTTTGAGATGACAGATCATAAATTACTTTTCAAAATAAAATAGAGACCGTATGTACCAAGATTTTTTAATGTTCTCTTAAAATAATCTACAAACCTCTATTTTTTCTCTTTAAACAAACCAAACACACCAAAAGAGACCCCACAATATTATATTTCTGCTGTGAAATATACTCAGCATAACCAGGAAGTGCCACTGCAGAATTTTCCTAATGGCTGAGATCTCCAAAGAACCTCAATTGCAGCTGACACTCATTGGGGCCCTTACTGTCAGCCTGAGCAAGGAGACCATGGCTTAGTCAAATACAGCTGCTAATCCTTAACCCTGGAGGAAGTCTCTCTGGGTCAGTGTTGCTGTACACCATTTGAACTGCTTGGACAGGCTTGCTTTACAAGGTATGGCCAGTGCCTGCTTTACATCTGTACTTTCAGTTCTGTCTTTCCCTTGCATGTTAAAGAGCATCTGTATACTACACCAAAAATGTAGGTGTGCCCTAATCACCTAAATTGTACAGAAACAGGAAGAGAATTTTGAAATGGGAATTTTGATAGCACAGTGTTTGGGAACATTTTACAATATTGTGCATACTCTAAAAGGCAAACAAATACAAAAAAAAAATTAGAAGACAAAGAGTAGATTAGTGTGGTGCAATAAATCATAGATGACAGGGAGCCATGGGAAAAAAACTCTTCACTGGCTGATTGGGAGATACCAGTTAAGTTTCTGAAGTCTGATTTAGTCAAATGATCTGGAAACCCCTGTTATTCTTTAAGTCTCTGCAACTGTAATTTAGGATGGAACAGATCAGCCACAAGGATCTGTTGTGGCTGCAAATTACTTTCTCTTTCAAACACTAGGATGCCACCCACAAGTGATTGCACAATTCTATTAACAAAATGCTTTAATCTAATTCAGATCATCTTTATGGATGTTTCTTCCCTGTCTTCTTCTAAATTCAGGTAAAGAGAACAATCTTAAGAAATATTATCCTCACATTAAACGTGAGAGAGCTCGAAGAATATAATCTGGGCTTTGCTAAGTCATAGTGAGATCAAATTTTGTTTGAGATATATCAACACAGCCTCTATCAAATTAAGCCCACTTCTGGTCAATAACAAGTGTCAGGTTTACCTCCTAAGACTCAATTGAGTCTCATTCACCAGCTAGAGAAGGGATGCTGCTGTGGACCAGCTCTGTGGGTCAGTAAAAACCCCACATCACCCTGAAATGAGTCCACCATTCCTCATCCTACAGACAAGTCTCATGTTTCAAGGTCACCTAAATTTGTGTGCCCAAGTTAAAGCAATTGATAAAACATTTACTTAATACACAGAGAAATGTGCTAATAAGTCCGTTCTGCTTCTCATTATCTAAAAATATTTAATGATGGCATCACAATTTTCTTGGATATGCAGTGCATTCTACAAGGACTACTAAATAATTGCTTTGAGGATATCATTTCTCTCCACCAGTCCCTTGTATTAGAGTTCATTTAAGCGTAATTTCTCATAAAATAGTTTAAAAAAGTGGAAAGAATTTTCTTGATTAGACAGCTGAAAATTACATTAAACTTCATAGTTTAGCACGTGCCTTTTGGTAAAAAAGATGTTGCATCTGTAAATGATGTG
The DNA here is from genome assembly GCF_903797595.1 of Erithacus rubecula. Classification (NCBI taxonomy): domain Eukaryota; kingdom Metazoa; phylum Chordata; class Aves; order Passeriformes; family Muscicapidae; genus Erithacus; species Erithacus rubecula. The sequence goes on from NW_027635860.1 coordinate 5,274,326, forward strand.
TGCTCTTATCCTCAAGTTTTAGGGCAGAGTTTCAGTATTCTTGGTTTGGGTTTTTTGTTAAATGTTTTCTTTTTCTTTTTATCTTTCTTTTTCTTTCCTTTTGAGAGGTGGGGTGCGTTGGTTTTCTTTTGTGTTTTGAGGGGCTGGAGGCTTGTGGGTTTTGGGGTTCTTTCCTTTTTTTTTTTTTTTTTTTTTTTTTTTTTTAAACAACGCTTGCTCCATCTAGTGGCAGTTTCTCAAGGGAGAAAAGAATTCCAACATCCAACATTCACAAATGTATATAAAATGTATATCGAAATAATATCTCATCTCAAGATCAGGAATGTTTCCATTCAGGTAATTCAGCTTGCTTCAGAACTTTTCCCTTTAACAATACTTTTACACAGAAAAAAAGTAAAAGGCATATGAAAACATTTTATCCTTACCGTAAAATAAAAAGATAAACTATTACACAGTAAAAATCCACTGCAGCTTCTTGTATGTCATCAGATACATGAAAGCAAATACTTTATTTTTAACTATAAAAATACTTACTGCAACTATCTCTCATGTGTTGATTGGTATATTTAATGATGAATTCCATCAACAAAATGCCGTACCTTGCTGACTGTCCAGCTCTACTTGGGAGTGCATTTATTGGTGGTGTCTATGCAGCTGGGCCTGTGACCTGATAGAATTGTATCAGGTACACAAGGGAGAGGTTATTCTTAAACTAATTACACGGGCTGCAAGGTGAGAAAAACCTCTTCTGGCCCAGCTTTGTCTCAAAACAGTCTCTTGATAAGCAGTTGGAGCAGCTGCAAGAAGATCTGTAAATTATTTTCTGATGGCAATAACTGAAGTGCTAATGGCTGGAGATTACTGTTTCAGCTTTTTTTTTTTTTTTTTTAAGTGATTTCCTTTTTAGGTACAAGTGTATTTTTCCCCATGCGATAAAAGAAATCATTCTTACAAAAATGTAAAGGCTCAGGGCACAGCTGATTTTATATATATATATATATATATATATTCTGTCACAGCATGCCCTAAAGAAACACAGTATTCAGATTTTCAGATTAACACATGCATGCACTTTTTAGTCTATTTATGTTCTCTTATTTTTCTGCTTGTAAACATGAGGTATTGACTACAATTCTGAACTTGAAATCAGGTATTCCATTACATATATTTTGGCAAATTGGATTAGTCACTAAATTTCTCGACATTTTCCCTTCTCTAATATGTGCTAGTTGCTGTAGTAATTAATTTTTGAACAACAATTGAAGCTTACTGATATCTCCTGTAGTTTTCCTAAAGGAATCCAGAAGGCAAGTTTAACTAATGCAAAGGTTTAAAAAAAATGAGAGAGGCTAACTACTTTACATAAAATGGGTTTTTATTTAAGCTTATTTCAAATAATGCCATTTTAATTAGATTGGTTCATAAAATAAATTACATGAAGGTGAACAAATAGACTATTAAGGAGAGTGGTCATAGAATAGCATAAAAAATATACTGTTTTATTGGCATATTTATGCCCTTTCCTAACCACTCCATAGGAAGCAAAATGTGCCTTTCTGTTTTCACACTATGCTATGGGCATCAAGTTAAGGAGGCAAGAACTCCTCACACTGATGAGAATTTCTGACCAGTCAACTCAGTGCAGGTGAGTGCCATTTTCTCTGCAACTAGAAAATACATACTTAACTGCTGCTTGCCAGGTTCCTGTCCTAGCAGCTGTTGGTATAACATTCTGCCCCACTGAATACTGTGACACTTGTTAAAGTGAGTGATTTAAAAGTTCAACTAACTTTTAAATACAGCTTTAGTCACTCTAAGCACATTCAGCCAAAACTGTTGTGCTTGATTGCCTTGGGGATGTCACACTTATTGTACATTCGCAGAATCACTAGAAATTCAAGCCTTCTGCAATCACTACAGGCAATAAGAGTTCTTCATTTACCATCTGTAACCACTGCAAATTTGTCTACAAACCCCCACACTTTCTGTTTTACTAGGTAACTGAATAATTCAAAAACACAAAAATACAAAAAGAGAAATAACAGTCAGAAATTGTAACCAGCACTATTCTTTAAGTCTTCAGCTAAAGTGAAAACAAACAGTTTGAGGCCTAACACTATTTCTTTTTCTTCTTTCTTGATGGCAGAAAAGGAAAGTTTAAGATAAAAAAATGATATTTTAATTCAAAATTATGGAAGAAAACAGAAAAGCTGGATATGAAAGGATCTCTTTCCAATCACAAAATGGTTTGAATTAAGGTATTCTCTTCACCTCATGATGAGAAGATTTGGGATTTAGTTTCCCATGGCTATAAAATGGGAAAGTGTCCCAAACAGCCAGCTACCATGGGGACTCTGCTGGAGCTTGCAAATCTATTCAAAAACTGCAAACAGAACATTCTCCCTGTAAATAAAATTTTTAAATTCTAAATATCTGCAAACTGACGAAAAAGCATACCTTTGGCAAACAAGTGGTTTGCCTTTTTAGGATTGATACTATAAAGATTTCATGACAACTGTTAAGGAGGCTGTTGCTTTGAAAAACACTTAATGGGAACATTTTTAATTGTTCAGTGGCATGATATTCAAAGGACTCTTTGGGAGCTGCTAGTAACCTCTACCTTAGGGAAAAGGATTTAATTGCTGAAATAGCTGCATGTTGGTCTATTTTCCCATTCTATCTTTAAACAAAAAAGAGGATGTGTTTGTGAACTGCAAATCATTCAAATAGAAGAAATTAATGGGTATGGGGTATTCAGCTGTAGAGAAACCTAGGCATGACAAAAATTTTTTTTGGTGCATGGCAAAAAATGGGATATCAAATCATTTTCACAATTACTGCTTTTGACATCTATTTTTATTTTGGGATTTATACTTACCTTGGCAAAGCGAGTTTAAAAAAATGTCAATTTTACCTAAGATAAATTAAAATGTGCTTTATTTGACATTTAAGTTACACTGGTTATTAAAACTATTCTCCCAGATGATAATGGAGATAAAATGCACTCTGTCCTCAATCATTATTATACTTACCTTAGATTCACCATCCTCCAAATCTTTATGAGCACATTTTATACGAAGTTAAACAATTCCAAATTATTCTAATGGTTCACCATTTCTGTGTGGTTTTCTAGCAGCCCAATTAGTCACCACTTACTCTGGAATGTTTTGACTGGATTAATTGATCAGGCCAAACTGGAAAGGACTCAGCCATTATGAGAAGCAAAAGCAGTAGGGATAACTGCAGCCTTGAAAATTGAATAGATGATTACTCATTAGGTCTATAAAGAGACAAATGTTCCCTTTTATCAAGGAAGTACATCATACTCCCACATCTAGCCCAAACTGGCACCAAATTCACTACAATTCTACTTTGCATTGCTTTCTACCAGAGTATTCAAGGGGGTTTTGTGTTAAAGAGGTATATCTGAAGCCATTTTTAAAAAAAAATGAAAATGTTGCCACTGAAAGAATTAAGGCCACAGTCTGTTCCTATCTCTCAGATGAATCTCCAAGAGCACTTTTTCTTCAGGCAAGAGTGGCAATTGTCCTTTAAATTCCCAGATCTAAAGCTGTGCACAGTCTTCCCATTGACTTCCAGCCTGCATTGTATTTCCATACCCACACAAAAAGGGAAGAGTTTATTTATAACCCCTCTTACTATATCTTTTGCTTCAGGATATATGCATACAATTACTCAATCCTTGCCTGAAAAAGTAATTTCTTCCTTTCTTTTGCTTCCAAAACTTGCAGCTTCTAAATCCAGCTGTCTGGAAAATGGTTGTCTTAATTTCCCACATGCACATCAGCAAATTTCTGCATGCACAAAGCCAGAATTCCCCTTCTCAATTCAGAATGCAATTTTCAATTACCTTCTCATGGCCTCCAGCTACAGTCTGGGTTTTCTCACTGCACATAACCCCTGACCTGTTGTGATAACAATCAATCCTATCTCAGAAAATTACAGTCTCTCATTATCACTATATTTTTAAACTTCATTTTAACACCTCTTCTCCCCTTTAATAGACTTGTGGATATTTTTCCTATTCTGGCCTCATGGGTGAAGGATTTCATTTGTTTGCTGAATAGAGTATCCTTTGCATTCAAAAATTTACACTGCATTACCAAATTGTCTGTTTCTTTATACACACACTTTGACAATGTGAATGCATTATCCTAAGTTTTATTTTTGAGCATCTTAAAGCATTAAGAAGTCTGCAATGATTTTTGTGCTATCATAATAACAATAATAATAATAATATCTCTAATGTGTCTTCTTTCTCTCTTCCTAAAGTTAGATTTGACAGATGATTGACATAAGCTCCCTGACTATATTAAAACAAAGCAAGTTCCCTGAGTGGCTTCTCCAGCAGCTCAACAGTGCCAGCAGTGATGCAAGAGAAATTGGAGATCACCATCAGTCTCTCAGTCTCTAAGTTGCCGTACAACTCGACAGAATCAGCATAAATAGTAGTTTTCTTAACCTGTCATAAATAAAGCCAAAGTGTTGTTCACATATGATACTAGTTATATCACAAAGTTCATGGATGTGCCAGAAACTGTTTTTACTAGAGAAGGTGTTAAAGACAAATATAAAGATTAACATTTAAAGAAAGATTTCTCAGACTTTTTGTAGTAAACCACTTGGATGCTGAGGCTAAATTTTGCCTTAAAAGGGTCTTTCAAACTAAAGAAGAGCTGTCTTTAACTGGAGACAGGTTTTGTACTGGTTTTTTTCCAACCACATGAACCACCACTGCACAACTGCAAAACTCAGAAAATTTGCTCAGAAACTTTACTCAGGCAGACACACACACACTCACCTGCCCTCTTGTTGTCAACAAACTTCCAGAATCTTCCAGAAAAAAGATTGAGCATTTCCCAAAACTCCTTACAGAAGATATACTGGAGTATTTACTGGAAGAGCCCGGAAAACTAATTTTCCATACATACATAGGACCTACCCCTGACAGTGCAGGAGTGCATATCATGACTACAGACCATGATCACTGGTATCACTGGAGCCATGGGCAGTGATCATTTATCTATCTATCTATCTATCTATCTATCTATCTATCTATCTATCTATCTATCCTCCTATCTCTCTTTGTCTACTTTTCCCTTTCCAATTTTCCTCTCACAAGATGATCATAAACTCCAAAATGACCGTAGATCCCTTTTCCAATCCTTACAGTATTTTTTCCAGTTATATTTCAAAGCAGTTTCTCAAATTAAATTCATTTAAATATCATTTATTTAGAGTCATGTGTTTTAACCCACCCCAAAGGATCTGTTAACAATGAACTCAGTTGCCCTGCCCCAGAGCTGGGTCACAACCATTTCCCTTGGATCTTGTGTATATATTAATAGACCTTAGCATGAAAAAAAGACAGGTGAACAAAATATTCAGATTTCAGAATGATGTATGGTCTAAGTTCCATGCAAGATGCATAAAAATATACGACCTCTTGCTTGTGAGATGAAATATTTTGTTATCATGCATCAAATGAGAAAAGAAAGGAAAAAGCTGTCAGATTTTAAATGGTAAAAGGTTAACAGTGTGTTGTACTCACAGCTTATATGAGATCCTATGTTTGAGGGGTCTGGAAACACCTGAGATTTGGATTAATCTCAAAAAGATGTCATGAGGAGCTCTAGGGACAGCTTTAATCAGGTTAGGTAAAAGTTAAACACAATGTCAGTCTGTATGAAGTAACACTGTGGTAATGCACATTATACTCCTATATTAAAATCGATGGCACACAAAGTCATTTCACAGAAATACTTTTAAACCATGACCTGTAATTTGTTATTGAATGGTAATGACTCAGCAGGTTGCAAAGTCCAAGAATTTAAGTGCTAATGAAATTAATGGAAAGGTATTATGTATTAATGTAAACATCACAAATAACCAGTGCCATAAATGCAGGCCTTTTGCCAAACATCAGCTTGCAGTAGCAAGGATTAGTCAATTTTGGGGGTTTCTTATTAAATTGTATAAGTAGCAGTGGGTAAAGCTACAGCCACCTAACACAGGATGTTTCACATTTTGAGAATTGCACCACAGACCATGTAATGTGCTCCTTCCCTGCTGAATGATGGAGCTGAAGGGACTACAACATCAAAAACAAGTATTCTATAGAGGAGGAGAATAAATATAATATATTACTTTGCATAAACTAATTTTTTCCACATACTATTAGATTTCCAGGTCCCATCTCTCAGACATACAATCATGCCTGCCTGTTGGTGATCAAGCCAAGGTGTTATTTCTTTCTTGATTGGCCAGACACATCATTTTGACCCTTCTGTTCTCTGACCTTCACCTGTTGTTGTTATTGTGACACCTTTCACAGAAACCCTCTTGGTGTTCAGTTCAGGAGTACAACAGTCCAGAGTATCCACAGGAATCCAAATTTATAATTTATAATATTTGTTCCTAAACAATATACAAACACAGACACAGAAGAGCATACACTGAAGCAACTGCCTCTCAAAAGCTGCCTTTTCCACATTTTTTTCATCACGAGTCTTCTCAGTTAAGAAGACTGAGTAGATTTCCAACATGTAACTAAAATAAAATTACACAGTGTTTTCTCAAAATACACCTTTGCTGTATTTAACAGCAAAATCCTCCCCAGGATCTCAGATCATAAGCATAAATTATGCCTTCAAACATTGGCTCACTGGATTGTTATTCTAGTGCTGATTGTTCTCCATCAAGGGACTTTTCTCTTAATGGGCTTTCATTCATCTTCCTATAAAGAAGAAAAGCACAGATGATGTGCAGCAGCTGGACATCTCTGTGGTAAGGTGACAAAAAAATTACCATGAAATATCTAAAAAAAGCCCTCAACACAGAGAAAGTAGAGCAATTGCACCTACATGAGGATCTAGAAACAAATGGTTACAGCAACATTATTTCTACTTTACACTCATGCTCCACACAGAAAAGGAAATAACTTGTATTTCTGTTAAATACCATAAAGATGATATTCACCATCTCACTAGCATCATCTCACTTTTGTCTGTATTTTTCCCTGCTCCTGATTTCTCAGGATGGCTGCTGTCATCCCAGGTATCAAGGGAGAGCATCAGCTAAGCCTGCAAGGTGAGGGCTCTAAGGAGAGGCTGACCTTTCCCAAGAGAGGGAGCACAAACTGATTTCTGTTTTCAGATGTTTCCAAAGCACAGACCCATGCACAGCATCCTTGCAACAAAAGTCACAGAACTGATCAAGCCTTTCCTGTGAGAGGCATTTGACAGAATCCCTGCATGGCTATACTTACTCAGCTGTTGACAAAAAAAATCTCATATATCTATGCCTCTGCATACTTTTCAAGTAACAGAGCAGTTTAAAGCAAAATTTATGTCATATCATGTTTTCCAGAAGGACAGCATATATTGCAACACAGCTTCTACATCTTTAGTCTTTCACAGAACAAAAAATTACCCACATTCAAATATTTAACTTATGATCTAAATTTTAAGTAAAATCTCTACAGAATGAAAGAAATCCTCTATTTTGTAAAATACTGATATTGTATTTAAATGCTGAAGCACAGGTCAGGTATTGAGCACAAATTATACATTCCTAGCATTCCTGAAAATATGTCAAATCTGTATCCATCATTTTAATGACGACAGAAAATATAATGTGCTGAATTCTTCTGATTGTCTCAATTTTTGACAACTGTTGTTAATTAGGATCTGTCATACTACAGTAGGGTGTGAAATTTGTCTCTAATCTTTCCCAAGGGCTACATATAGCACAAAAGTAAAAATTAACATAGAGCTACAGTATTATATGTTAATTAGGCTTTCTGTCACAGCAACAAGTGTTTATTGGCCAAATTTCATGTTAGATGTGGGAAGGGAAAAGGAAACAGGAAGGGAAAGGGGAAGGGGAAGGGGAAGGGGAAGGGGAAGGGGAAGGGGAAGGGGAAGGGGAAGGGGAAGGGGAAGGGGAAGGGGAAGGGGAAGGGGAAGGGGAAGGGGAAGGGGAAGGGGAAGGGGAAGGGGAAGATGCTGAAACCCAGACAAGCATGCATTCCTCTGCCATTTTAAAAGTCAATGAAGTTCAAGTGATCATCACATAAACTACACCCCTAAAAGTTAACAAAAATTTTAAAAAGTAGGGTGTAGAACAGTTTGCAGCCCTGATTTGTACCACCCTAACAGAATTACAACTAATATTGAGATGGACGGCAAACTGCTTTTCACATTTAGAGCTGCATTTGAACTGCAACAGACAATATTTGTAAGGATAAAAATGAGGCTTATATCCAAGCTTAATGCTTCATAAATGTAGTTCCCTTGTCTCTCCTTAGCATAATTCTAAAAAAGTCTATTTGAATGTAACTACTCACTAGCTACTCATATAAGTTGTTCTGAAGTTTTGAAATATATGTGTGCATGCTACACAATTAAAACTGATATTTTCAGTGACTAATTGTACCCAAAGAGGCAATAGATTTTTAAAAATTGCCAGTATTTCACAGAAAAATTATTTAATTTTATCTGTAGTATTTCACTTTAATTATTCTTATCAAAGTTTAAAAAAAACTCTCTGATTATTTTATAGTGGGACTTATCTTCACACAGAAAACATGGCTGAAAAAGTGTCTGATTGGACAAACTAATATAATTTGCTATCTTTCACAGAAACCAATAGATTTAAGGGCCAGAAGATGGCACAAGATATTTGATTAATCCATGGAAATTATTGAGAATTGACAGTTCTATATATGCATACTTCTATTTGTATAGTCAGTTTATGGGTTTCTCCTAATTTTACAACATTTTCTTAAATTCCATAATAAATACAGATTAGGAAGTGTAATTGGCTTATTTCAATAGTCAGTTTTATATCTTGAGAAGTTTCTGTGAGCATGGATTTCATTAAGAGGGAAGTAACTTTTCAGACAGTTCTTAAAGTCACACTTAGGATTTTTATTTTTTCCATCAGATATTTTAAAGTAAGTACATATTGGCCACTACTTCATTGAAAAAATTTCAAGTTTTTCTTTATGCAACCATTGTAGATTGAAGCCTGAGACACAGAAATAAGGCCATGGAACTGGAGAACAGATTTCTCAGGTGGATTTGCCTGGAATATATGGGTCTTGGTACTACTTTAATAATAAAAGAAAAATTAATAGAAATCCATAAACTTTTTTAGAAAATAGATATTAAATATAATATTCAAGTGTTATTTTGCTGAAAATCAAAACACAGCAAGAGCATTCTGTTCTTTTATGGCACAATTTTGGCCCTGTATCCATCCATTTGTTCAGACTTAAAGACAAAATTAATGCCAAGAACTTTAATGAAGTCACATTTTTCAAAAAAACTTTAAGTTTCAGCTAGCCTATGAGTATATTTTCCAGTGCAAAAGACTGTCAAAAAAGAAGTAGAACTTTCCAGTAAGCCAAGCCAGAAAATCTAGAAAACAGTGAAGAACAGAATGGACCTGTATTCTAATGTTAAAATGTACCCTCTAGACCTCTTCCCTGGAAATTAAGGAATTCAGAAAATATTTTGCTTTTCCATTATGCCTCTAGAAATTTGTTTTATTGTATTTTATCATATCCCAACAAAAGCAATACTTCAAACAAAAGTCTGAACTTGTCCCAAGATTCCTTTGAAGGTTGTACCCATGTTAACATGGTTTCCAGCAAACATGGAAAAAATGGGTTACTATTCTGATATAGGAACAAGACCATAAATACACATCTAAGCACATCAACTAATTTTTTTGTGCAGGACTTTGTGTTATGGCAGCAACCCAAGTACCCAGACTGGTAAAAGTTACTCATTGCCTTGATCCACTAGTAGTATCCCAGACAGGTTAGGATCAGTTTGCAGCACTTTAGGTGGATTTAGCAGCACTGGTTAGCCAGAAGGTTTGTCTCCAAGGTACATTTCTACCCTTCTTCACACATTTAATATGGGAATTTAATTAATTGTGGGGCTGCGCATTACTGGGAGAAGAATATTATTCAAGAGAGAAAGGTTTCCTACCTTCACAGAGGAAACAGATAAACAATTTTGAAAGGAATATGATTTTATCACATATTTTATGTATTACTTTTCTTTATAATGGCTGAGAACTGTTTCCATTACTTTTAAACCTCTTTCTAACCATTTGTATTCAGAAACCTGTGTGTGCATCCAGTGCATGCATGAGGTGAAACATTACAAAGCAAAGCCTGAGGAAACCATGCTGGAAAAGTTGCTTTTAAATTTTTTAAATTTTAATTCTGCAGTGTTTCCCAACAAGACAGACAGGCATCTACACAGGTATTGAGGACGCATCTTTACAAACCACAGTACAGTGTCATATTCCAACCAATTGACTAATTTCAGCACAGAGTAAAGTTACAAATTGCTGAGATGATGCCCCATATCTTCTGATACCCCAATGAGTGCTTCATAAAGTGTTGTACTGCTCCATAGGGGTCAGTCAGCACAGAGACAGCTAAAATATCCCCAGACTGTACGGCCTAAAACTTTGCCACTATTCTGTTTCTATACTATTCTATTTCTATACTATTCTACAAATGCACTACCAGCAGTACTCATAAAAATTGTTTCTATTTGAATACATATATTTCCTTTCTTGTCCTCAAATAAAAAGCTAAATAAACCAATTTTTCACTACAATAAGTTTCAGTTGCCTCACAGTGCTTCTGTGGAAGATAGTGTTAAATATTCCACTTACCTCAACAGCAGCAGAATTTTGCCAACATCAAGTACTATTGAAAAAAACAGGTCTTCCTCTAGTGCCTTGAGAATTGTTGAGAAACACAAGGATCAAGTTGTTGCCATATATGTTTCATAACATTTTTTGCAAGGGATAGCACTATTTCTTGTTTAACGAGCTGTGACATTTGGTGGTGAAATCAAATCTGTTGTTCTAAAGGTTGCTACTATGCAAGCTCTGATGGAGCAAGCAAATTATTTTTGGTTGGGACAGAGGCCAGAGCATAAAGAAAAGCTTAGAGTACTTTTAGTCCTCCACCATGGTATGGCTATTATCTTCTCTTACCATGGCCTGAGAGGTGGACAGCAGGTTGATTATCCTTTTTTTCTCTCTGTACCTTCCCTGTCTTCACACAGCAAGGAAGAGGACATTTGTTACTGAGAGGTGGTTTTCCACAGGAGCTGTTGGTGTCCCTTGGGATGATTTTGGGGGCAGCATCTGGGTGCTGTAAGTGTGGAGGAGATACGTAAGAATGGAGACGTGTAGAAGAGGGAGGCAGCAGATGTCAAAGATTTTAAGCAATATCAGTTCAGCATAAAAATACCTCAGAAATTAAGATGGGAGACAAATGGAAATCACTAGGGGCACAAAAAATTGAATAGGTATAGCCTG
>NW_027635860.1:5285801-5388638 GCF_903797595.1 Erithacus rubecula
ACAAATTTGGGGAAAAAAGCACCAAAACAAAACAAAACCAACAAAACCTCCAAACAAACAAAGAAAAAAAACAGTACAAACAAGCCAACTCCAGTGGTGAAGTCACTAAGTCACTAACTCCTGATGATGATGGTTTCAAAAATTTCCCTCTAAGAGGTTAAATGCCAGATCCATAGAGAACTTTCCAGCAATGACTGCTCCCTTGCATTCAGAAACACAAGCCCAAAAATCTTGCCCAAACTCATAATTATTTGATTTTAGGAAATAGATTCCACAACTCCAGAGGATTTTCTAGGAGATGATCTGTTTTATTAGGGAAGGGTAAATCCTCAGAGACTGACAAAGCACACCCCTCCCAACAACATTTCTCAAGACAGAAGAAATACTTCAAGCTGCAAACACACATCTGTGTTTGCATTACATTAATGCACATAAACCTATGTTTGCTTTAACAAAAGTCACATCAGGTGATTTTTGTCATCATATTTCAGAATGAAGTGGCTTTTCTCCCTTCTACACAAATGATGTTAGCATTAGGAACTTCACCTATAATGTTAATTATGGCACTTTCTACTTAGCATTTGAACCCAGTGTTTCTAAAAGTACTATCCCAATTCAAAGACTACTGTAAAATCCTGGGAATTAAAAAAAAAAAAATAATTAAAAAAAAATAAAGAGGATCTAGCCAATCCACTTGATTAAGTTTTAGTTTTGTGCAAAGGAGTTCAGTTGCCTTGCAGCAGGGTAGTAAGAAAGAGGATTCTGTACCCTCCTAACATTGATTTCAATGTCAGTTAGGTTATTAAAAGAATGGCACTTTTAACTCAGCTCCACTGAACTATTTTTGTGATGAAACTGTGCAATAAATCCAGCTTAATTTAATGGGCACATTTTGCTTACAGCTAATACTTATTACTGACAGAAACTCAATTCCAAATTCTTTAGGCAAGAGATTATCTTTTCCACAGCATATTTTTAACATGCAGGACAAAAAGGTTGAGATTCAGAAGAGAAACAACTGCAACAGTCAGAATCCACTTGTGAATCAGCTTGACATTTGCTCTAGACAGCTATTTCAGAACATTACTGTTTAACTTTGGGTCTCCTAATTAGATGCAGAGTAAGTATGTACAGAGAGAATCCCTAGTGACTTTGTATCATGTCCAGATCAGGTAAATGACTGGTTTTTCTGCATCAAATCTGCCAATAAAATATTTTTGCAGACTTCAGGGTGGTGGAGAAAAGAATGACAATACCCCTTCCCATCCACTTTCTCCATTCTTGCTCTCAATAATTTTTGAGAATTCAACATTTCATTATCAAATGTGCCAACTAGAATTTAATTAGTCAGCATAGCCTCAGTATATAAAGCTAGTCTGATAAGTTTGGTGTTATGAAGAGTTAGCTATTGCTTCACTTTATGGAGCTGTAAATAGGAACGCTACTCTTGCCAGCCTTTTCTAAATTGGATATGACAGCATGATTTTTTATATGAAATATAATACATCAGGCTGAACAACTGGATAAGCTACAGTTTTAACCATTACAAGGTTTTGTGAAATAATAAATCAGTAATTTATTCACCATAAGATACATGCTTTGCAGTTTCAGTCAAAAAACTTCAAAGCTTGAATAGATCTCATTTGTAAAAGTAAATATATATTTGAGCATGTAGGATTGTGTGTTTATGTGTGTTTTAATTTTCATTTTTCATTTTAATATATGCAGGCAAAAGGGGACTGTATGTATCCACATGTAGAGGTGTGCTTGTGTATACCATCTCTCACATACATGTGCACAGAAATCACTGAATGCAGGTGCTTGGTTTGGGTGGGGTTTTATAAAACCTCAATGGGAATTCAAGATGCCTGTAAACTTCCTGACTTAACACCCTTCCACAAATTCCTGTAAAACCTTCCTAGGTTTTATCCTGTGTGAAATCAAACAGGAATGGAATGGAATGGAATGGAATGGAATGGAATGGAATGGAATGGAATGGAATAGAATAGAATAGAATAGAATAGAATAGAATAGAATAGAATAGAATAGAATAGAATAGAATAGAATAGAATAGAATAGAATAGAATAGAATAGAATAGAATAGAATAGAACAGAATCATCCCTTTAGTAGGAATCTACAGTGATCATCTGGTTCAACTGCCTGACCACTTCAGGATGAACCAGAAGTTAAAGTCTGTTATAAAGAGCATTGCCCAAATGCTTCATTTAGAGAGATTGACAGGCACAGAGTATCACCATATTGTTTGCACCTTAACTCAGGCACAGACAATTCTTATAACTGGATCACAACATGAGGGCAAGCAGCATGGTTGCCTTTTTCTGGCTGCTTACCAGGCAGCCTAATGCATGTGCTGGTGCCTGGCTTTGTCCCTCCCCAGGGGCAGAACTTCAAACTTCTCCTTCATGAACTTCTAGAGGCTCCTGCCTTGGCAGGGTATGACCCTGGGGTGACACAGAGAGCAGCACCAAGTCGTTTCTCCAGGCAATAGGAGGGAATTTGTTCCAGCTGTAGTGAACCCAGCACTCAGTCTGGTAGAAAAGCAGGAACCAGGATGTGGGGTAGAGGCTGGCATTGAAGAGCTCATGAGTGCCCTGGGGTGATGAGCTGTGGGGCACAAACTGGACCTGGAGACACCAGCTGGAAATATCTGCCCTGAGACCAGCTAACAAAGGGCCTGGAGAAGGCCAGCACTAGTTTTCAGAGGGAACAGAAAAAGAGTCTGGAACAACCTGGTTCATACAGACATCCCCAGACGTCCCCACCCACCATCAAAGAAAGAAAAAAACATGAGGACATCTCATGCCCTGCTCATAGCATTGAGACTTTTCCAGTAGCTTTTGTGCATTGATTTTATTTATAGTTTGATCTGGAGAGCTGGGAACTCTTGAGGGCTGGTGCCTTCCCCAGCTGATGTTTCAGTTCTGGTTTGGTCAGCACCTCAGAGGTGATCAATGCAGTGTGAACTTTTTATTAGCTGAGAGGTGTGGGGGTTATTTGCCCTCCTCTGGCCCTCAGCAAAGCTTTCGCTGCCCCAGCTGGAAGTGGAGAGCCTAAGCACAGCCTCCCCTGCTCCCTTCTGGTCTCTGTCCTCTGCAGGGATGGCAGTCACAGCAAAGAGGGGGTTTCTGGCCATGGAGGAGGCGCTGGGGATCTCACTGGCCCTGGGCTGGCAGCCCTGCTGAAGGAGGCTGGCGTGGCACTGAGACTCTCCTCGGCAGGTAGCAGGGCCAGGGACACATGCAGCTGCTCCCTTGGCCCTGGTGGCCCAGGAGCCCTGCCAGCCCAGCAGAGAGCAGCCTCTGGTGTGCCACTGCACAGCCCTGGGTGCACGCTGTAGGGCAAATATCACCGTGGCAAAGACCTGCAGCCCCTGATGGACACAAGACCTGGAGGAGTGTTGGGTGGCTCTGGAAGTTGTTGCTCCAGTTCAAGGCCTGGAGATCTGGAGGTTGCCCTCAGGATGCCTGGGCACCCTCTCTGAAGCCCATCTTTAGGGTGCTTCTTTTTGCTTTCCTCTTCTCTCCAATATAGAATTTGTCAGCTTAGAGAAAACATTCCAGTTTAACTGTGGTCTTGTGCAGCACAATGTGGCTTTGCCCCAAGGACAAGAACATTTTACCTAGATCTCCAGGCTTGCAAAACTCCTCTGAATTCTTAAGGAAATTTATTTATTTTCATATTCCTTCAGGCCTGGCAGGACCTGCTTTCTCAGCTGTGAAGGCACCACATGGTCCTTTTGCTATGTGGAGGAGTGGCTGCTGGTCATCTTCCTACTGAGCAGGGTTCAACACAAGGTCCCCAGCAAACTCAGTCTGCCACAGGAAACAAACAAAAGTCACTAAAACAGCCTGCTTTTGTCTTTTTTTTTTTTTTTTTTTTTTTTTTTTTTTTTGGCAGGGGACGCACTAAGAAAGTAAAGAAACTAAAGATCTAGACTTTCCTCATCAACCAAGCAGAATGGCACACATATTGTAGGAGGCAATTATCCTATGATTCTACCTATAATAATAGTTTGAAGTGTATCTACACGGAAATTAAAGTCAGTAGTCCTCTAGTTTCCCAAAGCATTTCACTGGTGGTAGAAAATCTTATTTATAAATAGAATTTTTCACTGAACATCTGCACTCTCTAGAAGCTCATCGGATGACCTTCACACTCATCTCATAAATATATATATGACCTTTAAAAATATTTCTAGATTCACTCTCAATTCCAGTAGTATCTTAGAATGCTTTCTGCAAAACTTCTTAACCCATATTTGTGCCCTGTAGCCTAGTGGCTAACAGTGGGAATTCTTGACAACTATAAAAAGTATAGATAAAAGAAAACTTTTAGCTTTGTCTCTCATCAGAAGAGCTTAAAGGGTTTTATCCAGTGAAGACATTTTAACAGTCATTAATCTCACTTAAGGAATGCCCAAACTCAGAATCTGACCAATTATAATAAGGGAATTCTTAGGGGTGAGGGGTCAGGGAAGAACAGAAATTACACTATAGTCCTTTAAGTTGTTAAAAATTATGGCTAACTGATACAGCTCCTAGAGTGCCTGTAGAAAGGCATTCCATATCAAATTTCATTGGCTTCAGAGGTGTAGAGTCAGTTTGTGGGCCCTGAAAATGTGGTTTTTGGTGCTAGAATGTCCATAAATTTAGGACCTCATAGACAAGAGGTTTTTTTTCCCGGAACTGTTGTCAAGAAACCAGGCAAAAAATTCTATCAGAGTTGTTTATTACAAATCAAACACTTATATTTTAAGAAAAAAATATCTTTGCTTTATTGCTTTTAAAGTGAATTAACAGAGCATTATAGCAGCAGCTGGTTAAAGAAAGCCTGTGGAAATTAAGTTTCAGAATATCCTGTTATCTTCAAAAGAGATCAGAATGCTGAATATATAGTTAACAGACAACTTGCTCTGTACAGCTAGCATTGCTGGACACAAACTGGCTGTTGCTTATTCTTTTTTTTTTTTTTTTTTTTTTTTTAGTTGTTATAGTTCAAAACAAGGATAGATAACTAAAAATTAAAAAAAATTATTTCCTGTATTTTTTCTTTAATTCATAGGAATCACACCAAAATAAAAGTGAAATCACCTAAACTAAAACATTGGTTTTAATATCCACAAAGTGTTTATTTACACCTCATAAGTAGGGTGGAAAGATTAAAATTAGCCAGTCCTATAATTATTAGACACAGCAATCACACTGTTTTGCCTATTTATTAGAAGACATATTCCAGATGGGCTCAAAATAAATGAAACACTATTTAATAAATGTATATCAAAGTGCCATTTTAATCTAGCTTTTTCATAATACTTCACATAATAATACCAAGATACTGGGGTGCATTTTCACTTTTGTACAACCTGTCAATTCCATCTTAAGGCTTTTTGTTTCTGCTGTGAATATCATCCACAGCTTCAGTTCAGTACCATCTGCTACACACCTTAGGAATCCCAAACAACAGCCTTTCCCTTCAAAACAGCAATCATTTGGAGTCATAAAATCCCCTACTGTGTTGGTATAATTTGGGAGGCATCACACAATCATAAATTTCATTTAATGTTTCTCCATCAACAATTTTACTTACTTTTTTTCCTCCATTTTTATTAGCATTTTGAGCATGCTAGATAGAATTGGTCTCTTTTTTCCTGCTGATTTGAAAGTGATAAGACATGCAGGAGAGACAGTGTGTTAAATTTTCAGTGCTGTGATACTCACTTGCTCAGATGTTTATGAAGAATTGTCACCTTTCTGGAAACCCTTGTCATCTGTTCTCCAGTTCTTAAAGACAAGGAAAGAGATGAGGGCAAATTCCAGTTCGGAGGTGGCAACTGATGAAGAGAATTGAGTGGAGATAAAGCTGGGTAATTTTTATTTTTTTAATGTCCTTTGAAACAATGTTTCAAATACTTCAAATACTCAATCTTCATCTATCCAAAACAAAATTACCTGTTTTATAAATTTCCTTTAAGGTTTGAAAAAAGCCTTTAACGCCCCTGTAGAATATTTTAAACTGAACAAATACAGCATAGTTGCATTTTCAAAATGCTCCAAGATGCAGACAGGCAGTACTAAACCTTGTGAAGCCAGTCTAGAAGCTGAGATGTGTTTGTGGTACCTAAGTTGTATCTAAACAAGTGAGTTTGCACCAGAAACATCTTGCACAGACCCTCATATGAAAAGCAGGGTAAACCAGCCTGTAAAGTTTAACCAGATTGGGAAAGGACTGATTCCAGAATCCAGCCTAGCTTCACTAGCTCTTGTTTATTCCACAGCCTGCACTGCAACCCATCCACACACAGACTAAGTGCTTGGGAGCTTTGCTTAGTTTTCATTAGTATCCAAAGCATATCCTGGCTTTGTAACTGTGTGCTTACGGAATTTTTCCTGTTTCACAGTTCAGCATCACAGAGCACAAGTACTCACAAGACTAGACTGCACTACTGTATAATTACGAGTGTTGCCATCACAGGGCACTTCAAATATCCCTTGTACCCATAACATTTAATTTTCTTTAGTTTGCTTATTGATGCAGGAAATTATTAAAGCAAAAATTAAATTAAAATTTACTCTACTATGCTAAAAATGTAAGTAGTTTCTCAACTGTTTAGTCAATTTCTGACTGAAAATACACTGTACTTTCTGTGTTTTGCAAAAAAAGAAGGGCATAAAAGATTATGAATTAAGGCATTGTTTGAGGAGATATGAATAGCTAAGCTGACCTTGTCTACTTGAAAATTGCCAGAACTGTGGTTATGGTCTAGAAAACTTACTTACAAAAAGCCAACAGTAATCTGTTTGGACACAACATACATAAAATCATGATAGCACAATGCACTTCAGGCTGGGGCTTTTTTTTTTTTTTTTTTTTTTTTTTTGACTGGAAAAGCCAATTAAATTAAATTCCAGGAATCACTGAACACTTACTGAAACCTACAATAAGTTCCAACAGCTAGTATGAGATGACAAATAAAATTATCTCTGTTTGAAATGATTACTCTAGATTCCCGCAGTTGTCATGTTGCAGAAATAAAAAGGATATTCTTATATTCTTCTATATTTAGTCTTCTCTCTTTCTACATGTTATTATTATTATTATTATTATTATTATTATTATTATTATTATTATTATTATTATAAAGAACTGTGCCATGTCACATACAGGTTTGTAGGTCTGTACAGGAATTTTACACATACAGGATCACAGATGGTTTGGGGTAGAAAGAACATTAAAATTATTTGGTTCTTATTTCCCTGCCATGGACAGGGACACCTTCCACTAGACCAGGTTTCTCAAAGCCCCATCCAACCTGGCCTTGAACACTTCCAGAGATGGAGCACCCATGACTTTGACAGAAGTCCTGAAAACCTAAACAAGTATTTAGATACCATGACTTTTCAAAGCCAGTTTCCCTTCAGCAGTGAATTTTTTACCACGATTCAGGACTCAGAAGTTCACCATTTAATTTGGAAATTTTTGAGAAAGCAAGTTACTACCACATGGTTTTGAAATTAGTTGCAGCCTGCTCCTCTTGGGCAATTTCATAGATGTCTGTGGCCCTTAAGATACTTGCTCTTTATTTTTCACTGCTTGTTCCAAGGCATTAATATGTATCCCATGTTGCTTCAGTAGTTCTTTCTTTTCATGCCATGAGTTAAATTTTTTCTTCTGAGAATAAATACTTTTTGTTTAACCTTCTGATATTGCTATTAAATGAACACGCAGCAGGAGATAGCAGAGAAATAAGAAACCATATGTTAGAATCAACAGCAAAAAAAAATTCCCCTTGATCACTGCATTCAAAAGAATATGAGCTGGGAAGGCAATTATACGTAAGATATTTTGGTCTTCTTTGTAAAAAAATGAACTTTGTTAAGTCTCTGCGTTCCACTGTCTTAACTTGAATTATTTGATAACCCATTAAGATTTGTCTGGTTCAGTGGAAACCTGATAAAAATGCATCTTACTTTCAGCCACAGTGCCAGAAAGAAACATGAGACACTTCAGCTCCATGGTTTTGTAACTATATTTACACCATAATTTTTTTGTACATGTATTAGACCTCCTAAATACAGCGTAAACAGGGATTAGACGAAGTGTCACTTTGAAGCAATAGACAAACTTATTACCTGTATTCCTCCCTGGAAGATATAAGGTTCTAATACCTAGCACCTGAAGGCCACTGTTTAAAGCAAAGAACATATTAAAATCTATTTTTATTTACCTGATTTGAATATGAATTAATCTTTACATATCTATAAACTGAAGCACTGTGTTTTAGGTGGTAGTTCTCTCTGATGTCGGAATTCACAAGCACACTTGCATGAATGCAAAACAAAGAGAATCCTGAACACAATAAGGGAAATCATCACACTGATAAAGCCTCAATGCCATCATCACATTGATGGAGAAATTAGGAGCTAGTGACACACGATAAAGAAAATTGCATAGAAGAGTTTGAAGAACAGGTGCAAAGTAAATATGCAAACAAACAAAACACCAACCAAAACCATGGCTTAACTTGTGATTATACTTGATACTCAAAAATGTAAATTTCCTTCTTTAATTTCTTCTTTACCAATTTAACAATATGGAAATATTTTCTAAAATGAGGGGCACCTACAGAGTAACTAATTCATGTTATGGATTAATTCAGCTGAAAAACTGATAATTAAAGCAGGAAAATTTATTTTGTGTCCACTTCAGAATAAATGAAAACTGTTCTCTTGCATGTCTGGTTAGCCTTTTGAAAGTGGAAAAAGTAGGAAGAAAAAATCATCTTGCTAATTGCAAACAAATCTCTCTCTGTGTGTTCAATTAAAATTTAAAATAAATGCAATCATTGTACATATGGCATGCATAACAACACAATAACATCCTGTTCAATTCGCTGCAATGGAAATCTTCTCCTGCTGTTGACTGTATATAATGTCACCAAATTTTTAAAAATTGAATTAAATAAAAGGCAAAAATACAATCTCTTAAGAAATCTTATACAATGAAAATACAAATACCTGGCAGGACCTCAGGCAATATGTTTATGACTGTAAGATGGCCAAAGGTTTAGCAAAGGATGACATTTATCACATAGGCCTGTTTCCTGATGCATGTAATAAACTTCTTACAATAGGGGGGTGCAAGATGCAATTGCAACAACAGATTTTTAAGTTCGTAAACTTCTTTGAGTTCATAAACTCAAGACCCCAACACAGTAGGAA
This sequence comes from Erithacus rubecula, assembly GCF_903797595.1. Classification (NCBI taxonomy): domain Eukaryota; kingdom Metazoa; phylum Chordata; class Aves; order Passeriformes; family Muscicapidae; genus Erithacus; species Erithacus rubecula. The sequence continues at coordinate 5,295,042 of NW_027635860.1, forward strand.
AGAACTACAAATTTTGGGTCACACAGGACTAAATTGATTGTCATGATCTCTATCACTGAAGGACAAATTATTCAAAAGGGCTGTTAGTGAAAGTCCGACATCAAAATTTTTTGTGATTATAGCTGGCTGGTTAGCAAAAATTCTGTAATTCTACAACAGATTAATATCATATTTTTGATTATTTGGAACATTGGTACCAGTACCGAAATTTTCAGATCTTTTGCATACAAAAGCAGTCCACCTCTCAACAAAAAGACCTCAATTTCTTGTCAATTAGAATTTTATGAAATAATACTACAAAACTTATGAACGTTATCAACAGACATCTCATTCCTCAATATGGTTAGCTGACTACTGTGTCGTGTCATTAGACCTGAGCATTACAATATTTTCTTTCTTGGTACCATTCTCATTAATTTCTTTAAGCTGTAGGTAATACAGGTTCTGGAAACAGCTGATAATCTTTATCTTTTAAACAAGGTTTTTAATGATTTAAAAATTGCATTTTTTAATAGCAAATACCAAAACACAATTCCATCTAAAAGAAAAATGACAAGTTATTACAGATTGTTTTTAATCAGTGTCAGATGGGCAACAAAAAACCACCAGTTTAACCATACATTGATGGATTGGGGAAAAGAGTAAACCATTCACATAGCATTTTTAAATCGTATTTTTCCAGAAATTTTCACAATGTGAAAGGCATTTCTAATCACATCAAAATTGAAGATTTCAGCTTCTGTAAAAAGATTTTATTACAGCTCCTAGATAACTAGCATCTAAGCTGCAGTTTGTTGGTTTCACAGAATTCTTTTTCTTATTGATAATTTAATTCTTATTATATAGATACAAAATCTTTTGCACTAAACATGACTTGAAACCAGTTCCAATGACTTCTGGTTTCTTTGGTTTGGTTTGTGATTTTTTTGTTTGACACTTTTGATATACAAACCAGCTGCATTCTTCAAATGCACAACATGATCCTCTCGATCAGAGGGCTGAAGGAGAGAGAAAGGAAAGGAAGGGCTTATAGAGAAGGACACACTAATTCATCACCCAGTCAGTCTTCATTGATTAGGTTACTGTCAAGCCTTTATTTCTTCTACCTCTTCTGAAATAGTGATTTCTTCTTGAAGACAAGTTGCATTTAATTTTCTGAGGCCAAGAAGGACATAATAGGCATGGAAACAAAAAGTTATGTCCTTTAGGGGAGTGACAATGTCTACAATGTCTACACCAAGTTAACATGAAAATATCTGATAGGCACTTCATGGTTATTCAGAAATAACAGTCAAATAATTATTCAAATCAAACCTTTCTCAGGCAGAGTTCAGGGATTTACATAATTGAGAAATAAACATACAATTATGGGTCACTGATGGCACAGCATTAAGGTACTTGAGACTAAATATCTCAATATCACTGTATTTAAACTGAAAATATGGAGTAATTTCAGGGCAATAGATGTAGCACATTAAGCCTGAGTCTACAGAAATATGAAATCCATGAAAAATCTCATTCTGTGAACCAGAATAAAGTACAAATCCTCAACTGCTAAAAGCCTACACAGCTTCTGATTGAAATGGAGCTACATCAAACCTGCCCTGCTTTTCCTACCATAACTAAAAAGACTAAAGACTTTGTTAGAGGCCTCACAACAGAGTATGAACTAATTTTCAACTAACTACTAAAGGATTATATAATTTTCTGTGTATCTCTTCAGATCCTGAAAGTTTTGACCTCTATTCCTCTATTTCAGATTTGTGTTTTCTTTGAGCAAGAACTTCACTGTGGTTTTTCAGATCAACTATCCTACTTTCTAAATAATTTATCTTCCTGCCAAATATTGTTTTCACCTCTCTTCTTTTGTACATTTTGGAATCAATGCCATCAATCCCCTGAGTGTCAATCAAGAGAAGGGAATTAATGAAGTCACATAAACTTGTCAGATGTTTCAGACATTTCGTAAACCATGTAGCAAAAAGAAGGGAAAGTGTGCTAGACTCAAGATAGAAACCAGATTAAAAAATACACATATCGTCTGTATTTGTTTGCTGGAAAAACAGTGAAAGATTTCCCTGAGTGAAAGATGACTATTAACCTTGAGTGGCACCTCATACATTATATCACAGATGATGTAGGGATTCCCAGCCTGAGAAAAATAGCTTTGTCCTTACCTTTGACATCTGTTGCTTTTCTGTTGAAATTTCTTCCACACACTTAGCCAAAAGATGTCTGTCCTTTAATTTGCCTGTTTGCTTGATTGTTTGTCTGTTTTACAAAAGCCTAAATAAACCCACAGGATGATTTCTGTTTAGGTAACTGAAATATATCTAAAGGCAACTGAAATAACATTATCAGATCAATAGTGAATGTAGTATCAGGTTGATATTGGGTTTTTGCTGTCTGTAGTCTATTTCCTACCTGCTGGCTTGTGAGAAATTTTTTTGAAAATTTTTGTTTTACTCTGTCCAGTTTCACTTTCAATTGTTATTTCACAAGCAGTTGGAAAAACACAACACAAAAGCATCACAGAAACAATACTTATTTAAAAATTTCAACTCAAATGTGTTTAAAATGTGGAAATCTCCAGTTCATATATTCATAAAATAATGGAATTTTTAAGGTTAAGGTTGGAAAAGACCTCTAAGACCATTGAGTTTGACTGTTTAACTAACCCTTTGTGGTTGTCACAAAAACATGTCCCCAACTACCAGACACACATTCCTTTTGAGCACTTCCAGGGACAGTGATTCCACCACTACCCTGGACATTCTCTTCTGATGTTTGAACACCTTTTCAGTGAATAAATGTTTCCTAAAATGAAACCTAAACTTTCTCTGATGTAATTTGAGGCTGCTTCTTCTCATTTTGTCACTTATTACTTGGGAGAAGAGGCAGATCCCTGTCCTGGCTATAACCTCTTTTCAGGGAGCTGTGGAAAGCAGAAAGGTCCTTCTTGACCCTTCTTTTCTCCAGACTCAACAATCCCAGCCTCTTCAACTGCTCCTCATGTTTCCAGGTGAAGAATTGCTTGCCCCTAATGGGCTAATATAATGATAATTTTACAAAATCATGAGGCTATGGAAATGTACAGTCAAAAGTTACAATAAACATTAACCAAAGGGAGGAATAAGAAATGACACTTCATCGATCTAAGGACTTACAAAACAATGAACTTCACCAGATGTGTTAACTTTGCCCCTAATGTGGAAAAATAACACCAGTTCATCATGTGGTCACCCAACTACGAGGTAGCTGATCACCAGAGGTGACTAACAGCACTCCCAAGACAGAAGAACCTGTGTGCTGATGGAAGGGAATATATGTTAATGGCTTTGGGAAATTATTGTCACATATCTGTTTCTTCTGGGAAAACCTATGACTATATATGTAAAATATAGTATGCAAACAGGAACTTTTTCCATACTCAGCATGTAAAACAGGTGAAGCTATCCCCTGTGTATCTGGTGTCACAATGAGGAATGTCCTGCTCCCAAATATGAAAATTACAATTTTAATGGGATTGCTTTTTCTGCTGTGCTTTGGCAACATCTATCTATGAATCTTCTCATTTTCTTTCTACTTTGTCCACATTCTGCAAATGTGAGGGAATAGATAGGTGAATGTTTGCTGAGGCAACCCACTACACTCACTCTATTACTTTACATGATTTTTTGCTCTGTCCATTCACTTTAATATTTCCTCTCCACTGCTTACCCTCTTCGATTAATGTATTCACCAGAAAATCTTGACTTTTTTTACCTTTCTTTTCCCTTGCCCTTGGTATTTCCTTGTGAAAAAGTGTGTTTGAACATTTTGAAAATACAAGGATAATTCAATGAGACAAATAAAGCAATTATGTGTGTCTCTGATGACACAGAAAATTAAGATTCTTAATTTATATTTACTTCAGAATGATAAGACACTTCATCTTCATAGAACCAAAGAAAATGCTGAGTTGCAAGGGACCCATCAGAATCGTTGAGTACAATTTCTGGTCCTGCATAGGACACCACAAGTGTCACACCAGTCACATACTAGAAATTAACACTAAAAGGGGATCTAAATTCAATGGCTGCTTTCTTTTGAAATCTTCAGAATTTTTCCCCAAATATATTAGTAATATAAAATGATAACTTCTTTTATGAGAAAGAACTACATATTCAACAGCAAATGGCAAGAAAATAATTTTCTAAAATAGCTAAAAATGCTATACTGAAGGTATATGTAAACTTAGGGGAGAAAAAAAGAAAGAAAATATATATGATCTGCATGGTTGAAACAAAGAAAATACTAATGCAATTTTTTTTATTGTCAAAAAAGGTAAAACAACCTCGTGAAACTTAGGTATCTGTTACATAAGTCATGCTACATCATACATGACATTAAAGCTGTAGTAATAATCACACATTTTTCCTATCACATGATAATTCCTGCAGATCTCTCCATGTAATCAGTGTAAAAGGAGAGAGAGTGAGGAGGTAGGAGGAGAGAGGAAGAGATTGGTTACATTTCTAAATAAATCTCAGCTGTCAAGCTGAATTAGCAGTAGAAGCTAATAGAAGATAAGTTACTAAGAATGGTGCTTCAAGTATTCTAATGAAAATTGGCTTCAGTGAGACTGAGACACTCTACAGAAGTGAGAGAACATCTCAGAAATAAGTGAGATGCCCATTTGTGGGACAGTGGGGTCTGTAAAATAATTTGGCCAGAAATCGTCACTTACTTACAAAGAGTACTTACATTATTAGTTACAGCCACTACAAGCCAAATAGTACATAGAATCCTCAGGATATTTACAGCCCATGAATTTAAAGACATTGCCCCTTGGAAATGGAGGAGACAGTTCTAGGCAATGTGCAAGCTGAAGTCAAAGTGAAACATTTGTGCAGCTCCAGTACTATTCAAAAAGTTGCATACAATATAATGATGATGATACTATGAATTCACGTTTACTTTTTATTTTGCCATTTTATATAAGGATTCCAGAAGTAGAGGAAGGACCTTCAGTTCACTTGGCAGTCTTTTCCACAGAGCTGTAAGTTTCATCTAGATACCTTAAACATATTAATTGTGCCAAATAATCCCTTTCAAGCAATTTCATTGCTACAGTTTACTCACTGCTGTAATCTTCTCCCTTCAACAGTTCTACTCAAACACCTGATTAAAAAGAAAAATTATGTGAACATGAAATTAATGCTATTTAACTAAACTGGTCTGGATAGACACTAAAATGCAGAGTAGTGTCTAGCCTAAGGCTTGGTACTGCAAAAGAAATTACTATATATATTGAGTGTATGTAATTTCCTGAAAATTTATACTATGACATCAAAAGTCAAAGCAGATCGTGGGAACACTTTTCCTTTGGCAAATGCCACTGATTTCCAAGGCATGGATTACATAGAATCAATCACTCTAATGCCTTAGCTTCCCTTCTAATAAACCTTTCTAAATCTAATGTATGGAAAGGCTTTATATTAAAATGCTAGATATTGCAGTAATCTTCAGTAGCACTAAAACTGGGAAGCAAAATCTTTTTAGTCTAAAGTATGCTTATGAAACATGATTCCTAATCATTTGATCAAAGTTTCTCTAAAGTGGTTCTGAAATGAGAGCAATAGAAATATGTGACAAATATATTTGTGTCTCTGGGCCATAACACCAATCCCAAGGATAAGGCAAAGAGCAATACATGTAGCATTTGTGCTGGACAATCCACTTTCAGCAGCTGCAGCCCAATCCTGGCCCAGCATCTTTTCTCCAGCCAGGCAAGGAAAGGACAAGAAATGCCAATGAACCAAGGTGCTCTCCCCAGCTTGCCCTACTAACAGTGCATCTCACAGAACCACAATAAACAGGCTTAAGTAAGAGAATTTAAGATTACTGGATGACTGGCAGTTGTGCTTTGTGTATGTGGGGATTTGTGTGGGAACAGTTAGCCAGATTCCCCCAGGGTTTAGAATAAGACCAAGATGTAGAGTAACAATGGGGAGAAGGGCTGGAGGCTGCTACCTGTCTCCCATATTTGACAGTATCTGTCAGCTCCAGCTACTCAAACCTCTTCTTTGTTCATACCACTTGTGGTGCCAAAAATATGTCACATTAAGCATCTCAACCAGATCAGAAATCAAGTCTCTCCTGCACTTAGCTGCCATTTCCTCAGCACTCTGCTGTCACACAGAAGATATATGAGTAGGTAACTTACTTGTCACCACAAAAATCATCCAGATACACCACTTGCCCTTACAGACAGCCTCTATGGTCCCCCAGGTCCCCTACAAACTAGGAGCAGTTTGTATCTAGCTGAGCTGGAAATGGCCTTGCACTTACCTTTAGACTTCTCACTCTGTATCTGTATGTGTGACATGGCTACAATGGCAAATTTCCTACTCACATTACAAAAGACAGAAGAACAACACTAATCCATGCCAATTTCTACCAACATGTGTAATTGCTTTCTATGTAGAAGTGCAGCCTCTCTAAAATGAAAATTTCTTTCCCACAAATAGAGGACCACGGAGATTCAGAAAATAATTACCTTCCTGCTTGCCACAGTGTAGTACCTCTTCATATACAGATTTTTTGAAAGAGAGCTGGCTAATTTGCAAATTGAGGAGACACAAATGAGGAGCATGTAGATCATCTGGGCTAAAAATCTTTCTGGAACTTCAGAAAGCCAAGCTCATAGAAGTTGGGAGGAATGCTTTTTCCATAGACCACTGATAAAATAATAAAAGTATTTCATACCTAATATAGAGCTACAAAGACTAGAGCAGACAGCATATGGTCTTTTTTACATGAAGGAGACAATCTCTGTGACTGTGAAATGCTACTTTGTCTACCATCCCTCTCAAAAGCCAAAAATGTCCTACAGCCTCTACTGTCCCTGCATTACAGGATTTCTGATAGCTAGCCAGTCCTTGCTTTTTGCCAACAGATGCCAAAATTTTACCTGCAGGAATAGGCAGATAAGGCTAAATTCTAATTACTGTCTGTACTGTCTGCCACAGTTGTTGCTGTATCTGGACACAGGCTTTCAGAATGCTCCTTTTGGTCAGAATGAAGACAAAAAGTCTCCTTAAGCACAAATGTGTTTTAAAGCTGTGTAATATATAAGTAATAAAAATTTAAGGGTGAAATGTAGGGTGAGACACAATGAAAAGGTAAAACAAAGAAAAAAAATAACTGACAAAGGTGTTTGATAAGAAGTAACCTAGACTGTAATTGCAAACAATACATGCACATCAGTGTTTCCTTCCAATCAGCTGACCCTTGATGCTGTACAAAAAATTAAAGCCTTAAATTTATTTTAAAAAGTGTTGAGAATGCAATAATATTCACCAGTTTTCCCTTTAAGTAATCTCTATGGCTTAGTTAAATTAAAGATTCCAATGCAAAATTTGTCCAGAAATGTTTATCTTCCTCCAAAATAAGTATTGGAATAATCAGTGAACTCTCTGACAGTGGTTAGTTTGCTTTGGGTTTTCTTTCTTTTCTTTCTTTCTTTCTTTCTTTTTCTTTCTTTCTTTCTTTCTTTCTTTCTTTCTTTCTTTCTTTCTTTCTTTCTTTCTTTCTTTCTTTCTTTCTTTCTTTCTTTCTTTCTTTCTTTCTTTCTTTCTTTCTTTCTTTCTTTCTTTCTTTCTTTCTTTCTTTCTTTCTTTCTTTCTTTCTTATATTTTTATATCAATATGGTTTTCAAATAAAAAGTAGAAATAGATCATAAAGAATTCATTGGGAGCTTTAGAGAAAGGAAATTGAAACCATCAGCCAGATACAAAAGCTGCTGAAATTAGTAACTGCACACAGCATGAGGAATGGACTACAATTCCCAGAAGATTGTATGTAAAATGGAATACTTAAGTATCATGAACACGGCTGACATTTTGTTTTCCAGAGTTCTCTCCTATTCCAGTATTACAGAGGTGCCACTTGCAATTGTTATTCTGATAGTTCACAGTGGCACTTCCCATGTGTATCTGCTACATTGATTTTAAATAGATCAGAAAATGTCAGGAGCCAACAACTGGATAACCTACAACGGATAACCTACAACCTCCTCACAAGCTGGTTGCTAATGAGGCAAGGCTGTAGTTTGTTGAACATTTATTTCAGAGGAAGTACTTTACTAAACCCGTTTGTGATAGTAGAAACTGTAAAAGAGACAGAGAATTTGTCAGAATTAAAACATGGAAAAAAATTAATCCACATGGGTTACCCGAGGGGGCCAAAAGCAATAGGAAAAACTAATTATGCTGACATAACACTACAAAAAAAAATTACTGTCAAACTCTGACCAAGAGACCCTGCTGATCAATTCAGAGATTTCATCTGAAACTCTTCTCACCTTCACTTGGTATTGTGTATTTAAAACTATTTTACTTATTGACCTGAGCTTCTCAGAGCTACTTGTATTTCTGATTTTATTTTAGATACAGAAAAGAATCTGCTTTTCCTTCACTCTTATTTTTTTCAACATGAAAAGCAAAACACCTCTAACAAAACTGTAGCATCCAAGGACACGGATTCAATTGTTTACTTAGTGAAAAAGTGCCTGCCTTTACTATAAATCCTTGTAGTACTAAAGGGAAAAAAAGTGAATACTGTAAAAAACAGGACACAGCATTTATTGTGCCATTTCTTCAATTCCAGGTCAATAGCAAATCAGATGTAGTCCCGAGATCATACTTTAAACAGGAAACCCTACTAACAGGTTATACAGGTCTTCTTCAAGGGCAATTCCTTCTTCATCTGGGGAGAAAGAACCCCAAGTGTCAGCACAGACCAGGGGTACAGACAGACAGAACAGCTCTGTGAAGAAGCACCTGGGAAACCTGGTGGATCACAAGTTGTCCATAAGCTATCCATGCCCTTGTGCCCAAGAAGGTCAAGGGTATCCTGGGTTACATCAGGGAACACATGGCCAGAAGGCTGAGTGTGGTGATGCTGTGCCTCTGCTTGGCCCTGCTGAGGCTGAATCTGGAGCTCTGTGTCCAGTTCTGGGCTCCTCAGTAAAAGAGAGACAAAGAGCCACTGGAGCAGGTCCAACAGAGGGTCACCAAGGTAATTTGGGGTCTGGAGCATCTGTCTTATGAGGGGAGACTGCAGGATCTGGGCCTGTTTAGTCTGGAGCCAAGAAAAGATTAACACCTAGAAATATCTCAGAGGTGGGTGTCAGGAGAATGGTGCCCGGCTCTTTACAGTGGTGCCCAGCAATAGCATGAAGATCCATGGCCATAAACTAAATACACAGGTTCCACATGAACTCGAGGAAGAACTTCTTTACATTGAGGGTGGCAGAGCACTGGAACATGCTCCACAGGGAAGTCATGTAGTCTTCCCCTCAGAAGACATTCAAATCCACCTGGATTGTTCCTGTGTCACTGGAACTAAGTGGCCCTGCCTGGGCAGGGGGATTGGAGTGGATGAACTCCACAGGTCCCTTTCAACTCTAACAATACTGTGATTCTCACCATATAGCAGAAAGGGATATGCAACAGAGAAAATTTCCCACGTGTAAAATGGCATCATTGCAAACATCTGCTGAATTTCTTCACGATATTCACATCTATTGATACAAACATCTGATGCACAGTGCAGCGATACTCATCCCATGAGACAGTGAAGCAGTTCTAGAGCTGCACAGACCAAATTTCTCCATTTACTGAAGTTGCTTGCAATATCCATAAATGCTGATGAATGCCAGGAGTATTCATCCATGACTTAAGATATTTCATTTTCTCTCTTTTGAACATGACTGCATTATAGAAACATTCAGTCATGTTTTATATTACAGATCTCAGAGTTGACAACACGGTAGATAGCACTCTTCCAATAAATCTGCCATAATGAACCTGCGCATCAGGCCATGCAAATAAACTTTCTGCAGTGCTGAAATTAGCTACATGAAGCAAAACTATTTTCAGGATACCCATCCTATCCCCAGGTCAAGAACTGTGGAAGATGGAAGGGATCTCTTGGCATCATATTGTCTAACACCCCAGGAGCAGTCATCTAGAGTAGATGGCCCTGGATTATATCCAGAAAGCTTCTTTTGTTTGGCCGTGGTTTGCATTCTTTGGTTTAGGCTGGGTTGGGTTTTTTATTCTTGAAGAATGAAGACTACCACCTCCCTGGAAATCTCTGCTAGTGCTCAGTAAGTCTTAGTAAAAATACATTTCCTGATTTTCATGAAATACTTCCTGTGTTTCAACTTATGCCCACTGGTTCTTGTCCTGTCCCTGGGCATCACTGAGGACAGTCTAATTCCATATTCTTTGCATCTTCCCTTCAGGTACTTATTACATTGATAAAATCTGTTCTTTTCCAGGAAGAATAATTTCAACTCTCTCAGTTTTTCCTCATAAGAGAGATGCTCCAGTCCCTTAATCATTTTTGTGGCCTTCCATTGGACATTTCTAGCATGTCAGTGCATCACCTGTAGTGGGAAGCCCCAACCTGGACACAGATGTAACCTCACCAGGGCTGAGGAGACGTGAATGATCTCTTCCATCAGCCTGCTGGCAATACTCCTCTTTATGCAGCCCAGGATACTGTTAGCCCTTGCCTACTTGCAGCTGATTCATGTACAACCTGGTGTCTACCAGGACCCCCAGAGCAGTTATTTTCCAGCTGGGCATGCCTGGTGTTATTCATCCTCAAGTGCAGAGCTTTGCACTTCTCCTCAATGAACTTCTAGAGCTTCCTGTCAGCCCATTTCTAGAGGTTTCTCCAGATTAAGAGCAAAATCCCTGAATGGCAGCACAGCCTTCTAATATATCAACTACTCCTGCCAGTTTGTCATCAGCACACTTGCCGAAGGTATACTCTGCTCCATCACCATGATAATAATTTGTTACTAATTAATTACTAATGAAGATATTAAACAGGCTCAGATAGTATTGTCCTTGGAGATCACCAATTGATACTGGCCTCAGATTAGACTTTGAACAGGCCATCCTTGGACCAAGCCAGGCCTTTCAGTGTGGAATTTACCAAGCTGGCCAGGCATGAACTCCTCCGGATGAAGCCATACAAACAGCTTCCCATTATGCTCTTGTCAGTGTGCCTAGAAATACTTTCCAGGGACTATAGTGACATTTGCTTCCTGCCAGTATTCAGGCATTTCACACAGATGCCATGATCAATGATTGCAAGGCATGGGAAGGGAAGGGAAGGGAAGGGAAGGGAAGGGAAGGGAAGGGAAGGGAAGGGAAGGGAAGGGAAGGGAAGGGACGGGAAGGGAAGGGAAGGGAAGGGAAGGGAAGGGAAGGGAAGGGAAGGGAAGGGAAGGGAAGGGAAGGGAAGGGAAGGGAAGGGAAGGGAAGGGAAGGAAGGGGAAGGGAAGGGAAGGGAAGGGAAGGGAAGGGAAGGGAAGGGAAGGGAAGGGAAGGGAAGGGAAGGGAAGGAAGGGAGGGAAGGGAAGGGAAGGGAAGGGAAGGGAAGGGAAGGGAAGGGAAGGGAAGGGAAGGAAGGGAAGGGAAGGGAAGGGAAGGGAAGGGAAGGGAAGGGAAGGGAAGGGAAGGGAAGGGAAGGGAAGGGAAGGGAAGGGAAGGGAAGGGAAGGGAAGGGAAGGGAAGTCTTTTCTCAATTACTCGGAAACTGAAATCTCTGAGTATTTTGTCTTGATAAAATACATCCTTAAACTAGTCCAAAGGGGAAAAGCAACCATGGGACATCTAAGCATAAACTTTCTTATAGGAAGGCTTTCTAGCATATCTAAGGCCTACTTATAGAAACATATATATATTTTTTATCCCTGTCAAGGTGTTATCAAAGATCACTTCAATGCAATTAAAATATTGCTTTCTTTAGACTTTCATTCCTGAATCACAAGCTACTGTAATATGCCAACACGTTCTTTGACAGACAGCTTCCTTAGCTATAAAGAAAGTAAACCTGGCAATATTGACCTCTTTAAAATCTAAAAACAAATACATATTTCCATCGTTTGGTGGGTTTTGGGGTTTTTTTGTTTGTTTGTTTGGTTGGTTGGTTAGTTGGTTGGGGGTTTTTTTGTTGTTGCTTTTTTTGTTTTTGTTTTTTTTTTGTTGTTGTTGTTTTTTGTTTTTTATTTTTTGTTGTTGTTGATTTTTTTTGGTGGGTTTTCTGGGGGGTTTTTTCTGTTTGTTCTTTTATTTGATAAATGCTCAATCCCTTTAGTTGTCTGGCTACATCAAGCAGTGATTTCTGAAGTTGGCAATATGTGATCACTTTACTTAATGGCCTCAGAGCAAACAGATGACCTGCCCTACTTCTCTGAGGCCAGTGCAGTACCACAAGTTTGGACTCAACTTATTTTCAAATACTTACCTTGACAGGAAGTTGTATAAATACCACTGATGACAGATCATTACAGTTTGGAAATCAGCAAACACAGAATAAGAATGAAACACTGAATAGCATTTTATCAAGTTAAAGCCCTACAGTATAACAAATTGTTTTTTGCAAATGTATTATTTTATGTCATTACATAATACACAGGCTCAAAGGCTGACTGTGCTTCAAATTGTCTGAACCTATGTAACAAGTGAAAAAGAAAATGCAATGTTGTATATATAAATTTGAACTCACATATTGCTCTTGTGTAGACTAAAATGTATTTTCAGTTCTCTAAGCTGATATTTTTCTTTTTAGATCTATTCACCAGGATTTGACAGCTAATTTAATTACTTTATAAATATCACTGTTGATTTTAGGAAAAGGCTGGAAGCATTAATGAAGAATAAAAACTTTTAACATAGTCAAAGCAATATGTTTAAAATACGATTTAATTTTAGACATAAAAAGCATCTTTACTAACATTTTGCTGAACCTTGAGTAGTTATGTTGCAGCTGGTAACAAGAAAACAGAAAGTTCCAGGGAGCAGTACGAGACAGTAATGATCCTTTCATATTAATGACAGTCAGCAGACAATGAAAACACCATGCAAATTGCTTATTTACACTCAGCAATACCGTGGCTGTTAATGGACCAGTGAAGTGAAGAAGAGAGCAAGCTGTAGTCGAGAATGTAGCCACAGCTGGAATCAGCCCAAGTAGCAGATTCAGCTATTGAAAAGAGAGGAGACTCCTCTTGAACTGCTCAGTGTATAGTAGCTACTCTAGAAGTACAGAATCGGAGTTATGCTGAGTTGCAGTTCTACTTGTTAGGAGCAGTTCAAATGAGGTCTCAGAATCAGGGGAAAATCCTTATTTTCCAACCTCCTCCTGTACATTATGAAGCAGGAGCTAATCTGTGCAGAAGGAGTGACACCAAAAAAGCATGAACACTGTTAGTAATTGCTGACTTCTCACTGAGAGTCACTGAAGTACTCATTTGCCATCTGGACCTCTCTAGAGAGGTTTGCCATCTACTGGAGGCTCACATTTGCAATGTCACAAAGAGACTGCCACACCTGGTAAAAACAGAGGACTCTCATGCACTCCTACTCTTCCACACAGAATTAGGCTGCAACAAAGAGTTTGCAAAGCATCAAAAGAGCCTTCATATCCTTCAGAAAGATGTTGAAGGGATCAGAACCATGAATAGTGTTCTCCTCTATACTCCTAGCTCTAGACTGGGGTCCCAGAAAGAAGATGAATGGATCAAGAGAACAGTTTACTGCATGGCAGGTGCCATGCTCAGGGTTTTGGCTTCTAAGATCCAGGATGAACCCTTGAAAAAACAGCTGACTGTCATTGGGCCTCACCTGACTGGGTGAGGTGAGCATGTTCTGGGAAGGAAACTGGCTGGACTTCTTGGCAGGGCTTTAAAATCATACTTAGCAAGGGAAAGGGATATATTTCCAAGTGTCAGAGAGGAATGAGGAAGCAACAACACTTCCAGGAAACAGCAAAGAAGTACCTGCAAATCGTCACCACTGAATTAGGGAAGGATTCTCCCAAAAGGTGAGGAGATTTCCAGCCCAGAAGGGGCAATATATATGCAGGTCAGAAAATAAATTCCAAAGAGAATGTACTCCTATCTCTGCTAGATGCAAAAGGTAATCTGGTATAAACAGACAGAGAGAAGGATGGAATACTCAAAAAGCTCTTTGCTTCAATCTTTACCCACTACCAGGCATCTCATGTCTCTCAAGTCCCTGAATATTTAGGTGGGATGAGGGAGTGAGCTCCCTTCCATTGTCGATGAAAAGCAGTCCTGAGATTACTTGATGAAACTGAATAACCACAAATTTACAGGACCTGATGACATATACCTGGAGTCCCAAGTGGTGATTTGCCACACACTTCTCCATCCTTTTTGAAGAGTCATAGTGATAAGGTGAAGTCTCCAATGCTTGGAAAAAAGGAAACATCACTAGTATTTTTAGAAAGGGGAGAAAAGATGACACAGAGAACAGCAGACTGGGGAGTCTCATTTCTGTGCCTGGAAAGATCATGCAGCAGATCCTTCTAGAAAATGTCTTAAGGCACATAAAAGAAAAGGAAGTGATCTGAGCCAGCGAGCACAGGGACTGTTATTAGCAGAGAGGGGTTGGATGAGCTGGTCTGATCCAGAAAACTCCACACCCCCTCCCTCAAGCCCAAAGATGGTAAACCTTCTGCTTCAGGCTGCAGCTGAACCAAGGCCCCAAAATAATGTGGATGGTACGGAATTAAACAGTCCTAGAAACTACACCCCTTTTTTCCTATAACCACAGCACTAAGCACAAATTTTGCCTGAGCAAACTGGTGGCCTTACGTGATGGAGCAACTGCAACTATCGACAAGCACAGACTGACCAACGTCATCTATCTAGACTTCTGTATGGCCTCTGACACTGTTCCACACAACACCCTTCTCTCTATAATGAAGACCAATTGTCTTCAAAGTGGACTGGAATTTGAAGGGTGGATTGTGTGGTAGGTAAGGAATTGATTGGACAGACACATCCAGAGAGTTGAAGTCAATGTGCAAGTGGAGATGATGACAAGTGATGTTCCTCAATGCTCTGTGTTGGGACCAGTGCTCTTCAATATGTCTCATTTACTCAGACAGTGAAGTCAAGTTCTCCCTCAGCAGGTTTTCAGATGAAACAAAACTGAGTGGTACTGTTGATACACCTGAAGAATGAGATACCATCCAGGAGGACCTGGGCAATCCTGAGAAGTGTGCCCATGAGAACCTCATGAGATTCAACAGGGCCGTGTGCAAGGTGATGTACCTGGATCAGGGCAACCCCAGACATGAACACAGAAGGAGAAGTCATTTAGAGCTATCCTGATGAGGACTTGGGAATTGTGAATGAAATGCTAGACATGAGTAAATAGTGTGAACTCACAGCCTAGAAAAATTAACTGTATCCTGAGCAGCATCAAAAGCAGCATGTCCAGCATGTTGAAGGAGGTGATTTTTTCCCTCTGCCCTGTCCTTGTGAGACCCCATGTGGAGTGCTGCATTCAGCTCTGGGGTCTTCAGGGCAACAAAGATGAAGACCTGTTGGGAAGGCCAAC
Organism: Erithacus rubecula; assembly: GCF_903797595.1. Classification (NCBI taxonomy): domain Eukaryota; kingdom Metazoa; phylum Chordata; class Aves; order Passeriformes; family Muscicapidae; genus Erithacus; species Erithacus rubecula. Next base: position 5,310,479 of record NW_027635860.1, read on the forward strand.
ACAGGCAGAGGGTTGTCTTCTATGAAAACAGGCTGAGACAGCTGGGGTTGTGCAGCAAGGAGAGCAGAAGACTTTGATCTTATGGCAGACTTGCACTACCTTAACAGGACTTTTAAAAAGAGAGAGAGCTATTTTTTTTTTTTTTATATATAATCTGATAGTTTCAGGTCAAATGGGAAACCGTTTTAAAATTTCTAGTGGAATGAAATTAAACATTAGAAGAAATTCTTTACTCAGGGTATGATGAGTCACCAGAACCGAGAAGCTGTGGATGCCTGTCCCCAAAATTGTTCAGTGCCAGGTTGGATAGGGCTTTGAGCAACATGGTCAAGTGAAAGTTGTCCCTGCCCATGGCCAGGGGAAGTGAAACTAGGTGATCTACAAGGTCTTTTCCAACCCAAGCCATTCTGTGATTCTATGAAATCTTCCACAAACCTAGAGCCTATAAACCTATCGTCAAGAAAAGGTCGTTCAATTTTTCATTTTGCTTGGTGCTTCCTTTGCAGAAGGTAAACATAGTAAATCAGTTCTGATGTTTCATAAATGTTAAAGGGAGGAAAACAAGAATATATTGTGCAGTGTTAACTGTAAATTAAGCCAATATCTGATGCAAGACTGTTTTATTCCTAGGCATTCGTTAACTAAATATGAGGTTATTTGCTATTGTAAGTTTGTCTTCCTGGCTTATAATATGCTGTCCTTAGGATCAAGGCCACAGTGCAGAATAAGAAAAAGGAACAAATCCAAATGTGATTTTCTGATTTACTTTTGCACATTGAGCCCATGAGTATTCTAGAAGGCACATTTCAATTCCTCCCAGTCATGCTGCTTTGAAATAGCAGCTACTTGTAAAGTAGAATAAAGTATTGAATTTCAGTAGGTGTAGTATTTGGCAGGTGTAGAAAATGCAGTACAGAAGAAAAACCATTATTTTCCTTAAGGTATCTAAGTACCTGACATCAGAAGCTTGTAAATAACATAAATTGCCATTGTAAACCAAATTGCTGTCATTCATAAAATTATTCACTTTCAAAAATTGAAAAAATATTAAACATGCCAATAACAGAATTCTGTTTGGTAGTGTTGTTTTCTAGTGAAAGACAATAGTTTTAATTATAATTGCTAGTAGAATAGGTGAGAAAAGCAATACAATTGGATATAATTCAAAATGAGGTATCTTTTGATATGCATGTTTTTTTATTACACTGGAGGACTCTAATAAAGTTATATTTAACATCATATGATAAATATGTAAAGGATATAGAAATACAACTTCTGGTAAAGGACTGTAGGGAGAGGAGCTAGTCAAAACATAAACCATAACAAGGACATAGAAGCATGACTTAAATGGAATTACACTGAAATTTGGTATTTCAGTAACAGCTGGCAGCTGGAATTACCCACTGAATGTCTTAGGTGTAATGGAGACCATTGTACACCATCTTCCCCTTAAGTAAAGGTAACAAATTCTGTTAACAACAATGACAAAAAAATTCTTATATACGGATAACATTTGAGAAAGTAATGTTCTACTTAGAGAGCTAGGATTAAAAGCTCTCAGCCCTGTGGAGGACGTGGGGATACTAATGAATGTAAAATAGACCTCATTCGCTCATTATGTGTTCTTGGAGCCCAGAAAACCAGCCCTATGCTTCAACAAAAGGAGCAAGGCCAGTAGGTCAAGGGAGGGGAGTCTCTGCTCTGCTCTACTATGACTCTACATGAAGTATTGAATCATTCCTAGCACAAGAAAGATATAGCCCTGCTAGAGTAGATCCAGAGGAGGGCCACAGAAATCACTGAAACACCTCTTCTTTGAGAAAACAGCTGAAACACCTCTCCTTTGTGAAAGGCTGAGAGAGTTGAGGTTGTTCAGCTTGGAGAAAAGAAGTCTTATTGCAGCTGTTCAACACAAATAAGCTTAAGAGAACATTGCAGAAAGGCACTTTTAGCAGGATTTTTAGAGACAAGACAAAGGGTGAGTTTCAGTAAGAAACTGAAATAGGGAAATTTGGTTTTATACTGGATCTAAGGAAGAAATTCTTTATGACAAGGCTGGTCAATCTCTGGATGTTGTGGGTGCCCCATCATGGGAAATATTCACAGTCAGCTTGGACTGGGCTTTGAAAAACTGATCTAATGAAAGATGTCCCTGTCTATGAGAAAGGGGTTGGGATAGATGATCTTTGAATGTCCCTTCCAACTGAATCAATCTGTGATTTCTTGAAAATTGCATTGACAGATGTCTGAAGTCAAGTTAGGGAACACTCTTTGAACCTCCTGTATACTACTGACCTTGCACTTTCTATGACTTAATTGTTACAGATTTCTTTCAGGAAAGTGATAATTCTAATTTAAAGATTACTGGTGATTGAGAATTTGTGTTTTATAAGTCATTTCATGGTTACTTTTATAGAAAAACAGACTTTTTGTTTCTAATTCAGATATGTGAATTCAAGTTTTAGTCTTCTGCCTTATGTTTGCCTGCTGCATTAAAAAATACTGCTTCTAGACATTGATCTTGCATTTATAAATATTGACAAGTAAATATTGACTTGTGAACAATGCTGTTCAATGAATTTTAAAATGCATGTGTTTTATTTATGTATGCTTTTTGTTTCTATCCCCCAATTATCTGCTCTTATCTGTGAACAGGAAAATTTTTTGAGTCAGATTAGAAAAAATGCTAAGAACTAATATGACTTGTCTATTCACGTACTTTCTGTTTATATCCAATACTGCTGATAGTAGAATTTGCACTGGTACTTTTGTTTGTTAACTGTGTTTGCATCTCTAGTTTTTTGTAGTTACAACTCCATTCTATAAATACAGACTTTGTGATTTCCATTCTTATAATTTTCACTGGATATTAGACTATGACAGAATTCTGGAAATAGAATTTCTAGCAATATCAGAACAGATGTCTTACAGAAGTTTATTATAGCCATATCAATACTTGATCAAATAAATTTATAATTTCAATTTTAAAAAGTAGGGTAGGAAGTTTCACATAGCCAAATTTCTCTAAAACTCTTTGACACTACTTTTTCCTATTTCAGTTTCCTCATAATAATAAGAAAATTGTCTTCTATTGTTCTGCTTTAGATCAATGTCTTTTTTTTTTTAATTATTTCTTTAAACTTTCCCTTAGATCAGAACTTGCTTACAACCTTCATTAACACCTAGAGACTAATTGGCATGAGTTTCATTTTGATAGTAATATAACTGCAGAATATTGTAACTGGAATAAATAACACACTATTTCTTTTTTTTCTTTTAAAGGTTTGAATGCTAGAATGTCAAAAAGAAAAGAAAACAATTAAATTTACTTTTCTATACAGAAGCCTGAGGAGCATATTCTTCATTACTTTTCAAATATGGCTAATTAAGTGACATTCTACTGCACAAAACAGAAAATAGCTCATCCATAACAAAAAAAAAAGATGTAAATACTGTCTCACCTAACTGAACTCATAAGTTTAGAACCATTTAAATTCTATAATTTGAGTCTAATTTGAGTCTCAATTCTCAAAGTCTCAAGTCTTTTTAAATTAAAAAGATTGCTTTATTAAACAAAAAGTACATGTAAACTAGGTTTCTGAAACTCTACACTTAAATAATTGTACATAAACAGATTATTAAATAACAAGCAAAATAATGTTTTACCAGCAAACTCATTCTTATACAACTTGGAAAATTCGAAATGTCCACAAAATCCTGTGATCTGAAACCATTGATAGAAGATCTGCATCATCATTTTGCTGATAGTATTAGTTGACACCACTTAGTGCCTTAAAATCTTAGCATGCTATTATAATATAAGACTGGTTAGCACAGAAATTTCAATCACATTGGTACTTGAATTTGCAAACAAGTAAAAGCTTAAAATATGCTTGGAAAAAAATGAGAGCTGCTACTGTTTCTATGTGTAAAGTTGTTGAAACTTATCTAAACTGAAAAGTCCAAGGACAATTTTCTTGCAGAATAGAATGCAAATGCAAATTACGGGTGTCTTCTATTTTGAATATTGCAAATACCTATATGTGTGTTTGGTCTTAAGGAAACAACAGATTACATTCATTTTCTAAATAAGTCGATCCCCTTTTATAAAATAAAATCTCTTCCTAAGAGCATGTTTTGTGTTTCACTGTTTCAACTACAACATACAATGTTTTCACCCTTCAGTTACGCTTGTGTATACTTAATTGCAGTGCATATTTACTTTCAGCAGGTGTACATGCAAATTAGTGGCTATTCCTCTGAACTTGAAAATAAACATGTTGACTAAAAATGTGAAACATCATCTTATGAAGTTCTACTGCTCCTTGTTTTATCTGTAGTTATTTGAAAAAACTACAGAAACAAATAAATAATTCACTATGATTTTGATGTCATTCTGGCCATCTATATTTTCATGTGTTTACTATTCAGGTGGATAAAAAGAGAGTTATTCAGATGTTCAGTAGAGATATAGAGATTTTTAATCTTCAGAGCTGGAGACTGAGCATTACTTTTGTAGTGTAGGAAGGAGTAGACTCTGCAAAAAGAGAAAAAAAGAATAAATCTCAGACTTTAGCTATGTAATCCAGCACAAATAAATGGGGCCTTTAGCTAGAAACAGCTTGGTTTAGTCTTGTTTCAAAGGTACTCTACAAATGATCTCTGTGCTATCTTTCAGAAATTCTGCTGGTTCATGTTTTATAGAAGACATTCCTTCTACAGTCCCTTTTTCAAAAGCAGGTATTGGCATTATCTGTAGCACGAAAGTTTAGAATCAGGAAATACAAAAATGATTCATGATCCAAACTCTTCATAAAAAGCAGGGAGGTAAGTTCTATCTAGGAAGGAAGAAAACTGTGTCCCTGAGCTGCTTTGCCCCAAAAGAACATAAAGCTGTCCTACTCTTAATATATGCACAGCTTATAGGTGTTAACAGCATGAAAAGTATCATGAAGCCACACCCTGTGGCCTTTACTTGTATTTATCTTTTAACAGGTTGTAGGACCATGAGCTACTTAAATTCAATGCAAGGAGTGAAAATCTGTAAGATTCATTCCACAAAAGTTCCTTTCTACACACAAACTATCATAGGCATTAAAATGAGTTTATGGGATATTCTGTCACGCAAGAATCTTCCCCCTTTTTCTTAACAAATCTTATTAAAGCATGCTCAAGAGCGAGAATTTCTCAATGATGGTAAATATAAAATGGAATAGCAACATGAAGTAAAATGTAAAGTTTGAGGTGCTGTATAATAAAGATGAAGGAAGGTATTCTACTACAATTGTATAGTGGTTGAATAGTTAGTACCTTGAAGCAGATAATATTGTCAAAGAATATTCTCTGAATACAATGAGGCTTTCATATATACACTGTGCTTCTTTTTGAGGAGAAGAAGGACTTCTTAAGGAATTCAAAATCACTAATAATAACCCTAAGAGAAGTAAGTAAGTAAATCTAGAGAACGAGAATATTCTTTGTGTATATCATCCATCAATTAAGGTTCAGGCACATACAAACACAATTAATTTTTTATATATTTGTTCAATACCAAGAGTCTTAATTAGGGTACAAACTTTTAAAAAAGCAGATTTGGCATTTCACTGTTAGTCTTATTTAATACCACAAGAGACAACTACAGTTTAAGGGTATGTTACTTGTCCTCTTATAAATGAATGTTCATAATGTATGTCTGCATTTATTTCCAAGATAGCAGAGAGCTCACTGCACATTTACACATACCCCTTTCCCTCAGGTCTTCAATGTATGCTTTCATAAACTCTTTCTCAACTTGCTCACGTTCACGTTCATTTTCTATAATTTCTTCAGTGTCTTCACATACAATTGTTTCAACCGGACTGTCCTTGAGACTTACAAATCTAGAGCGAGATTAACCCACAAATACATGTATAGGCATCTGAACATCACTGGCCATCATGAATGATGCTTTAGAAATTTCTACCTGACTAGAAGCAGAAGTGTGAACAACATCAACTCAATTTTGCATTATGGCATAGTTAGCATACATCTATTGTTAGAAATACAGATTTCAAATGGAACTTTCTCTATAATCCACTTTGCATATTAAAATTATCAGGTTTATATTTTATCCATCTATCCACATTAATCATTCTTTGCAATAACAGGTATAGTTCTTTATTACAGAACTTCTGACCAACTACACTGTAATTTCCCCATTTGTTAAAGAGCAATATGGAGTCCATCCTAGGAATATTGCCTAGCAATCTGGAGTTTTGCCAGAATCATTAAGCTGACAATATATGCCTCCCATTTTTGGTTATTACATTACTTGTCTTTTACAAAACATGACAGGGCACGAATTACTTTGTAATTGCAAATTTCATAAAGCTATACTTTGCAGGTGAAAAACCAGGTGGTTACATAAACAGCTTATACAATGTTCAAGTAAGTGCATAGCATTCTGAAAATCTCTGATTTTCACTCCAAGGAGGAGAAAAAAAATTAAAATTTGTTGCTTTCAGAAGAATAAATATTCCAACAAATCATATGGCTTTCAAAAAATCTGATTAATTGCTGTGAGCTTGTGATCAGCTAACTTGTTTGTCCCAGATGCCCATAAAGCACCTCTCTCTGCCTCTCTCCTCGACTAGACAAGGGAGAATAGCAGATGAAAAATTGTAGATGAGCTTAACAAGAAAAGTAAAACCTATGCATAGGAAAAAAGGCAAAGCAAAGCAAAAAAATTACTTTCTACTTCTCAACAGGTAACACCTAGCCACTTCCTGGGGGAGCAGAGCTCAGGATATGTAGTGGGCTTCTTTGGAAGATAAAAACTTCAGTTAACACATGATCCACCACACGTCTCCTTTCTTTTAGCTCTATATGTGAGCATGCTACTATATGGCATGAAATGTCCCTTTGGACAATTGGGGTCAACTGTTTTGGCTGTGTGCCCTCCCAACCTCCAGCTCACCCTCTGCCTGCAGTGCTTTCTTAAGGGGAGGGAGGGCTGGAGAGACAGCATTGATGCTGTGCCACCACTGTTCAGTAAATGCTAAATGTGTTATCAACACCTTTCTAGCTACCAGTGCAAAGAATAGCTCTAAGAGAAGAAAAGTAATTCCATCCACAGCTAACGCCACCCTGAGCTAGACCCAGTAGAGAGCCTGAAATGATTCCATAATCAAAAGGTGAACATTGGCTGCAGAAATGCAGTATCTCTGTAATTGCAGACTAAAAGGACTTTTATTCTTATCCTGCATGCAGCAGTAAGGTGGTATTTCATAGCAAAGAAATGCATGTGGCCTCATTTAACATTTTACTAGCCATATTTTCCTTTCCCAGCAAGATGCTTTTGTCAGCACTGAGTTTATCAGCAATTAGCTTCCAGTTTACTGTTCCCACTCTGAAACATCGTTTTGCAGCTCCAGAATTGGAGCTACTATGACCCAGCCTACCCAAATAGCAGTTTAGACATATAGATGCAGCGTCTCCTTTAACACTCTGATAAAAATTGGATCAGAATTTGTGGAAACTGATGCTGGTGAAAGCATTTCTCCTGAGCGTATCTTACCTTATCTTCTTAAGAGTATTTCCCTTTCTCTCTCACTTTTACTTACTTTAAACCTGTGGTTGATTCACAAATGGCTGTGGGTATCTCAACCAGATCATCACCACTGACAACTAGCAAACTGAGCTTTGGCATATTGACAAGAGCTCGTGGAAGATAAGTCAACTTGTTTTTCTGTAGGAGAAGTGTCTGCAATTCATCTAACCTGTAAAGATGTCAAAGATAGAGATGACATAAAATATTTGTTTCAAACAAACATCTATCCAAGATAGTAATACTGACTTAATCTTGTGTATAATAGGACCAATTGCATGCAACATCTTTGTCTTTTTAAAAAGTCACTCATACACTACTTTCATGAAATTTCATCAACTTTAATGGAAATCTCCAGTACTGTTTCAGCATCACAGTAGTAATGGCATACCTCTGACAAGCAATCAGAAGCACGCTCAAGATAAAAGGTTAGAAAAAATTACTGTGCTTTCATACAGAAAATGCTGACAGAACATGATATAAAGCCTCACCATGTGCATCCTGCAACTAATGAAAAATAGAGGCCACCAGCTCACACCTTTGCCCATATGCTGGTTTCTATGAATTAGGTTTGTCTGTGGTAGGCAGTGCATCTCCATGTATTGTTTTTCACTAGTAATTAATTCTGTGGGGAGCAAGAGAAGGACCAGCTCCTCATCAAAAAGCTCTTGCAAGTTGTCCTAATGAAATCAATTTAATGACAGTGTTTTGTGGAGGAACTTTTGTTTCCCCTGGTTTTTCCTAATGCAATAGAAATTTGTGTCTTTGCCTTTATTCCTTGTATTAGGTACAAGACAAAAAGTATAGTAAATTGATGAAACAAATTTGTCTTATTTAACTGGAAGGGTTCACTCCTAAAATGCTGTTGGAAGGTTATGCTGATCAGGCTCATGTGGTTTGTTTGAATTCAGGTACAAATATTAAGTAAGACTTCAGTTTACCATCAACACATCTTTTTTAATCATAGACTATTGTAATGGTATTACATACAATGTTAATTCACTGAGGTTCCCTGACACCACAGGCATTGAAATAATGAGTCTGAATGAGAGTATACATTTACTGATGTGGGGATATCCTGACATTTTTTAGGCCTCTGTATGCATACGAACCCAAACTGAAACAAAGAAAACCATTATTTTTGGAGTCTGATTATGATATTCTAGCATCAAATCTAGCAACAAAATGGAGAAGACTAAATGCAGAAAGTGAATAATTTGATGACAAAGAAATAGAGGTTAGAGGGAAAAAAGTTCTTTAAGTTGAGAGGGTATCCTTCCCTAAAAGAAGAATGGTCTCTGAGAAACTCTTCGAAGTTAGTTAAATCTCTGGTAAGATGCCCAGAAAAAAAATGACAAGTTTATGTTTTCTGTTGTGAATTACTAACACAAGTTAAGACCAGCGCTGCTGTCAGAATAATCTGTGATTATACAATGTCCCAGAAAAGTCTTTTTGCCCAGCAAAAAAGGCCTTGCAAAAGTTAGGAGTGAATACGTTTTCTGCTAAGTTTTTTCTGCCTCAGAGATTTCTATTCTCAGAAAAAAAAAATAATCCTGAATATTTTTTTTATAAAATTTAATTAATATGTTTGGGATTTTTCCCTGAAGGCTAGGTAGGTCAAGTTTTGTAAACCAAGTCATCGTAGCACTCCAGAATGAATAGATAAGCTCAGGGATAAGAAAAGTACTTTCTCAGGCTAGCAAGTCCCATTAAAAAGATTAGCATGACTTTTTTTAAAAACTAGTTGAAAGTGGTTACCTAAACTAGGAGAGTAAGTATATGTGCACACATTCATATATACCTCAGAGCAGAAGGGAAAATTGTCAGTGGGGTTACCAATATTTTGAGTCTTGCCAATATTTTTCTTCTCTATTCACAAAGATTTTCAGGCTCTTTGAGTAACCTAAATATGCTTTAGTTCACCTTTTCCTCCTCCCCATCCACCCTCCAGTGAGTTAATGCTGCCACTTCCATATGGTGAATCCCCTTTGCTGTAACTGGGGCAGAGTTTATCTGGTGAACTTCCCAAAAAAACATGTCTAAATACTATGACAAATTATTATGAAAGCAGCAAAAAATATATTTTGTTAACTGACTGCTATCAATGAGCTAGTAAAATTAGTTTTTGTTCTCGGACCCAGTCCCTCAATAATAACAAAATATTTGCATGCAAAAATACCTGATACATTTCCAAATGTGACTTTCCATCAACAGCATTCCTTGGAAGCTTGTTACTATCTAAATTCATTTAAGCATTCCTATACCTGTCATTGCATTAAAACATAAAATACCTGTCTATGTCTTCCGGGAGATCTTTCAGGCTGTTGCTGCTAATATCCAACCACTGCAAATTAGACATCCGGAGTACACAAATTGGGATAGAATGGAACTTGTTTGCTGACACATCCATAAATGTGAGTTGTTTCAGGTTACTTAGCTAGAAAGAAGTAGTGCTTTATTTTAGTTACTTTTTGCAAATACAAGAAGACATTTCATTCATCAGCCATTTTTATTCCTCTAAAAGCACTTAGAAAGATAAGAATTCATTATTTTTTACTCAACCATTTTTCCAGCCTTGTCTTTTAGTCATCATTTTATAAAAAAGTAATTCAGAAATATCTATTTCCCAAATTGTTCATCACCTTTCTAAAAACATCAGGAGATTGAATGAAATTTTTATTCTTTAAAAACCTACAGGTTTAGATGACAAGTCTGGAACCAGAAAATTAGTTGGTTCTGAGGTAACAAAAGACAATTTTTATAACTAATAGATACCAGGTTACCATTCTCAAAATCAGAAATTTAAAAACTCCTATCAAAATTACAAAGATTCTCTTCACTATAACTCTACCATGCACTGAGAGTGTAACACTAGGGCATGATAAGAAAATGAAGCTATCAATTTAAGACAACAGATAATTTGGTACAAAATTTTTCAAAGATCTTTAAAAACACATCTTCCATACTGCAAAGTGAATCTAAAATAAAGTTCACTAGGTATTTTTATTGGAATTATTTTCAAAGTAATTATATTTTAAAGTAATACTAAATGCAATGAAGATTAAGTACAAATGTAAAATAACTGTTAAAGAAATTAATGTGTTGAATAGAGCTCTCTGTGTAGTGAATCAATTACACACTCTACCAGTGTTCATACAACCGTGCAGCTAGCTAAAGTGAATGTCAAAGCATAAATGTTAACGAAAAAGTATTTTAGAATCAAAATTTTATTTCTGAGATTCTAATCATCAGTCACCATCGCTATCATGTTCTACAGATCACGACACAGAAAAAATGTAGCAAAAAAATTTCTGTGGTCTTTGCCTGAGGGTACCTTAGAATATAGAAAAAAACCTCAAACCAAACACATTTTCCACTTCCAAGGTGAGCAGAGCACATGTGAAGGACAAAATATGAAAAAATGATAAAGTAATAAAATACATTCTGAATCCTTGACAATTATTTTTTAATTTTTAAGAATTAGGACCTGGAATTTTTTTATATTATCTATCCAAGCTCCTTCTGATTGCAATACTGCCAGACTTTCACCTTAATTTAACCCTTGCTGTTTAAAGCTAGTTTGAGCTAGTTTCTTTAGAGAGTTTTTGATTATGATTTTTTGTGGGTTTTTTGTTTTGTTTTTTGTTGTTGTTTTGTTTTGTTTTTGTTTGTTTGGGGTTTTTTTTGGTTTTGTGTTTTAGGGTTTTTGTTTTGATAGGATGTGCATTCTAGTTTGGTTTGGGGTTTTGTGAGCTTTATTTGTCTGCTGTTACTTTTTTTCTAGTTATTACTTCATACGCTGCAAAATCTCATATCTTGAAAAACATTTTCAGGGAGATTTACTGGAGCTATCCTGTTACAAATTACTACACAATGAAGTTTGTCTTTCAAAAACATAAGAGAGGTCCAGAGTTCCTGAAGTCAAACTATAATTTCAAAACCTCCCCCCACTATCTTAAAACAGTCCTGGATATCACCATTGATATGTCCCATTACAGATTCAGAGCAGGCAAACACATTTTATTGTGACACATTTTACTTTCCAACCATTTTATCATTTTGGGGACTGAATAAAAGCAATTCACTCATATTCTGTAAATTTTCCAGATACTGTATCTTTTTTCCAGAAAAGCAGAATCTCTCATCGAACAAAAGCACAGCTAGTCTTCTAGATTGTAGCCACAAGACAGTAAAGAAAATAAGTGGAACTATCTTTATACTGCAATAACTTTGTCATTTCAAATTATCTTCACAATTTCAAATCCCAAGCAAACATTTAAAGTTTCTCTAAACTCAGAATAACTTGCTAAAACTTTGATACATGTATTTCAACAAATTCTCCTCCCAAAAACTCTGCAAGATCTCAGGGGCTTAAATGCCCCCCAAAATATTCTCAAACCATCCCCAGAGAAGAACAGATCTGTCCTATAAATGCAGAATAGCTGATATATGTTACAATACACTTTCTTTACTATTCACTTAAGTTCCTAAACACTTTGCTTTTACATGCAGTCACCTGTCACACTAAAACAACTTGGTAACACTAAGATTAGATGGTAAATTTATATTTACTCAACTAGTCTTCCCAGAAAGTGCTATATTGAATTAAATATTACAAGCAATCTAACATAGCAATATTACCTTTTTAAGAAATATAGCTGTTTCTTGCATTTTTCAAATAGTATGGTATATAGATTGGTTTAATACTTTAATACTTGATTAGATTAAAATAAACATTTTCAGGAGTTTCCCATAAAAATGTCCAAGCGAAACATAAGGCCATCTACTCTATCGATACAAATTTTGGTTCAGCATGCTACAGAACATTTGGAGCCATGGTTACATTGCATATGCTGCAAGCCCCCAGTAGTTGTACTTTTAAGGTAATATTTAACAAAGCTGTCCATTTTCTAGAGTATCTTGAAACCTAATGGAGTTTTTAATTTTATATCTTCATGATATGTTACAAAAAAATGCCTGTGACAGATGATGCATTAGAAATTATGGCAGCTGCATATTATATTTACTAAAGAAACCACTCTATATTTTATTTCTTCTTAAAGGACTGATAGATTTTTGTGCCTTTTACATTTCATTTTCAAACAAGCATGGCTCTCATATAATTTTTAAGTTATCATTCATTTTTGTTTGATGTTGATTTCTACTATTTTTCCTTATGACATGACTTTGAATCAATCACTTTAGAGGCTTTATGAAAGTTATATCTAAAAAAAAAATAGCCATATTTAATAGTCTAGCTACCTGGACAGACTTATTGTGGTACTTCTGTTTAATCATTTTTGTCATTTTTCTTTGACAAAATGCACGATATCTTCGTAATTTTGTTCTCAGAATTAATCCAAATTACATTGTAGAGGCCCACTACTTCTTTTCCTTTCTGCCAGTTAAACCCTCAGTTGAAAAAAAGGACAACATGTCTGGGATGGAATTATTACTTTATTAATGGCTGTGTTTTTATTTTTCTTCTGCTTTTTTGCTGTGAAAGGGATTTGGTTATAGATCACATGCTTATTTACCATGAATTGCCTGTTGCTCAGCATCATCATATTAAAAGGTGTAACATTGTGCTAAATACCATATTTTTCATTGACATGTAAATAACAGAAACTGAAACCCATGAAAGTCAATACATAAGACATGCAAAAGATTAACCTAGAAATGTCTATCCATGCATTACAAATGCATTTCTGCCCAGAAATTTCAGACATGAAGTCAGAGGAAACTTTTACCACTTCAGTAGTATGAGCTGTCATATATACTGTTTCACATAAATTGACACTCATTATAAACCTGCTGAACACAATAGGATATATATGAAAAAGAACCACCCTAGGAGCAAACTTTATAGTTGTGCACTTAGATATCATGACTTCAAACCAAGCGCCTGTCTTTTCTTTGTAACCTCTTGTATAATCTCACTGACATTCATGGATAAAAGCATCCATTACAGAAACTAAGTAAAAGAATCTTTAGAGGCAGAGGATACCTTTCATGAAGATATAGTTGTATATTTATAGCACAGTTCATCATCAGACTCCTAAACTGGACTCTTAAACTTGGTAAGGCAAAGGCATTCAACCGCCAATCCAATGGGTTAGAAACAGAGTACTAATTTTATGTGTTTTGTGATAAAACCTTGTGAAGCCCAAAAATACGTGAAATCCAGCAGCACTTCATTTGGTTGCATCTTGTGCAATGCTGTAAACAGCACAGTTGTCTGTTAAGGCCAGGGTTAAGGAGAAGGACTTTGCCATGAGATGAAAGACATAAGCACATAATGGAGTGACAGGATGGCACTAATTCCAGGCCTGGTGGAGGTAAGATCTCAATAGTACATCCTGGATAATGCATCCAGAAAAAATTTCACACTATGGTACATGCGTAAAGAAGCCACTGCTCATATGCTTATCACCAGGCAAACAAAGCTCACCCCAAGCTATGTATGCATAGCATCCACAATCACTAAAACCCCTCTGAAGATGCTTCTGTGGATATCTAGAACATGGGCAGTAAATTAAGCCACCACATCAGGAGCTTGAGATGAGGTAAGATAAATGTGGTGCCATTGTCTGAGTGTTGTCTCATGGGGGAGGTTAACAAAGCATGGGGAGAGGAATCTGTCACTGATAATGACCACAAAGAATGCAGAATTTATGGGCCTCAAGGAAAGCCAGCTCTGCAACTGTGCTGAAATCATCTCCATCTGCCTAAAAGGTAATTCCTGCAGGGGGACATCACAGCACTGACTCACAGCTCACCAACCCAAGAAACCCACCAACCCAAAAGAAGAGAACAACTGAGGGTGTGGACTTATTGTCATGAGAAGTGAGGTAATCATATGACCAACAGAATAAGAGAGCAATGAGCATTAATTCCTTTGTTTGCTAAAACTATAAATAGTGAAGGGTTTTGAAAGGCCTTAGGAACACCACTACCAAGAAGCCCAGGGTTATTAAGGACCCATGGGCCACTACTGGATTCAGTGGAGGAAAATATCTTCTACTTTATATCTCTCTCCCCCCTCTGCCTTTTCTATTTCTTTCTTTCTACCTCACATTGATGGTAAAATAAAATCTGTGTTGTTGCCATCAGTATATGGTGCTGTTACACCTTAATTGGGGCAGAAGCATTCTTGCTGATTGGATTGTGATGTTTTGGTAAGCTTTACATAAGAAACCTAAGTGAAAGATACCATTCACCATGATGGCATCATTCTGATTTTTCAATGCTAAAATCCTAAACCTTTTGTAGAGTTCATCCACCAACAGACACCACAATCCTTATGCCAAACAATTTACTTGGAAGTTTAACATTGTCCCCTTTCATGAGTCAAATAACTAAAGTTTAGTGTCTAATAGAATAAATACAGCTAAGATAATCTTAGCCTTAGAATTTCATGGAAAGGGACTTTTCTTATTGTTAAAGTAGGTTTTTTGTATGCACAAATCTTTCATTAGCTCAAAATACACAATATATGCAACACATGTAATGTCCACGAAAGTATCAGGTATTGATCATTCACAGGCAAATGAAGAATCACATAAAAATAAGGGCAGGACTGTCGACATACAATCAAAATCCCTAAGAATGTGGGTTGTGTGCTTAAATCTAAGTATAGGAGTTGTTCCAAGCCAACAGAAGAGTCACATGTACATAATTAAGTACTCAATTAATGATATCCTGGGCTAAAGCTAAAACAAGTCTTGTGTCTCAAAAAAATAAATTTATATTGATTACTTACGTTAAATTTCCATAGCTTTGATGCTGCAGCTAGACATAGTCTGCATTTAGTATTGAGCTTTGCCATCACTAAGTCATCTCATACTCAAATTTTCAAAACTTGTAAACTAAGGTTCTACCAAAACATTTAGGTTCTACCAAAAGTCAGTTAAAGATTTTTCATCAATTTAAATAGGTCCAGTACCTCCCTTTGGGAGTGCACTCTTCATATGTTTCAATTAAAACCATTAGAAGAGGAAGAAGAGCAATGCCAGTAGCATACAGACATTAGCTGATCTATCCAGTATGTTTACAAACAAAGTGTCTTTGAACTTACCAAAAGAGTCCCTAAAGATATGTTCTGTCCCTTCACTAAGACATTATCAATACTGCTTACTCTCACAAAAGAGTAGAGATAAAGCCAAAAATGTTTTCATTTCTGCTTCAAGATGTATAGTGATTGAAGAAATACTATTCACATGGTGCCATCTTAATTATGATTTAAGCATGTACAACGATTCTGGTTTGCCACAACGACAAAATGCTTACCCTTCTGGTTCAAAAAACTGAGTATGCTCATTTGAGCTCATTCTGAAACCCAGAATAAATCACTATTTTCTAAAATGGGGTGTGGGAAAAATATTCAAAATACATGGAAATTTTGTTCTGTAGCAACTTTAAAAAAATATGCTATAAACAAAGATGACTGTTCAAATAAAGAATTGCAATACATTGACTATTTTGTTTTACATTGATAAAATAGTAACCATTCACTTCAAAGGAAAATATTATCAGGGATGTTTGAAGAGGTAATATCATCAGAAGAGACAAAGTAATGATACAATACTGACAGACACAAAATAAATAGGAAAAATGAGCAAGAAAATCATAGAAATAAAAGTAAGAATGTGGTTCTGTAGTTCTAATTTGTTGCAATCACCCTATTTTGGTGATTGATGATGAAATTATTTCACCTTAGCTGGGTGAAATTATAGTTAGATTAATAATAGCTTAGCTGTGCCTGGGAACAACAGCAGTTTGTGTTCTACACCAGGTCAAGAAGACAGCCTCATAAGGAAAAAAGACTTTCATGAAATGTCAAAGAGAATCAGCCATGAACAAGATTCTTGCTGTGGGAATCCTTAAAATCAGAGGGTCTTGGGAAAGTTGCAAAAAAGCAGGCTTCAGAGTGGAAAGCATAAGGCATATCAGCAGAAAAGTTCTGTGAGATGTAGAACACAAGGACAAATAGAACAATGGTCTGTGTATTAACACTTGGCTAGAATAACTCTCTAAGCTGCAGAAAAGGACATCTAGCAAGATATTAGGAAGGTCTAAGCTTAATAACGGAGCTCTGCACCTTGTATTTTAAGACTTACAAGCAGGTCTTGTATTCAAAATAAGCAAGAATTGTTTTAACCAAAGGTATGTGGACTTACAGTGGTTGGATAGAACTACTGTCAATACGGGTTTTTTTGTGATTTATCAAAAAACTTTCAAAGTGCATTGCAACATCACGTTCTGTGGCCATTGCTGAGGACATGAGCTGCTGGCATTGTCCTGCTGTCCCAAGTGTGTAACGAGACTGATGCTTGGGAGGAAAGAAAAAATTATAATAAAGCAGCTCGAGACACATTCCACAGCAGTCCCATCCCATAATTTGGTACATAAACCCATGGCTGACATTACTTGCCATGTGTGGTGTTGAGAAATACAGCAGTGTGAATAATTGTCTACCAGCAGAACCCTGCAACTTGGATCTGGATTTGTCTTTTCTTGAAGCAGGTGTTTCATGAAGAATATCCCCAGATTTGTGAAATCCACAGTGGAGATAAAACTACTTTGCATACTGTGACATATCTGGTCCAGAATTGGACCATAAGTAGTCCAGCATATTGCTGTAATATATCCACTATAAAAATAGTTTCTCTTTTAAGTCTGCAGACTACATATGTAGTCTGATGGTAGGCAAACTGACTACTGAGGTCACTGTCAACAATTTAACACAACAGGTCACTCTTTTGTGGCTTGACAGGACTGCAGCAAATTTTCTCTCCCTCCGCTTCCATCCTTTCTTCTAGTGCTGCTAGACACACATGGGTTTTATACACTTTCTTTCAGGAAGTGACAAAGCTAGCAGGAAAAAATTTGACTATATCTCTTCCCAAAAATTAAGTTCTCCCTATTTTATAACAGTATTGCTAGTATTTTTTATGTCTTGCTTTGACATGCAAAAACAAATTGAAAATAAAGCTAATACTAGGAAAATAATCAGATATGCAAGAAGTGATTTCCTGACTTGGACAAGAAAGCTAAAGAATGGCACGTATGTTGTATTTACAGTGACAGATATAGATATCTGAGTACTTTTTAAGAACTTGTTGGTTCAGTTAAGACCACGAGGCTGTGAATTCTTACAGTTCTTAATGCTTCATTGCTATTTTGCACTACTCCTTCCTGTCTGTGACCATGTAACCTTATGATATCTATTGTATTATGTTGTTCTTATTAGGTGACTCATAAAGATAAAATGAATACTTTTTCATACACATACTCTAGTAAATATGCAATGAAGCTGGACTCTCAAGATGCATTTTAGAGGTAGGATTTCCCCAATGTGAAATTTACAGAGATGTATTCTGGAGAGCAGCCGTCTCGTAATTCCACTCAGCCATGTAATATTTGGTAGGGATGATAAAATAACAAGCCTGCAAACATCATCTGCTTTTTACAGGAAAGTCTATCTTTTCCTTGTTTTTTTTTCATTGGCTATTTGATTTGCTGATTAGTTTTTTTACCCATTATATACTAATGAAACATTTCTGAAATGGTCTTTAAAAACAGAAAAACACCTGCGTGCATAGAATATATCTGGCCAGTCTTCAGTGTAGCCAAGAGGCTCTTGTATATCTGAGAAGCTTCTAGGTCTAAATTATATCAAGTCCTCTTCCACTGGCTCAGAGTACCTCGGGAGGATATAGGCACAAACGCAGCTGAAAGCTTGTTCCATAAGCCCCTTAGATTGCTAAATATTGTCCTGTGTCTCTTAAACACCAAGGAAAAAATGACTAACAAAATCAGTCATCTGTCTTATCCCAGCATAGCTGTTCAGAAGATAAATTGTGTAGAATCAGATTTCATGGTACTGAAACAGTATAAGTTCAGAGACATTTTACACTTTTATTTCTATGCCCTATATCAATATAAGTAGCTTACAAACAGATGTTTTACTACTCAATTCCCTTCAGATTGGGTCCAAGCTACTTATCTTTGTTTAGCTACATATTGCTGCTAGAGGCATATATAGCCCCAGTAATTTTTTAATAATAAAACAAAATATTTTGACGCATTTATGTATATCGTGTGCAGTATCAGATAATATTTTCTGTGACCATGACATTTTGCAAATACCCATATAATGCTTTGAGCATATAAAAACATGAATATAACTAAAGAAAGTATGACTGCTGAGCAAATACTTTGTAGTAACATTTATTATTAACAGCATGCATCTGAAGCTGTCAAGATTTTCACAACTGCAAATAAAACTTAATACCGCGAAGCACAAGCTAATGCAAGAACATTTCTTAAACTGACTGAAACCTGGGAAAAGACTCAAAAATGAAAATGTAACTTTGTGAAAGTCTCGTGCTCACTATGCATTAATGGTCAAAAAAGCAAATAAATAGTTGTATATATATATGTAATGGGATATACAGTAATTAATCCCAAATTACTTCTCACTAAGCAAAACAACATTATACACAAAATACCAAAATTCCCAATTTTTCTCTAGGTAAATTATAGTAGAAATGAACAATAGGTAATAACAGAGTGGAAGTATTTTGTTACTTTCTTTAAATTTTTTTGGTTTACAGTTGTTCTGAAATACCAAGATCAGGATTAGAAAAAATTGTAAAGTTTAGAACAATTGAGAGAAATTGGTAATTCATGAAGTACTTTTCCTTCACAATGTTCCTCACAAGTGCAACATAACCAAAAAGCATTGCACCCCTGGATAAAATGAAACCTCTACACGATTAGATTCTAGAATTTGCAATGACAATATGGTTTTTAATAACTTTGCAGAATTCTGAGGAAACTGACATTTACAAAAATAATGAAAACCTCTATTTCTATGCCAAAGTCCAAACCAGCACAGTTCAAATTTTTTCAACCTCAGAATACAGCACAAACACCGCACCAGTGTAGAATATTCTACATTCTACAAGAATGTTCATGTAGAACAATACTGCTTATTGAGATTTCAAATGTCAAAACAACTAAAAGTTTAAATTTTTGTAAAGCAGATCTGAATTTTAGGGTTTATTACTGTACTGTTATCATCATTACCAGAGCACAAAAAACTGCAAATAAATCTGGGATACAATGCTCTAAAAACAAATGTAAGAGTTCTCTATTGTGTTATTTCAATACCATTAATAGTCACTGCAGGCAAATGGGAAAAAGTAAACAGAAACACAGTGGCAGAAAGCCACTTATCAAGGTAAAAATGTACAGCAGATAAAAGCATAACACAGGTTTCCTGATTTCTAGTCTTGAGATGCTGAGGCCCACTACAGGTATGTAATATAACAAGTATATCAAGACCTTAAATATGGCAATGAAATGAATTGAGATTTAAGATTATCTGTATTTTTAGAACTTCCTCATTTCTTCCCTTTTTTTTGAAAAATGCAGTCCAACATTCTGAAGCAACACATGAAGTCATCTAATCTCAATAACTTTTTTGTTTCCTCTAACCACTATTTCAAAGAGCATTTTATATCTGAGAATAAAATATATTTCAGCTGTATTAAAGACAGTTTGAAGTAGCCTGGCCTCACCTTAAAACACCTCTCTTCACTGAAATGAGTGAATTCAAAGGGAAACCAGAGTGGCAGAAAAGAACAGCAAATTATGAAACACTGATGCGCACATGCAATCCAGAAACTTGTAGTCCCTCTGCTACCACTGTCAAACCCTTGAACAGTGAAATAGTGAAAAAATACATAGTGAAAAAATAGTGAATTAGATGGATAGTCTAAACAGCAAGTGAAGAAATGTGTTTATTCTGAGCTTTCCAGCCATTAATTTCTTAACCTGAACTCATCCTGCTTTGTACTGCAGTTTAGAATGACAGAGGCCAGGCTTGAGAGCTGGCATCTTTTCAATATGTAAAGTAGGAGTCATTGGGACATATCTTCTTTGAATTCCCTCACAAATTGGATATTTCTTCTATTTCACATTGGGTATAATTTGTCCAGGACCAGTAAAGCAGAGGTCTTACCTGAGTTTTGTATAAGATAAAAAAATGCTGTGATTATGTCTACTTTCAACTGATCAGGCTATCTCAGTCTTTATATCTTTCCCACTGATCAATGACAATGAATAAAAATTACAGTCAGCCTTACCAAGTGTTCTTACAGCTGTGAAGAGTTGATCAAATATGTAACCTGTAATTAGTCAACAGCTGATAGAAATATATTCATTAATAAATTAAACAAATTAATTTCAATTATACACTCCAACTTCATTCTTCTTAAGGAGTAAATATTACCTCTCATTATCTGTACTTTATGGAAAAATAAATAGCATGCTTTTCTCTCCCTTCAACTATAACTCTGTTTTGATTCTCATCAATTCATATATGTTTGCACCAGAGACATTTTTCTGCAAGACAAAACATGCAAGTCTGATGTGCTATGTATTTGTTCTGCTCTCTGCTTCTATTCAGTAGCTATATAAAATCTGCCTCAGATTATCTCACAGATGAATGGAGGATATATTAGTAGAATTTTGAAAGCCTATTTTGCTTTCAAAGTGAAAGCAGAGCTGGAACAGTACCAAATACTCTTTCCTACCACTGAATTATTTTACAGTTATATTCATGCTTTTTGTAATGATATAGCCATGTTTTAATGTTCACATTATGCCCCTTTGGTCATTGTTAAATCTTCCCTTATGCTGTAAAACTACTTGTCTGTCATTCCCTGTCACAAAAACATTTTAGGCTGTGAAAGGTGATATTACTTTTACTGAACCAATGTGAAAGGTAAAGGAAAGGTCACTGGCACCACAAAATGGAGGTAAGCAAGGGTCAGATCTCCAGTGGAGTGGACTGTTATTATTAGCTGCTGACTTATTCTGATAGTGACATGGTTTTAAAATGATGCTATATTAATTAGAAGGCTTTGGAAGCACAGTGTCAAGAGTGGGATCAACTGACACATTTTCCCATGCCTAACTGCATAATCCTATTTCCTAACATAGATCCATGTCCTTCTTTAGCCCCTCAACTATTAAAACATTTGTGAGAGCTCCTGCAGCAGTAAGGCCTCTGAGAATCTCTTCTGACACCTAACACCTTTGCACCTGCTTTTTTGGGTTTCACACCCCTCCTGCTAGTGTTTGATATGGCATCTTATACCAGTTCCATAACACAGCTGTTGTTTTGCATGGATTGACACTTTGACCAACTGCATGGGAAAGCAACTTATCATGAGCTTTAAGCAAACTTAAAGACAATATAAGTCCTAAACAAAGAAGGATGAGATCAAATCCTGTCTAATGGAGGTGCAACCAGGCCAAGAAACTGGAAAACCACTTCTGAGACTTAAAAACATATATACAGAAATGTTGGCCCAATAACAGTCAATTGGACTCTTCCTAGTGATTTAAAATGAAAAATTTACCAAAGGTTGGCTTCCCCATACCAAGTTAATCCCTTTATTATAACACTCCTCTTTGCTTTGTGGTCTCCTGAAAAAAAAAATGAATAAAATTCCATTTTTTACAAATATGATACATAGCTCCTTTGCAATCTACAAAAAATCTTACAGAAGGAAAGATTTAACACGTTCTTTATAGTCCCATTTAATAAGACAGGAAGGACCTACAGATTAGTCCTTCCAGTGCCTTATAGGATAGTGAAACCCCTGGGAAGTTAATGTCCTGCACATTTGATAGCATTTTTTATTTATAATTGTCACACGCATTAAAGAAAAAAACAAATAGCAATGAAACGAGATAGGTTTGTAAGCACACAGATTTGAAAAGTAATGTGCTGGTAAAGCAACCTAATATTTTACATTTCTATAGAGATAGCTGGTGTCCCACCTACTAGGTAATGGCTTTGAGATGTGTCAGTCACCAATCACAAAGACAACAAGTTACATGAAAATGCCCAGTGGGGATTTATTTGAAACCTACACACACACACACATATAGCTTGTGCCTCTGTTCTTCCTACTAAACACATGGCTTTGATGAAGAGGACTGGGCACACAAACAAAAAGAGAACAAAAGAGACTGAAAATTTTCCACTTGTAGAACCTCAGTTTTAAAATATCAGTTGGAATCATACTAATGTATAAAAGGATATTTATGTCTGTTCTGGATACTGTTGTGTTTGAAAACCATAGGTAACTAATGTTAGTAGCTGATAAATCCCTAGTCATGTCAGGGGGTTTTTTAAGGTCACACCTGTTAGCATTATTAAGCAATTTGAGAGACAACTATCTATAGTTATATTTTTCAGGTAAGCAAAACAGAGAAATAGCACCAGTTTTAACTCCTGTGACCATAGAAAGCCTTTCCAGAGGGGTTGCATTCCTGGACATGTAGGTCATCAATGCAAGTAAGCTAACTGGTGACATAGATTAGTAGCCTGGGCTGCAGTTATCATACACTGATGGAATTCACAGTCCTGAGGGACATGAGTCAGTCGAAGAGTAAAGTCAGGACCCAGAGCTTTAGGAAGGCAAATTTCCAGTTCTTCAAAGGCTTAGTCAATAGCAATCCCTTGGGAAACTTATGTCAGGGACAAGAGTGAAAAACAAATCTGGCAGATATTTAAGGATGCCTTCCACAGTGTGCAAGATCTTTCTATCCTCAGGCATAAATGATCAGGCAAGGATGACAAGGGGCTGGAATGGCTAAGCAGGGAACTGCTGGTCAAACTAAAGGGAAAGAAGAAAATGCATAGCAGAAGCAAGGACAGATGATCTGAGAAGACTATGGGAACTCATTCTATTTGTACAGAGATGGGGTGAGGAAGGCCAAGGTGAAACTATAAATGGATCTCTGCATCCTTGTGGACCCCCATGGGCTGCTGGGGCACAACTGGCTCACCATAATCTGCACCGGGGGCTGCAGCAGAACCTCAGCTCTCGCACCTGGAGCATCTTCTCCTCCTCCTTCTCCTTGGTATCTGCAGAGTTGTTCCTCTCACATGTCCTCACCCCACTCTTCTCTGGTTACGACTACACCTGCATAATAACTTCTATTTCTTTCTTAAATATAACAGAAGCATTACCCCATTACTGCCCTGACCAGCCTTGTCACTGGCTGTCCCAGACTTGAAGAAAGCTTCTGATAGAAGCCGCCCCTGTGGCACTCACATTACCTAAACATGGCCACACAAACCCATTACAGTATGCTAAGGCATACAGAAGATTGGGAGGTTATTCAGGACAGCCAGCAGATCTTCACCAAGGAAATGTTCTACCTACTCAGCCTAGTGGACTTCTACAGTAGAAGAACTCCATCAAAAGATAAGGTAAGAGTTACACAAGTAATCCGTATGAATTTCTGTAAAATCTTTGACATGGTTCCCCAGCACTATTTCTCTCTGAGGTGGAGAGACACAGGGATTTAATGGCTGGAGTGGTCAGTGAATGAGGAATTGCCTGGGTGGTCTCATCTCCAGTGTACTGGGCAATGTCTCAATATCTGGATGGAAGTTGGTGGGAAGTGGTGTGCCTCAGTGCTATTCAATTTCTTCATCAATGATGTAAGCAGTGGGATCAAATGGACCCTCAATAAATTTGCAGATGACACTCAGCTGAGTGGTGAAGTTGATCTGTTCGGGTGACTTGTGTGATGTGATGTGACTGATGTGATGAGGTGATGTGATGTGATGTGATGTGATGTGATGTGATGTGATGTGATGTGATGTGATGTGATGTGATGTGATGTGATGTGATGTGATGTGATGTGATGTCATCCAGACGGATGTAATGTCATCCAGAGGGACCTGGACTAGCCTGGGAGCTGGGTGCATGTAAGCATCAAGAAATTTAATAAGCTCAAGTACAAGGTGCTGCACCTGGGTCAGGTAAACCCGTGGTCCCAGCCCAGGCTGGGGATGAACAGATGGAGGGCAGCCCTGTGAGAAGGGCTTGGGGGTGCTGGTGGGTGAGAGGCTGCACATGACCCAGCCATGGGCACTCCCAGCACAGAAACCAAACGTGTCCTGGGCTGCATCCAGAGCAGCGTGGGCAGCAGGGGAGGGAGGGGATTCTGCCCCTCTGCTCTGCTCTGTGAGACCCCAGCTGGAACCCTGCACCCAGCACTGGGTACCAGCACAGGATGTGGAACTGCTGGAGGGTGTCCAGAGGACAACAACATAAACTAACAGAGTAATGGAAAACCTGCTCTGTGAGGACAGTCTGAGAGAGCTGGGGTTGTTTTACCTAGAAAAGAAAAGGTTTCAGGGGAAATCTCACTGTAACCTTGTAGTTCTTAAAGTCCAAGAAAGACAGAGACATTTTTTAGTACTGTGATAGGACAAGGGGTAATGTTTTTAAACTAAAAGAGTTTGGAATTAGACGATATAAGGAATGCATTTTTAATAATGAAGGTGGTGAAACACTGGTGCACCCCAGAGAGGTGGTAGATATCTCATTCCTGGAAACATTCTAAGTCAGGTTGGATGTGGCCTTGAGAAACATTTTCTAGCTAAAGATGTGCCTGCCCATGGCAGAGGGGTTTCACTAGATGATCTTTATGGATCCTTTCCAAACCAAACCATTCTACAGTTCTATGATTTTGAAAGGTCTTCATGTCTGTGCTTGCTTATATAAGGATGGAGCTGAAACTGTGCATCAGAAATACAAGATTTAATTTGATCTTTTGAAATCACAGTGTGTTAAAGCAGCCATGAAGCATAACCTTTTAATTTATATGAATTTCAAAGATCAGTTTTTACAGGATTGACATGAAAATTTAGGCATTCATAGATACTCACTCTGCTTGACAAATTATTCATATGCTTTAACAGTCTCTAATTCCTTCACTTTGTGCTACCCAGACAATGCAGAAAAAATTCTAATCACTTACTGGGACTGCTCAGATGTAATATTGAATCCTGTTCAAGGCAGAATAACTTGGAAGAAAAAAAACCTTTTAAATTTGTTTCTGTATGAGAACATCTACTGCAAGCATTTCTGTCTTGTTCGTGGAATCCTTGCCTGTCCTGTGATTGACAGCATGTGCAGTACCAGATGGTATGGATGGAGGAAATTAGAACTCCTTCATATTCCTTCTCTTTTCATTGAAGTTCCTTTGGGTCACATAGGTACTGTTGGCTGCAGCAACATTATTGGCAGAAAAAAAGAGAAATCCACAACAAAGCTGTCTCTTTGAAATATCATGCACAGAAAACTCTAATTGCGTTATTCAGTAAATAACTGTAGAAAGTAAAACTTTCTGAAGAAAACACACCTGGAAATAAGGTCAGAGCTGGTTTTCTACAAACTTTTATCAGAAAGTATACCATTTATAAAACAGGATTTTTCCTGGAAGAAGAAATTTATTTCATAACAGTTGGAGTCAGTGAGTTAGGGGTCTCTCTGAATTCTTCAGAGAGAAATCAGAGTGCAGGGATTGAATAAGTTTTAGAGTGAGTTCTAATGCTTTTAGTAAGTGAAAGATTTCAAATGCTGCAGTAGCAGTGAGTGTTCTAGTAAAGGTTGATACTAATATCTTCAGTAGAGGCTCCAGGACCACAGCTGTAGACAGGACTCAGACATAATAGAGCTATAGTAAGAATATTGCTAACATTTCTTAGATAGAACAAGACAGATTGTATGCATACAATGGAGTGCTAAGAAACTAGAATTCTAATAGCTTAAGGAGTGGTGATCTGAGCTTGCAGCTTAGCTTGTTAGAAAAATCCTACATAACAGTATGTATTTGGGAGAGTTGCTGCTTTTAGCCATTGCTGCTTTTAACCACTTGCCTTTTGCCTTTCTTGCCTTTCTGCTTTGTTGCCATTGTTTTTGCCATTGCTGTTTGCTATTGCTTGTGTGTATACTCTTGAGACTGATGTGCTTTGTAATAAGATGTGGTTTGTAATAAATAACCTTTTTAACTATTAGCTGCTTTGCTTATTTAAGATTACTGATGAAGTAGGAGCCTAAGAGCTTTGGTGCCTAAGAGCACCTGGAGGTCCAAAGAACCACGCATAACTTGTATGATGATACCAGTTTCATATCAATTCTTAAATTCACACACAAAATATACAAGCAATTTGGAAATAAATCCATCCATCTTCTCCCTGTAACTACTATCTATAGAATCTAGTATAGTCACACTATGGTAAGAGAGGGGCTAGATAAGGTTCAGGTTCATCTCAAAGCATCCTAACTAGAAGAACAAAGTCCTCTCCATCTGAGAATCTTACATGTGTTGTATCAGGCAGGACTGTGCCTCAAGCCTTAACCTTCCTCTGCTTAACTTGGCTACTGAGGTCTAGAATAACCTGGTACAAGCCAACTACATAAACGTAACATCATGTAGGTTGAGTTTTTATATTTAATTGCAGTTAATATTTTCACTCATATCCAGAAGAAGACATTATTAATTTGCAAGTGAGGCTAATATAGATTTGAACTCCACTGCAGATCCATAAACTTTGTCTGTCAAATTTTACTTTCAATTGATACTAATCAAATATTAATCTTAAATGGAACTTTTTAATATCTAAAAATGTTAGACATCCAACAACAGAATAAATTTTTAAAAATTGAAAACTAGACATTGAAGCAGATTGCTCCTTCTTGGACATAATATAGAATGATATGAAGCCCTAAGCCTTGAGCAAGTAAAAGATAAGAGCACACAACTTCAATTTTTTTTCATGTAGCATCAGATTACCTCATTTTAAGATTTAGTGAGATGTCTTACAGAGTGCTGAAAGTAGCTTTTACAAACAGAGAAAGAGCCTTCTGCTAGAAATGAACAGATAAGTGAGAAATGTGCTTTCCTCCTGATGGTGCGGCAAAAGGCACGTCCCTTAAGGTACCGTTCCAAAGCACACCCAAACAGAAATACTGAAAATGTCCAGGCACTTGGACATGCTCCTAATAGGCTGATACAGCTACTCCATGAGGTGCATTTAGACAAGAATAGTGTTATGGTTTCAGATGGGGTGTCTCTCTGGCTCTTTTTTTACATTACTCTATGTAGAAAAAACTAAGGCAAAATTAGACTATAATAATTATGCTTTAATAATTTCTACTGGTCTGCAGTTGGCCTTTATTACTTTTTACTAAGCTTTACACAGAAGAAAACTGATGCCATTCTCACATACTCCTTTAATCTTCCCAGAAAAACTTTTAATTATTTGAAAGTCAAATAAAATTTTGACTTCCTAACAGAGGATAAAAGAGAAACATTTTTATCAACACTCTATATTATTTTTTCTAATAGTTGCCCAGTTTTCTCTTTCTTCCTAATGTTGCAAAGGGAAGCCATTCTCATACCAAAACAGAGCTTGCACATATTTACTTGTTTATAATCTCCATTCCTAGTACTCACTCCATATGAGAGATGTGACAAACCTTAAGAGCATTTCACTGGATTAATGGATGTTAGCAACAATTTTATTAGACAATATGTGATATAATCTAACTTGTGGTTGTAAATTCTTGTGTTGCTTGTCCATGACAGGGTGCTGGCAGTGTGGGCAGCTTAGGGGAAGACATTCAGCAGAAGATACCACAGGCTGTCCCAAATGCCAACAATTCCAGATGGCCCCAATGGACTGAGCACAGGATGCAGCAAAGCCCCTCAACAAAATACATGGCACCACTCTAAAAACTGATTTAAGAGAGAGGGAAAAAAATCCACTGCGGAAAGGGGGAAATTAAAAAGAGTGAGAAAGAACAGAGGGAATATCAAGTCAAAGCAGTAGGAGGCAGAGGTGCTGCGTGATGGAGTAGATGTCCACACTACAGCTCCTGGAAGACTCCTGCTGCTGCATACGGATATTCCAGGAAAAGTTCAGCACATGAGGACCCCACACAACGGGAGAACAAAAGTGTGAGGTTGAAGAAGCAGCTATAAACCACTGTGTACTGGCTGTAACTCTGTATTACTCAGTGATGGAATCGGAAATAAAATTGACCTTAGGAGGGCAGGGATTTTTTTTTTTTTTTTTAGTTGTTTGTTAGGTTTTTTTTTTAGTATTTTTGTTTCTTTCTAATGAAATATATATTGACAAATATTATTAAATTAGTGTTCCCAAAGTAGAGGGTTTTTGCCTATGAAAGTAAAGGAGAAACAATCGCTCTGTCTTTTATCTTGAAACATGAGATTTCTCAAATTGTTTTCTCCCAGTGTCATGCTGAAGAGGGGAATGAAGTAGTCAGGCAGGTAGGCATTTGGCTATTATCTCAACCTAGCCTGTCTTCCTGTTTTCCCTTTTTCAAAATTTTAATTCCTTAAATAGTTACCTACTAATGACTATAACTATTTGTCTGAGAGTCAATATTAGACACCTATTATGTTAGTAAGGATACTGATGCAATAGTTCTGAATAACATGAGCCATAGTATGCCAAAGGCCAAACACTTTGCAGCATTTCACATCATTCAACAAAAGCTTTCCTTTAATTGTATGCTCAGTTTCCAAAGCTGCCCTTGAAATGTTGATTCTGAGAAACTGAGTTTAAATTATAAATCATAAGAGCTGTGTAGCCTACCTCCCAGATCACTACAAATATAAATTGAGTTTCAGCCTCCAGAGAAACATAATAGATAATGCCAATATTTTTCTTCTTGACCTTTTGTACCATATGAACTTGATGTTGCTTGCAGTTTTTACTGTTATATAAAGTTATTTGCACAGCTCCAATTTTTTTCCATAGGTTTTAAGTGACCATTAGGCCATAACCTACACTCAGTTTTGCGGTTTTCAATCTTATTGAAGAGGAGACTTTTAGAAGGAAACAATGTTTTTGAGTTCTCCAAAGGAAACACCAGTCTTTCAGGCTCAGCCCTGGAAAGACATGCACATGCAGGTTTACATGCAAAGGCTACCCATAATTCATAAACATGGGTAAATCTTTGCACTACAAGACCTCTGTAAGCAACTGGGAAAATACTCAGTTTATTTAAAAATAGCAGTGACTGGGAATAAATTTACCATCCACAGGTTTGAATATACTCACTCTTCTTAGAAAATATTATTTAATTCCTTTGCCTGTTCAGGATATATGATTTTCTGATTCCATTATGATTCCTTTTTAAGGGAATTAGTTCAATTCTATCTGTTAAATTCTACCTGTTTCATTCACTGGTTTTCCTGGAGACGAGGAAAGAGAAAGACCTGCATTGCTTATTCTGTTGCTAGCATTTCTTTTCCCTGCCTATTTACAGTGGGAAGGTTCACTCTTTGTTTCAGTTTTCTTCACACAATTTTTTAGCAATTCTTTTCAGATAAACTACTTTACTCTGAAAAGTCAGGGGAGAAAATTAATTACTATTACTTTCCTCAGAAGTGAACATAAGCAGGGCTAAATCAGATCTCACATAAGTTTAATCCACTCCAATATTGCCTGTGAATCACCAGTAACAGATGTTTAGAGAAAAAGCAGGAATCAGTAAAGAAGAGCCTGACACTTTCCCTAAAGATCCCTCTATTCACCCCCCAGAAATCAGGGTATTAAGAACCTGAGAAATACAGATGACAGATAAAATTGTGGTTAGGTATCAGCCAATGATTTTATTTCTCCCTGACAATAAGTCTCAGAGCAGCTGTGGCAGAGAGCAGTTATACAGCCAACAGAAAAAAAATAATGTCACTGCATGCCTGGGAGTTCTTTTCTCAGTCTATTATACATTCATGCCATTCCTCACACGTAATATCCTTTTCAGAGAGATATTTGTGCTCAAAGCAAAATGCAGTGCTGTTTATAGAACTCTCCATACAGTTTTTAGAGGAAAACAGACACGAGGAACAAAGTGTGTATGTGAATTTCACTATCAAGATGCACTTCATTTTTACAGGAAACACCTATTTGCAGCCTTCTGCTTATTACCACAGCCAAACACCCATTAGGATCCTGCCCTCCTTCATATAACAGAATATGTGCAAGTAAAATTTAGTCACTTCGAAACCAAAACAATGTACCTTGGCCTTATTTAAGTGTTTCTAAAGCATTTTCAATTATATTACTATTACAACGTTATTTTTAAAAACTGCAAAGAATATGATTTAATCTGTTATGAAAATATTTGAACACTGTGATAAAATACCTTTTAAGCCAAATAAAAAAGATGGAAACAAACATAGATTATTATCTTACTTCAAATGGGAGCTCTGTTATTTCCATGTTTCCAGACAAATCCAGTTTTTCTAGATTCTCACAATCACCCAATTCTGGAGGAACTGCCTTCAAATTATTGAAACTCACATTGAGCACTTTGAGGTTTTTTAAGCAGCCTGTGAGGGTAAGATAATCCAAATCAGTGTACTCCAAAAAAAAAAAAAAAAAAAGGAAAAAAAAAGAGAGAAAACAAAAATATAAGGTATTCTCAGTTAAGCAAAGAAAAGGCTCCTTATTGTGATGATGAGTGAGATTAATAAATATTTTCTGCAGTGATCACTAACAGCCTTACATCAGAATTCTGTCTTTAGTATTCTGCATTGCACAGTTTTGATTACATAATGGATGTGTGTATGTGTTTCATTATTTTCTTCAATGTGATTTGTCATATCTACTGGCATAATTTAAAGGCCATAATAATATTCTATGCTACATTTAGTAACAAAGTTTTTTGTTTCTTCAAATTATAATATTACATAATTGTCAGCAAAAGAAGGGTAGAAATGTAATTAACATACAATATCCTGAAAAAAAAATGCAAGTTATTCTGTGATATAATCAAAGTGGAAGAAAATTGAATATATCAAATAGCTGGCTTGTTATCAAAGGAACCATGAAATACATAATGAAATGAGAACATTTTATGAAAAAACTGGTAGTTGTATTGCATGATCATGTATTATGCTACAAATAGCTTCAAATAGCTTCATTTGGAAGGAACCTTCAAAAATCATCTAGTACAAAGCCCTGCCCAACGTGACTGAATACTTCCCATGATGAGTCATGCACAATTTCTCCAGGCATACTGTTCCAATGTCACTTCACCTTCATCACAAAAAATTTCCTACACCTACTCCCATTCCATTTAAAGCCATTGTCCCTTGTCTTGTCAGTACAGGCACTGCTAAAAAGCCTCCCTGTACTTTTCTCCTAAGTCTGCTCTATATGTTGAAAGGTGTTAATAAGGTGCTAATGGAGCCATCTCTTCCCCAGTCTAAACATTCCCAGCTGTCTCAGCTTTCTTTCATAGAAGTGTTCCAGACCTCTGACAATTTTCACAGCCCCTGACAATCTCCACTGAAGCCATTCCAGCAGGATCCTGTCTTCCCTGCTCTGGAAGCCCCAGGACTGGATAAAGTACTCCAGGTGGAGTTGCACAGTGACACCCTTCCTTCAACATACTGGTCACACTTCTTTTGCTGCAACTTAAGATACTTCCTGGGCTTCCTGGGCTACAAATACACACTGCCGCTCATATCCAATTCTCATTCACCAGTATTCTCAAGTTCTTCTCTGTGGGGCTGTTCTTAACCCATTCACCCCCAGCCTGCACTGATATTGGAAATTACCCCAGCACATTTGCAGGATCTTGTACTTTCCCTTGTTGACTTCCATGAAGGTCACATGAGCCCACCTGTCAAGTTGGTCCTGAATGGCATCCTTTCCTGTACGAATATCAACTGTATATACTTCAGCTTGCTATCATCTACAGTATTCCACTCCATTTATTTTCCTGTAGTATTCCCTTCTACCCAGAGACAGAATACAGCATTCAGCTGGAAACTGGGAGAGAACAGTATCATTGTCAACAGCCTCTCAAAGTAGACCAGATATTTCTAAAGCAAGACAAGATATACAGCAACCATAAACTTATATTAATCAGAGTCTCAGGTCAGGCCAGGAGAGGGCTAATTTTTCCAGTAGTTGATAAAAGGCATGACCAGAATGCAGATGGTATTCTATACCTCCTCACATATTTGTCAGGAGTGGAAGAAAGAGACTTTCTTCCAGGAAGGAGTTTTGGTTAGGTCAAGTAACCATGGCAGAGGGAGCCATTTGATTGATTAATTTTCTATTATTTGAGGTCTTTTCTGTGTGAATGTGTCTTTCTAGTAACTCGTGTCATTAGTATTGTGGTCATTACGGTAGGTTTTATTAACTTATTGCTGTTTGTGGTAATTTTTTCTTCTCTTAGTGTGTAATCTTTGTGTTTTGTTCCTCCCATTCTCCTCCACAGAGCTGTCTTGGGTTGCAGTGCAGGATGTAAACATAAGTATGTGTTCTATCATCATCTGTTGAAACCAGGTGGGGCAGTGATCTTGTCTGACAAGAGTGTTGCAGGGAAAGGAGAAGGGGAAAGCCAAGGGGCAAGAGAGATGAGTGCATGGTTTGAAGGGGTACTGAATTTTGGGGTACCATTCTTAAATCACAACAATCAGTCTTCTATTCATTTTTTTTCCATAAGAATCTGGTGTTTTATTAGATTGGGTTGACATTGCAGAGTGCGAAGCATCCTCAAGTCAGTGTCATAATAGTGATCCTATTGTTAAGACATTAACATTTAGTCAAACTTCTTCCAAAGCAAAGGTTGTCTTAGAGCTGTTTGGCTTAGAGTTGATCACTTTGGTGCTTCCACAGAAAAGGACAGAGAAGAAGCATAGGGAGTAGAAGGTCCTACATTTTTCCCCTGAGAAATTGCTGTTGTCAGAGCCAGAGACATGCCACTCGATGGCCAACACTAGCAGTCACCAGATCACACAGCATTTTCTATAAATCCCATAGTTTCCCTTGGACACAACATTGTCTTCAAATGACAACTGGACCACACAAATCATCTCATATGCAGTAGACAAAACATATATGGTGAGAACTGTTATATTGATATCTACAGGTTACAACAAAGAAAAGCATAGGTTTTTCCACACAGCTTCCTTCCAGTATTAGCTCTGCCAGAAACTAAGGTGTATTTCAAAATTCAGCTATTCTTTTAGGATGGTGACCTTGTTTTCCTTTAGAGTAAGCTGCTGGTTTAGTTAAAATAGAAAAAAAGATTTCTGTAAGACTACATCAGACAGTGTTTTGTCAGTACACTTCTATCTGACAAGGGTTATTTGGGTAATAAAACTAATTTAATTGTGTCAATGTATGAACTATCTTATTTACATATTTTTAGCACCTAAAAACAATAGAAGTTTAGTCTACTTATCAGGAAGCCTCACCAGGTTTAGTATCATAAGGAAGATGAAGATGTTACATCACGTGCTAAGTGTTATAACCATAAATTTACCACTTCATTGCAACAAAATAATCACTTAAACAGAAATGCCTTAAAACTAGAGAATCTGAAAAATCACAATTTACTTCCTCATTCAATTAACCCCTTGTTAAAAGAGAGCAAATCACATTGGAATGAAAAAACAACCATTTATTCAAAATAGCCCTGGAATGTTTTGCCTGTTCATTCAGCACTGGAATATTGTACTGGTTCTATCTGGAATGGAATTATTGCTTCTCAGAGCAATTCATATGGTGTTGTTTTGGATTTATGACCAAACTGTGGTAACAACTGAACAGTGCTAACATAGCAAAATATTTTGTTTCTCACTCTACTGCCCCAGTGAATCAGCTAGGAGTGGGCAAGAGGCTGAGAGGGGACAGGGCTGAGTCATTGGATCCAAACTGACCAAAGGAATATGCTGTAGCATACAATGTCACATTCAGCAGTAAAAGCTGGAGACAGGGGCAGAATGGGAGTGAGTTTTTCCAAGGTCCTTAATGCTTAAGTACTGAATGTGGATCCATTTGCAGTGAGTGAGTGCTTTTGCATCACTGGTTTGTTTACATTTTCTTTTTAAAATATCTTTATCCTGATGCATGAGTTTTCTCACTTTTGCCTTTCTCTTTCTTTCCCCATCCTGCTGCAGGAGACTGGACTGCAGGGGACTGAGCAAGCTGTATATAAGCATTAAGCCACAACAGATGTAGCTGCTAATTTTTGGGCCACTGAAATTGAAAGAGAACCGAACTCCTCGAGAACTACTAATGGACCACTAGGCAAGGCATCTGGTGTTACCAACATGCTAGTCACTGTCTTGTCTAACTCTGTTGAGATGGTCATCTCTGATGCATTAGACACATGGAGCAGAACTATTTATGAAAAAGAAACCACAAAAATGCAACAGCATTTCTAGATAGTATGATGGACTCAAGCGCAGCTTCTCTGTCTGACTTTCACAGCACCTAACATGTGACAATGCTCCCAGTATGGTTTGCAGGTATAAGGAAAAAAGACAAGTAAAAACTGTATCACATTTTTTCTTGTGATATATAATCTCTCTTTAACAGACAGAAGGGCACTACAGATTGTACAGTCAAATTCACAGTAATTGCTGTGACTATGATTATGAAAATTACTGGGAAAAAGCATGAGTCATGCAACTGAATTTTATTTCCATAACAAACTCAGGACAACATAGATGAATGGGATTAAGGTTGCCAAGATCTGCCTGCAGGGAGCAATCTCTTGGAATTCTACAGGGGCTATTTTTCACCTCTGGGCTCTTCACTGGATTAAGTTATACCACCTGACATGTGAGCAGTAGTCAAGTATTAATACGCCCTCTAGGGCAATAAGACATATATAAGACTAACCAGGATCTCCTGGATAAATTCCTTGCATGACCAGTTCACATAATCATATTTTTTTTATTTCTCACATTCTGTTTGAAAAGTAGTTTATATTTTACATCTCCTGCTGCTATGCTGTTATAAGAAGTTACTGAGTTCCATAATTTCCTTTATTTGGAATGATCTTCAGATTGCTAGCTTAAATTTATTTGTAGAAATTCTATAACCGTTTATTCTTTTATCTAGTTCATCTTTAAACAGGTTTTTTTCCCTTCCCTGGTGTTTACTTCTGATGTTTTTATAGGTAACAGACATCTCAGAATTTATTTTACTAGCCTGGATAAGCCATTTTCTCTAGTCTCTGCTGACAAAATAAAAATTACCCTCCTTAAAAGGTCCTAATGGACTTATTTTGCATCTGTTCTCATCTAAAATTACTGGATAGTCCTCCTGTGACTGTTAGATTTGGAATTTCATTTCTTCAGTTTTCGCATTTAATGATCTCTGCCACGTTGCACGAAAACTGAATACATGACCTTGAGCTCTGCAACTGTGAATTTAATCTCTGTATTTTTTTCAGAAGTCTATCTGCTCATCAGCCTTACCATATTTCCACCCATTTTGCAGTGACAGCACACAGACAAACTGTGTCAGAAAATTTGAGGAACTCTGTTCCTGAAAAATGCTAAGTGATAAAGTGATCAAGACTGATCCTTGAGAAAATCCACATATAACCTTCTTCAATACCACCTCTTTCCAAGTAAACATATTTTGGCCTCTATTTAACAAGTCTTTTGTTCATTTTTACAATTGTGGTATCAAAGTCCATTCTGTTAGAGTTGAACATTCATTTTCCATAGTTCTCTGTATCAAATATATTATGGAATACCAGGTAGAAAAGATCTACTACTTAAA
Source organism: Erithacus rubecula (assembly GCF_903797595.1). Classification (NCBI taxonomy): domain Eukaryota; kingdom Metazoa; phylum Chordata; class Aves; order Passeriformes; family Muscicapidae; genus Erithacus; species Erithacus rubecula. The sequence continues at coordinate 5,346,520 of NW_027635860.1, forward strand.
GTTCAACCATCTTCTCAAAAGATAGAAACCAAATGAGTTGGGAACAACTTGTTTTTCCTTTATAAAATTTTTATTTCAACCTGGTTTCCATTTAGCACCACATGTCTAATGACTCTTTCCTCTAAATAACTGTTTTAAATTTTTTACAACCAGCAATGTAGATAAGGATAGAGTTAGGCTATACAAGCTGTCAGAATGGTAATTCAGATTACAGAGTGAGATCTGCTAGGCTAACTTTGTCAGATAGCGAGCACAAATGTGTTGACCATAAAAAACATCCACGAAAACTAAAGAGTCTCAAATCCTGTGTCTTGACGGAAGGAGCACAAACTTGTGGGGGGATGAATCCCAAAATAGCCTTCAAGTACTATGGACATTGTCATTTGGAGGAGGGGGAATAAAAAGGGTGGTCAGACAGTATGTAGGACTTTCACAACTCTGAAATCTGCATCTTAGGGCTTATTTATGTCTCCTTAGTGCAGAAGTTCTCCACCATCTTTGGTATGCTGCCCAGTCAACATCAGGCTTAATGAGCATGTAATACAGCCATTGAGGCAGCTTTAGGTGGGGAGTGAGGAGGTGGCATCCCTTCCATGATTGCACAAATGTAGAGCAGGATTTGACTCCCACGTACACATTCAAATAGCATTCAAGCAAAACTTCTGAATTAGTAGTACTAGTAAAATCATTGCTGTACAATACCACTTTTAACTATGTTTAATGTCACTGACTTTTCATTTTATAAAATGTGTAAATTCTGGAATTAAAGAGCTAACATCTCTGTGTTTTCTATGGAAAGGCAGTAAAAGCCAAAATCACATCCATGGCCACCCTGAAAGTTTCTCAATTAAGATTTATTTATTTTTTAGATAGGAAATCCAGTGTCATAGTTGTTGCATTTATTCACAGTTTAAATTTTTAATTCACTTTTAAAAACCTGAATTGGTAATTAAAGTCTCTAATTTCTTGTAAGCATTGCAGCATTCTAATAATTGTAGTACAAATTTACCTTTTTCACAAGCCTACATTAGTGGTCCTAACAAGGTGTCAGAGAAAAAATTCAGACGAGGTTGCAGATTGCCTTTATTATCTAAGGATTCCATTAAATGCAAATGTAGATCCACTTGTGCAAACTGGAGTAAAATGCTGGACAACATTTCACATTAATCTGCAATCATAGAATCATTGAATTATGGAATGGCTTGGGTTGGAAGGGACATTAAATATCATCTAGTTCCAGCCCCACTGCCATAGGCAAGGTCACCTTTCACTAGACCAGGGTTCTCAAAGCTCCATCCAACCTGGTCATGAACACTTCCAGGGATGGGTCACCACAGCTTGTATGGGCAACCTGATTACCCTCAGAGGGAAGAATACCTAATACCTAAACCTACCCTCTTTAAGTTTATGGGCATTACCCTTGTCCTATTACTACAAGACCATGTAAACAGTTCCTAACCAGCTTTTTTATAGGCCTCCTTCAGGTACTGAAAGACCCCTGGAATGTCTACCCAGAGCTTCTTTCCTACAGGCTGAAGAAGTCCATTTCTCTCAACTTGTCAGCAGAGGAGAGGCCCTCCATCCCTCTAATCACCCTTTCTGATATCAGTCCAGCAGTTCCACATCCTCCCTGTGTTGGTACCCCAGGGCTGGGTGCAGGGTTCCAGCTGGGGTCTCACAGAGCAGAGCAGAGGGGCAGAATCCCCTCCCTCCCCTGCTGCCCACGCTGCTCTGGATGCAGCCCAGGACACGTTTGGTTTCTGTGCTGGGAGTGCCCATGGCTGGGTCATGTGCAGCCTCTCACCCACCAGCACCCCCAAGCCCTTCTCACAGGGCTGCTCTGACCTGTTCATCCCCAGCCTGGGCTGATACAAGAGTGTGCCTCAATCCAAGCACAGCACCTTGTATTTGGTCTTGTTAAACCCCATGAGATCCACATGAGCCCTGTCCCTGAGCTTGTCCAGGTTCCTCTGGATGACAGACAAGTTAACCTATCCTAGGTATTATCTGAAAATTTGCTGGGTGTGCACTCAAACCCGCTGCCCAAATCATTGATAAAGACACTTAATAGCGCTGTTTCCCATGCAGTCTCCTGAGACCCACTGCTTCTCACAAACAGCCATCCAGACACTGAGTTCTTGACCAGCACACCCTGGATGAGACCATCTAGCCAATTCTTCATCCATTGAACTGTGCACATATCCCATCCATGCCTCTGCACTTTAGAGAGAAGGACGTAGTGGCAGACCATGTCAAAGGCCTTACCAAAGTCCAGACAGATAAGAGCCCTTCTCTTGTCCATGGATAAAGTCACTCCACTGTAGAAGACCAATAAATTGATCAGGAGGGACTTTTCCTTAGTGAGGCCATGTTGCTTTTTTCAAAACACACCCCTGATCTCTGTCAGCCTTAGCATAGCTTTCAGAAGGATCTATATCATTATTTTCCCAGCGACAGTGATGATGTTGACAGGTCAGCAGATCCCAAGGTTTTCTTTCTACCTTTTAAAATGGGCAAAATGTTTCCCATCTTTCAGGTACCTGGGACTTTACCTGACCACAATGACTTTTCAGAGTCACAGAATGGCTTAGTGCCTACATCAGGCAGTAACCTCAAGCCTCTGGGATGCATCTCATCAGTTCCCACAGACACACCCATACTCAGATTCCTCAGGTTGTCATGAACCTTTGCTTGCAAAACAAGTGATTTAACTCCCCTGGTCCCTGCCCCTCACTGCCATTCATTTAGGAAGTGCAAGAAGATGGGGTGCCATTGAAAACTGAGTAAAAAATATCCTCATAAATACTTGCAACACCAGTATTTAATACTGCCTCTTCAAAGTGGGGATATAAACAAAATATTCCTCTGTTTCATACAGACTGAGCCGTTGGACAAATAACAGTGAACAAATGACAAAGATAATACATGAGTTTGCAGTTCCTCAGAACAGGCATGTAAGACAAGAATATGTATATTCTTCTTGGAAATACACAAAACACATTGGGAATCTTATTAACAGGAAAAGCTATTTTAGATATCAAGAAGTCACTTAAAATTCTATTACTAATAGTTTTCCCCTATGAGTTCTAGAAATTGGATTAATGATATGCACAAAAGAAACTTTATTGCGCACAGCAGAAAAGAGACAAAAATTCTCTGTTTCTCAATATTATTAATATTATTTCTTAATAAAGTATGTCTCAAAAGCAGTTATTTTGAATCCTAAATATTTGGAAAATCAAAAATAAGAGAGGACACAGTACAAATATTTTACTAAGAGCTCTTGCAGAAGTTTCATGGATACTTCGTGGGACAAAAAAAATCCCAATATAACCTTACAGTTCCGTGCCACTATAAAGGCTTTGGGAACATATGAAACTTCAGCTCACTACTTCCAATGTAATTATGAGAATATATTGTGGGATGGTTTCAGTTATAGCAATTACTAATGCACTAGCACTACTTTATATGCAGCAACTACACTGCAGACACATAGCCAAAGTCTGAGCTGTAATCTTGCACAGAAGACAAAGAAAATCCCCTGGCTACACCCCATTCATGACTCTCTCTGTTATTCCAAGACAAACCATTTTAAGATAGACACTTCCATTCTGCAGGTTTGGGGTTTTTTGTTTTTTTTTTTCTTTTTCGTTTAAGATTCTCATTAAAATATTTTCTATTACACAGAAACTATCAAGTCAAAAGTATTCTTAGCTGTCTTCTGTTACAAACTTGTTCTTGTTCATGTACATCTGTGACTATAAAAGTGTGATTTAAAATATCTGATAATGGATTCAACTCTTCTCTCTGATTCAGGGTGGAGCATTATCTTCTAAATCTGGTAAAACAGGAATATAAACTTCAATATTCCAGAAGCTTCTACTGCAGCAATAATTTTTTTTTCATTGAAAATATTATTATCACCTCATGTTGTCTCATACCTTTACCTCTTGTGAGAACCAAAAGTTGTCATAATATGGCTCACCAGGTTATCCTCTGCTAGATGATTTGTTGATCTAAACTTGACTTCAATTCTGTCTGAAGATTAAAGACTCAACAAGATGCATGTCACTGCCAGCATCAACTATCTGTCATTGCTCTCAAGTACATTTTAGCTGTGATATTTACCTAGTTATTGCTGCTTTGTAAGCAGAAGACAAAATGATGAATACCTTAGCACTTAACCTTTCCAGACACCTTACCTTCTGATTTAACACTCAGTTCTCACTCTTTGCTTAGATAGAGCTCCCAAATCAAGTCCACATTGATAATTTTCCTTATGAAAATTCAGTAGATAAGTTGACTTATATATAAGTATACTTAAAATATGAAAGGTTTCATTTAAAAGCAGTATTCAAAAACTTCAAAATATCCAAGACCTTTACATAATATTGTCTTATGAAAATAATTAACATTTCCAATACACATTAATATCCATCTCGGTATGCACATATAGTAAATGAAATAAAAACACAGCTATTTGCAAGCACATCGCCTACATGTAAACAAGAGAGCATTACACAAATTAAGACAAACCTCCTCTAATTTTAGCTATAACAAAAAGAGTAGTTCCACTGCCTTATTAATAAGTGGCCTATCAAGATAGAACATTCAGTAAGACTGAAAAACATCAGGAAGTTTTGGCAAAACAATGGGGAACAGTTCAGGTACACAGTCTTGGAGTGGCTTTTTGTATTATTTCTTTTTAGACTACTTCAGTGATTATGCATCAGTTTCTGGATAGGCTAGAAATACTACTATGATGTAGAAATATATATAAATTACATCTATATATTATTTATATATATTATATATATTATGTATAAGTATTATCAACGGACTAGCGAATTTGTTAATTTTGTTACGCAGTGACTAATGTTCAAATCTATGTTTCAAAGAGGACTGTTTAGATTTAATGAATCTTGAAAAACAAAATTTCTGAACAAAATTTCCTGGGTGAGAGGGGGGTGGTGAGTGCTATAACACCGTGTTTGAGGGAAGCCCTACAACAAAGTATTTTCTAACATTCTCTGGTCATCCCAAGCAAACATTTACACACAAAAAAAAAAAAAAAAAACCAGCAACAAAACATTGAAAGAAAGAAATCATGGATATAAGCTAGTGCAATAAACATATCAGAGGGAAAGTGAATAAATGGGAATAACACAAAAGCTACTGATAAGCAGAAATCCCATCATTTTAATGCAGTTGAAAGAACAGTGATTGCTACTAGAAACAATGAGACATTCTTCCTTGTTTCCCAGGAAAGGTTTGGAACAGGCTCTACATTACCCTCTTCTAGAACAATCTACTTGTCCTCTGGTCACCAGTGGTGTTCCCCAGGGCTCCAGTTGAGGCCACCCTTCCTTAGAGTCTTTGATCAGGATGTGGATCAGGATGTGGAGATCGAGTGCCCTAAGTCACTTTGCAAAACAACACTGAGCTGGGTGGGAGGATTCATCTAGCAGAGGGGAGGAAAGATATTCAGAGTCATCTGGACCATCTGGATCAATGGGCTGAAGGCAATTGTATGAGGTTCAATAACACAAAGAGTCAGCTGCTGTCCTTGGATCACAATAGCCCCATACAGCACTAGAGGTTTGGGGGAAAGGAACAGGAAAGCTGCCAGGCAGAAAAGGATCTGGGGGGTGCTGGACCAGTCATGGTCCAGCATTGTGCCCAGGTGGCCAAGAGGGCCAAAAACATCCTGGCCTGTATCAAAAATAATGTCATCAGCAGGACCCAGGAAGTTATTGTCCTGCTGTACTCAGCATTGGTGAGACCACACCTCAAATCAGCCCTGGTTTTGTCTAGGACAGGGCTAAATTTTGCAGCAGCCAGAAGAGGGCATTGCTAATACCCAGAGGTTATTCTATACTGTCTCAGCATTTTTCAATGGTGGGAAAAAGGGTCCTTCTAGTCAAGTAAGTGTGGCTGGGTACCACTGCTTTGCTCTGTCACTGATGATTTAGCTGTTTCCAGAAAATTGTTCTTATCTCAACCCATAATCTATACCTTCTGTGCCTCAAACTTTCCTCTCCACATGGTTGAAAGGGGAGGGGAGAGAGAGAGAGAAAAATGAGTGAGTGCCACATGGTATGGAGTGCTTTAGTGGGGACATTACATTGGGGAATACTGTTTCTAATCCAAAACAGCCCCAGACACTGAGGTGCTGCAGAGTGTCCAGAGAAGAGTAACAGAGCAGAAGAAGGGTCTGGAGCACAGATTTTGAGTATCTGAGGGAGTTGGTGTTGTTCCTGGAGAAAAGGAAGGGGACCTTATCACTCTTTACAACTGCCTGAAAAGAAAGGTGTAACAAGGTGAGAGTCAGCCTCTTCTCCCATGAGAAAAGTGGGAGAAGTGAAAGAATGAGAGGAAATTCCCTCAGGTTGCACAAGGTGTCATCTAGATTGGATACTGGTGAAAAAATTCTTCACTAAAAGGTTGGTCAGGCATTGGTACAGGCCACTCAAATAGCAGGTTAAATTATCTTCAAAAATGTTAAAAAAATATGTGCATGTGTCATTTACAGACATGGTTTAGAGATGAACACAGTGGGGATAGGTTTATGATTGGCCTCAGTGATCTTAAGAGGCCATTTCCAATCTTAACAATTCTGTGATTCTGAGATCTGTGTTTGTGCCTTTATTGTAGAAACAGATTTTAATAGCACTAGTGATTTTTTTTTTCTTAGGGATCATTTTCATTAACAGTGAGAATAAAGAAAAACTTTTTCTGCTTCTACCTGCCTCACTTGTTAAGCAACAACTCTTTAAAACCCGCTGTTTAATGGTTTAGGGTAGCCTCTGTCAGTAGCATTTCCCCTTTCTTACATGCTATTTCCACTTTCTTCCAAACTACATGTTATAAGGTATTTGTCCGTTAAACTCACTGACCTATCTGAGTTCTGCAGTCAAAGCCCTGATAAAATCATTAGTGTTCATTGTATGTCATTATCTCCTGCTTATGTCTTGTTTATGATCTGTTAGTGTGTTTAGATGCCAGGCTGAAATTATAAAATAGATCTTGATGTCTATGTAAAATGTTTTTTCTTAAATACAGTGCTAATAAATAAATCAAAAGCACAAGTGCTATTTGATTAATAGAATACTAAAACAGTAGAAAGTTCTATCTCAGATTTCTTTTTCGGGTTGCTCTCCCTCTTCCTGTTTTTCTTAGTTAAAATTATGATATCAAGGGAGGTGGAGTTTTTAGTCTTTCCTCTGCAGAAAAACTGAAGTCTTTCAGAGTCTCTTATCTTTTAATGTACATAAGGAATGGCACTCATGGGGAAAGCTTAGGAATACTGCATTTAAAATCAAAGGCTGAGGTATTAGTGTACCTGGGTGTATGAGCTCAGCACAGGAGACACAATCAGCCCAGGTATTTCAGTTTTCAAATATGCCACCTCTTACAGCTATGTTTTTCCTTATAAAAGCAGTAAATCCCTCTCAATACCAATACAATCTGTCAAACAAGCTTTTCTATTGTAAGATTAAAAAGCATAGGCAGGCATTAAAATTATTGTTATGTAGCTTAAAATGTCAAGGGTCAAAGTATTGAAGCATTAAGAATTTGTTTCTCTGAAACTTATAACACCAGGTGGAGTAACTTTAGATTAGATATTACAAAGAAATTCTTCCCCATAAGGGTGTTGAGGCACTGGCACAGGTTGCCAAGAAAAGCAGTAGAAGCACCATCCCTGGAGCATTCAAGGCTGGGTTGAAGAAGGGCTCTGACCAACCTGGTCTAATGAAAGGTGTCCCTGCCTGCAGCAGTGGAGTTGGAACTAGATGACTTTTAAGGTCCCTTCCAATCCAAATTTTTCTATTAATCAACTACTCTTATGATAAATATATTTTATAAATTAAGATCATTACTGAACTCTTAAAAAAATTAAAATGTGTATTTTTTGCAGAATTCTATTTTTGGTTCCTTTTCCCCACAATCTTATCTTTCAATTCATCTTCAAGTTCAAGGCTTAAAATTCCACAATACTTCTATTTTTCTTAATCTGTAAGGAATATAAAACACCACCTGTTCCCAGAAAAAATTCTCCATTTACTTAAATAGAAGCAATAACTGCCTTATAATCAGATAACAAAAATGCACTTTTCCCCATAGTATATTAATGGTTCTCAATACAATTTAGCAAGTATAATTAAAGCCAGAGAGATATAAAAATGTGGTGGGGAGTGTTCAGTGTAAACAAGACAATTATCAATAAATTAACAAGAATATCCATGGATATTTATTTCCCTTCAATAGCATTAAATGGTATGAATATAAATATCTGAGTATCTTGGACCAACTCACCGATCTCTGCTGGAAGATGGTTGATTTGATTTTTTGACAATTCCAGTACTCTCAGATCTTGAAACAGTGCAATGTAGGCTGGAATGGTTTGTATCAATGTGTTGTATACATGCCATTCTTTCAGATAGAGCTGTTCTTTCAGGGAATCTGGGAGTTCCTGTCAATGAAATAAGAATAGATAAATAGAAAGCATGAAGTCAGAACTTTGTTACCCTGTTTCCATATAGGGAGAAAAATGCACCTTGGCTTAATTATCTTGATGTAGAATTGTCATTTGCCAAAGCCTTACAGAACCTGTCTGCTTTTGAAGAGCATTGCAGCTGTCTTCATCATATGTTCATTTTTTTAACTCTTAATGCAATTATTTGCTCTAAAACAGAAACCTATCCAAAGAACTCAATCTGTTTGGTGTCTCACATATTATTTCCTTTTTCCAGATGGAGGACTTCTTTAAAATACATTTCAGTGCTTTAATTCACACATCAAGATGCAGTAAAATGCAGCACAGAACAAAAGAGTGCATAGAGAATATCTAAACAGGGTTTGCTAAAACAGAAAAGAAAAAAACCAAGGTGTGACTTTGTTCTGAATACCTGTCAATGTCTCAAAACTTGTTTTCCAAGAGGGGGCATAAGCCATTTCAGATACTACACACATATATCACTTGGCTTAACTTGCTAAGATGTTGCAGCGATGTTAAAAAAATTTTAAAGTGTTTCTAAGGAAATTCTTAAATTAAAAAAAAAAATTAATTTTTCTTTAAATTATTTTTAAATCAATCCATATTTCAAAGTAATTTTTGATTTAGTCATGCAGAATCCTTTGTTTTCCAAATTCCAGAAATTTTGAAATTTCCTTTAATTTCTGAGTAATTTTGAGATTATTCTATTTATCAAAAGTCTTCAATACATGAATGAAACTTAAATTTATAAAGTCTTTGATTCTTACAAAATTGCTTTAATTAATTGGTACTCCAATGTACAAGTCTTTGTTTGAATTATGTCACCAAATTCTTTGAACCTGAAGCAGACAAAAAGCAAATCCAAAAGTGGAAGATCAGATCATTTAAACTCCACTTTCTTTAGCACTGCATAATTTACCAGTCTGTCCTAGGTTTTATAACACTGTGCACTATTAACATGTGGAATAAAGTCTGGAAGAGGTTCTACCAGTAACTTTGCTCTGTAAGAAGAGATGTGAAAGTATCAGCCTTTGATTATTTTATAAATTTTAGATTTATGTATTTATGTGATTTATGCGAAGAATATGACACAGTAGGAATCACTGATTTTATAACAAGGATATTGCCCTCTCCTTTGTTTTCTTCTAGATTTCATAGATCTCCCAAGACATTTGTAAGAATGATTCATTAGATTTTTTTTGTTTAATGTTGAACTTCTGGATTAGTACTGGTGCTACTTAACTCTTAGTTAAATTAAAACATCTAATTTTATGGACCGTCGATCAGAAGCCTTTTTTTTATTGTTACTGCCTCTCATTACAGTGATTTTCAAATTTATGCATGCAAACATAAAAACTATATATTGTTTTTCTGCCTTGTTACCTTCCCTTCCATATTTGATACAAATGGTGTAATTTCTTAATTCACTTTCTGGTTAGGAGTGTGTGTGTGTACTGCATTGTGATCCATCATCTATATTTGCCCATTTATGACAATTAAAAATTAAAATGCCTCAAACGCCTCAGGGCTGGTAGTGAGAAATCCCTCCAACTTTCTGGAATTAGTTGCTATTTCTCATCTTCAGTGCTGCACATTTTTCTGCAGCAAAATAAAATAAGAATAGCAAATTCAATTAGTATTGTCTTTCCTACCTGTAAAGAATGGAAAATTCAGCACACAGAGCATAGTATTTAGCAGGGGTGTCATAGATAACTCTGTAGGGAAGAACTATGATTCAGAGAGAGAGATGAATAATCATATTAGATGGGAAAAGATGTTTTATTAAGACACTCTTTTCCACTCTATTTCTCCAAGTGTAGCTCTATTGACCTAGTGTATTTTTGCACTTTATTGTCACAATACATAGTCTCCAGCTCTTTGGTGACAAATACAGCCCTTTCTTCTCTGAAGCCAACAGTTTGTTGGAGAACATGCTGTTCTCCCACACTGAAAGGGGTACTCCACAAAATTCTCCTTCATACATTGAAAACAATGCAGCACACAAGGCTCTCTACCACATGAAGACCAAATTCATTCATCATTTTAGAAAAATTAAGACAAAATACAAAAAATATGTATTTATTATTAATATATAAAGATTTTTTTAATCTTTATATCTGCATTAAGACTTGTTTAGAGCACAAAAAGATATTCCTCTGCAGCAAGAGAAATACATTTAGACATGACTTCAAAAGAATGGAAGTAGATTCCAAATACCATCTTGCTTCTCTTTTTTGTGAATATTTCTTTGTATCATATGATCATATTTATAATTTGCAAATGCAAGCATGCAAATTTTTTGTTATGTGCTTTTCTGGTATTTTCCATTTTAAAATGCATTTATATTTGTATTCGAGAAACATAGACAGATGTGATATTTTGCTTCGTTACAAACTAGATAGGGATTGGAACTGAAACTTCCACAAGCTTTGTGTTTGCTTTACTCTCTGATTCTTTTGTGTTCTTTTGTATCTTCTTCTGCCATGCTAAAGTTGGCAGCCTGCTGATAAATTGCTGCATGAAGACTGACACTTGGAGGACAGACTGTCTTTTGCCTTTAACAGCAAAACAATACCTCAAACTTGTTTGATTTTTAGAAAAGAAAAAATTTAAAGAGGAAATAAATAACAAACATACAACCACTGCTGATTATAATATTTCAAATTTGGAGAGAATTCACCTGCTAGACCTGAGCCTGAACTAAAACTATGATCAAAGCTCTAAGAAGTTTAAATTCAGTTTCTTTTCCCGCTCTGTACTTTAATCTGTCATGGGCCAAAATGAAATTTTGGACCCAAATCTCCCACTCCTTTAAAAAAAATGAAGCTTGTTCCAGGCACTCCCTGCTACAGGTCCCCGGCACAACATTGGCACTGCCCCCGTGTCCCCCCTGTTCTCCCAAAACTGTGTGTTGTCTTTCACCCAGTGTGTAAAATGCTCACACATACATAAGCATTCTTTGATTAATTTACAGCTCTGCACAGAAAGGTTTATTGGGTGGCAAGCCCTAAACCTTAAAAAGGAAATTCTATCAACAAGCAGCTGATTCTGACATCCAGACATGGATGGTGGTGGCACCCAAGCAGCTGCAGGCAAGCTGGGCTGAGCTCAGCAGGGCCACAAGCACTGGGGCTGAGTGGGAGGGGATGGTTTAGCTCAGCTGGATCCTCTGTGTGGAGAAAAAGCAGGGTCTGCCTTATGCCAGGCATGGCTGCTTCTGCACTGACTGTTAACCCCACTGTTATAGGGTGCTGGTGTGGCCCCATTGCAGCAGCACATTGCTGGGCTTTCAGTGATGCAGGGATCTCATGGCGTCCAGAGATCACTGTCAATATAGGGCCATGCCCTGAGCCTGAGGTTACTTGAGGAGCACTAAGACCTGGAGTGCCCAATCCCAGGAAAGCCTTTCTTCAGGACATAGCATCTCCCCTGGATGCCTCAGAGGCAGAGGCTGCCAAAGAGGCACAGGGTGAAGAATTGGGGTAATTAGACCACCAGCTCTTCTTCCTCCTCCCCTCAGCTTTCTCCTACTGCCTGGGAGCACAGGCAGCCATGGGCACCTCTGCAGGTAGAGGAATGCTATGTGCCTCCACCACTGAAGCTCAAGAGCCAGGGAGCTGCTGCCCACCGCCCAGCTCCCTGCCAGCCTCTGGAAACCCACACCCTCAGTGGGCAAGGGGCAGGGGCAGTCCTGCAAGTACCAGAGACCAGCAGAAGGTCTTGGTAGAGGAGATGGAATGCTTGAGATGCTACGACCCCCAAGAGCTGTCTCAAGTGGAGCACAATGAAAACCAAAGCTGGAGTGCTAGAAAAGAAAGTCTCCCTTGCCCCTCACAGAACAGGAATGGACAGAGTACTTGGGCTTTAACAATGGAGTATCCCACCTCAGTAGCCAACCTTAAGCAGTACAGAAATGGGCTCAGCTTTGACCTTGTTTATTGAGCCTCTCTGGGTGGCTGAAATGAAGGATGTGAGGATGACAGCACCATCCAGACAGAGAGATCCAGGAAGCTGCAATTCACCCAGGCCCTGCTGGTCATCCCCAGCTCCTCCACATCAAGCCAGATGGAATCCCATGTCCTCAGCAGGCAGCAAGGACTGGCAGCATGGGCACTCCTATCAGCATCAGCAACCAAGGCAGAGACCTTGGCTAAGAGGGAGAAAGACTGGGAAGATAACAGAGACCAAGAGCTGTCCCAGAAAGAGGACAGCACAGACAAAAATTGGAGTACTGAGGAGGAAGGTCTTACCATGCACTGGGACAGTGAACTGCACACACCTGGAGCACCGAATTGGGTCTGCCGAGGTGGGGCCATGACAGGCCTTCTTATGACCTGGATCTGCTGTCCTGCTCAGATGAAAACATGGATTGGGAGCAAGATTGTTTTTTCAACCTTGACAATATGTGGGATGTGAGTGAAAGAATTGCCTCCAAAGAGACCACTCTCTGGTTGGAAGAGTGAGTGGTTGTGGAACAGGAAGCCATCTGAGTGTATCCTAAGCAGGTTCACACCTACAGCTGTCTCCACACAACAGGCCTCCCTCTTCAGGAGGACACCTGTGTGTGCAGGGTGTTCTGGTGCCAGAAGGACAGCCAGAGCAGTGGCATCCCGCTGCCAGCGTCAGGTGCATCTCTGGAGATGGCGACTGGCCCTAGGCCTGTACAAAACCCCTGTAAAATCCCAGAGGACAAGGGGCAAATGTGTATGTCTCAAGCAACAATAAATGGATGGCTGACGATCCAGACAAGTATTGTGGTAATAAAAGACAAGAACTGTTGATAATAACCAAGGAGCTTTGGTAATAACATGCCACGGGAAAGGACAGGATGTGGCTGGAGAAGACTGCCACACAGTAGGCTGTGCAGGCCCATGTGGAGCAGCGCTTTTCCAGGACAAATGTGCTGCAGCTTCCAGAGAGAAGCACAACACAGTACCACCTAAGTGCAGGTGGAAGGCCAAGATGCAGCTTTGGACTGTAGAGGGGTATCAAGACACCCAAAACCCCCAAAGGCGTCCAACCCACTTCCAGAGACATCTGAAAGAATGTACTGTGCATGATGATAAATTTGCACAGCAAGTGAGAAACATGCCTTCAGGGCAAGAAAATCTCTCTATAAAAAGTACCTCCTGTCAAGTCCAGGAGGAATTTCTGATGTGATATTAGACTTGCAGAAAAAGGAGATAATTGTTTCCATTCACTCTCCTTGTAACTATTCTGTTTGGATAGCAAAAAATGCCAAACAGAAAATGGTATTGACCATGGATTATGGAACATTAAATGCTAATACTGCACCTTTATCAGCAGCGGTGCCTATCGGTGCTAAGTTAATTGCCATAATACTGGAAGCTCATCCAAGTTTAGCTACCACCAATGTGAAAGATATGTATGTTATGGTTCCATTTCAGGAGACCCATTGGAGTCGTTTTGCTTTTAGATGGAAGGAGATGAAATACACTTTCACCAAATACTGTAGGGATACTAGGACTCCTCCCTGCTAACACATTTTACCCTAGCCCAAAATTATATACAATTCCAGTAGATGAGGGGATAAGGACCCACCACTATATTGATGATATATTGATTGGGGGCCCAGATGCAGGTAAAGTGGGAAATATTCAAAACTGTATTATTGAGCAACTTAGGGGTTTAGGGTTAAAGATTCCAGAGGATAAAATTCAGTGCCCTGCTTCAGAGAAAAAAATTCTTGGGAAGGGAGATGCTGTTTGTGTCCCTGTTGAGACATTAACCTCACTGTAGCAAGTAACTGTGCCACATATAAAAAAGGAGCAAGGCCACCTGAGAAGCTCTGTCCATAGCCAATTGTCTCTGTACTTCTATCCCAATATAGTACCTTATGACAAAGCACTGAGGGATGCCTAAGCACACACCCGATAGGCCTAACCTGGGACTTATTCACCCCATGGCTTGACACTCCCAGTTCCTGGAAGTCAAGATCCATCTCCAACAGTCAGTATTTGTGGACTCCTTCATACCCACTATCTGTTAAAGACTAACTTGCTCCCATTGTCTCCCTAAATATATTCGATGACTATAATGGCGACAGAATTTGCAAGATGAGGAGCTGTTGAGGGTTCAGATTAGCTTTGAGATTTAAGATAAACCTTATATAGTTATCAGACCATGTCACATAGTAAGTGCATAGATCAAGCAGTTGGACAATACAAATACATGACTCTGGAGAACTAAAATTGCAAGTCCAACAAGTATAAAAAAATGTTTTACCAAATCAATTACTTAAAAGAAAAAGATGTATTATGAGTTGTATACAACTCAGAATGTTGTATTACCATTCCTTATGCCTCTACTTCCATTAAGGAAGATGAAAGAGCTAGCTGGTTAAGCTGCAGAATTGTTTCAATCCATGAAGCCAATGAGTGGTTTAATGGTTGGAGCCCCACCTCCTGGTTGATGTCTATACTCTGATCATGAAAACTCATAGAGTATTGTTTCATATGTGAAGCATATATTTATTGCATTATTTCTTCTGCTTCATCCTTATTTTCTCCCTCTGTTTGGTACATCCCCAGCATGACCATGGATGAAGTATATGATCAAAGACTATGACTACTGATCAAAATTTAAGTTAAAAGGTGGTGTAAGGGAAGGCTTAATAACATTTGCATCATATCGTTTAAACAAGCACTGTCTAGCAGCTATTTTCTGCTTGTATTATCCCCTCTAACTCTGTATCTCTCCCTCCTCCCAATCTCACTCTTTTTTACTCATATCTTAATAAAATTAGTACACAGAGTAAAATTAGTGTTCTTGTACCAGGATTTGGTTGCATTTGCACCTTCATTTAGGCAGAGGAATTTAATGTCGAATTGTAATGGTAATTTGCTGATTAAATTAGTGAGGTTTTTTTTAACTCTCTGTTTTTTTTTCATTCCTTTAAACCATGAACATTTGCAAATCTGTGGTGGATCTCAAGGAAGAAGTGGGGGAGAGGTCTGTTTTGGACATGTCAATAAACAGGATGATTTTCCAACCTCACTTGTCCTATTGCTTCTTGAGAAAAAGAGGACTACTGGCAAAGCCCATGCCAACAGGCAGAGCAGGAGAGCCCCAATGCTCCTCCTCTGTGGGCTATTAACATAGATGTTAATGTTAGTTAATGGCTGGACTCAATGACCTTAGATGTTTTTTTCAAACCTCACTGATTCTTTTCTCTTCTCAGTGAAAATACATATTATGCCAGACAATAAAACTGTGAGAATAAATTCAAATATATTAATTCGTTGCCTTGTTCTGTGAGGAAATTAAATGCATGAAAGTAATGATTTGTGAGTAAAGAATTTTACCACCACTCACTTATTTGCACGTCTGACATTAAGGTTTTTTAAAGTAGATGTGTACACAAATTCTCTACTCAGGTAAAGAAGCATAACCAAGAACAGTCCTACTATGTATTTGAGAAGCATCATCAGCTTTCCTCTGCCAATATTGATATCACAACATTAAAAAATTTGTTTATCCTCAATATTTTGTGGAAAACATTTAAAATTCACTGATTCACTAGAGAATAAACATTCATTAATTAACAGCAGAAAGTAAACACTCAGAGGGGAAAAACAGAGTTAAAGTGATTCAATTTTAAAATTCATATGAATATTCATGGCATTATTTTGCCTCAGTTTCTAGTTCTAATAGTTGTTTCTCTGAAGAACTAATTTAATTGAGTAGATACATGTTTATGTGTACAGAGGTTCTCAAGTGTTGCATCAATTTTGCTTTTTTTTTTTTCTTTTCCTAGGCATCCAATTCAAACACACAATTCAAAGATCCATAATCCATACTTTTTTCTTTTTTTTTTTTCACAATGTGTTTGCCTGTAAAACTCTCAAATAAATACTTTTATTTTTCTGAAACATACCTTGGGAACCTGATATTACTTGTAGCACAACACACCATTCTCATGCTTTTAAAGTCCCAAGTGTTTTGCAAACACAGGAAGATTTAGGAGACTCACTTCTTGGGCAATACAACTGGATTCTCCCCATTTTTTATTAAAAAAGAAAAGAAGAGAAAACCTGTCTGATTTCATTCACAGTATCGCATTGATATTCTATGATTAAGACAAGCCCATTTTTTATTGTATGCTCTTTTCTTTTTTAACTGCATATACTGCATATACTGCATATACTGCATATACTGCATATACTGCATATACTGTTCTCAGCCGGCAGAAATGCACACCATGGGAGGTAGACACTTGAGTCACAGAACCACAGAACCACAGAACCACAGAATCACAGAATCACAGAATCACAGAATTAACTAGCTTGGAAAAGACTTTGAGATCATCGAGTCCAACCTATGACCTTACCTCACCTTGTCAAACCATGGCACCAAGTGCCACATCCATTCTTTCTTCAACTCCTCCAGGGACAGTGATTCCACCAGCTCCCTGGGCAACCCATTCCAATATCCAAACACTCTTTCTGTGAAGAATTTTCCCTAATATACAGCCTAAAATATTTATCCATTATGTAAAAGAGAGACAAGGACTCCTGAATCTTAAGGGTGCTGTCAAGCAGCCCCAGATGGAGCTTTGACAGATAAAGGTAAGATTATCTCATAAGTGAAGTTATCAACCACTACTCACAGGCTGAAACAAACTGCAAAGATAGGCAGGGCTAAACCAGAACCCAATCTACAAAATGTCTTTCAGATTCAGAGTGACTTACTCTTCAAGCACAAAGGCCAGTTCTATTTCCAGGGCTGTTGATCTACAAGGAAATATGGATCTGCATAAACAGAATAGATTTTTTTCAGAATTCATACACTGTAAAATTAAGTTCTAATCTCTTTAGCTACTACTTTGTGCCTACTTGTCCAACCTAGTATTTTTTGTGTGAGCTTTTTACTTTTATGTGAGTTACACAGAACACTGTAGTGTGCCATTCACTGTTGCAATCTAACATTTTCTCCTTTTGTTTGCCTGGCATCAAAATAGTTTTCATTTCTGTAATTATCCCTTTCAAGGCATGCCCAGTGTTAGCTGTGCCATGTTTAAGACTGTTATTCTTGCTTCTAAGAAAGAAGTAAAATTTGTACTTGATTATTTTTATTTCCAGTCTCTTTTCACTGATCCCACTGTCACTCTAGCTTTGCTAAAAACACAAACTGAGCTGCTCCCTTGTCTACTTTAGCACTGTGTCATAATTCCTTGGCTTTAAATCCATGAATCACTCACTCTATTCATCTTCTTTACAGAAATACATGCCTTTAAAGAGGCCCATAGTCACAAATACTAAGAGGAATAAACCAAAAAGTGTTAAAGGCTAATTATTACAAAAATAATTTTCCTTTTTCCCCTCACTATTTTGTTGCTGTCAAACAGCTTTATGTGTTAAAATAATTACTTTACAAGTACAAGGAACAGTGGGTCTCCACCAAATGAAAATGCATTATTGTATCAATGATATTTGAGAGATGGGAAAAAAGTGGCACAAGGTCTCGAAGGAAGGAATTCCTATTAGGGATTCAAAATATGTGATCTGCTCTTATTACCACCTTTACTAAGGTTCTCAGAAGAAGGTCTGATGTTATTTTCAAAAAAGCATGATGCATATAATTTTCAAAATATTTACCCAAGCTATCCCAAGCTCTTGCAGCTGGGTGAATATCATTACCTATCCACAAGTACTCTGGATGTGGAAAGGTATCCTCAGAGATAAGGAGAGACCACATTCTCTAGGTGCCAGATAGCCTCATGGCAAAGCATGACCAAAGGCATTGACTACATCTCTCAACTGCTAGGTTAATGGTTTGTCTCAATGAGCTTAAAGGTCTTTTCCAGGCTAAACAATACTATGACTCCATCATAGAGCATTTTACAAGACCACTTTTTAACCTTCTACTCAACAATCAATCAGTAAGGCAGATTCTATTTGAATATGGAGTACAAAGCAGAAGCTTCTTTCTAACAAGAGTATGGTTTTACCATCTAGACATCCTGGGCACTCTGACATTGAAACCTACAAAAAGGACGTGTTAAAGCCATATCCCTATACTGAGGATTACTCCTCCATGAGACTTAGATTCCTAGCATCCATAAAAAGAAAGGGTATAGCTCAGAAGCAAGCCTTGTTCTCAAAATTAAACCTCTAAGTCATACCAACAACCTACTCAGATTTAGCTATCAACTCTCTGGAGGACATATTGTTGCTTCATTGATGAGAGAAAAGGGGAAACATAATAGAAATACTTATCAGCTAAAAGGAAGATAGAAGATTCAGCAGCTCATCCCCAAATGGATACTTTACAGAGCTCTGCTGTTTGCTGCTGCCAATGGTAAGTGGCCAGTCAACAGCAAATCCAGCTGGCTATGTGCCTATGAATCTGCACAGGTAATCCCAATTCTGACTTCTCCAAGTCCCTGAGTGCTTAATCACCGAAACTTTCAACTCATAGATGTATTTGTGTGTGCAAAGCACATAAAAAAATATTAAACCACAATTGACCCACTGCTCCCAGTTACATAGCATACAGACTTCTATGAGAAAACTGTCATATGTCCATAGATTTTATTCATGCACAAATTGGCAGACTGCAGCACTGATTTCATAGTCTGAAAATTCATTTTGCTTAAATGTGAATACTTTCTTTTTGTGAAAAAGTAATAGGGGAAAATACTATATATCTGATTCTGTCTTTAGTTCAGATTATGTAAAGCAAAATAAGTGGTATGATTTGTATAACAGGTGAAAAATTTTCACAATTTATGTAATATATACACTCCTTTCAGAACTTTGTCAAATAAGTTTTCACAATTTTAAAATAATTGTCTGTTAGACAGACAGCTGTTAGAAAGTAACATTTCAATTTTGATCTCTAAATAAATCAGCTATAATTTGTCTGCAAACATCTGAACTTTGTCACAGTTTGTTGTTGAAAGAGGAAACCCACTTCAACTAGGCTAGAGCTGGACAATGAGACTTGATGGCTGTTTGATATGGACACACTGAACATCTGATAAGAAGATCACACAGAATCACAGAATCACAAGTTTGGAAGAGACCTTCATGATCATCAAGTCCAACCCAGCCCAGCACCTCAACTAAACCATGGCACCAAGTGCCAAATCCAAACTTTTTTTTAAACACATCCACCTTCCCTGTACAATTTCAGTACTTGATCACTCTTTTTTTTTTAAAAACTTTTTCCTAATATCCAACCTATATTTCCCTTGGCACAGCTTAAGATTTTGTCCTCTCATTCTGCACTTGCTGCCTGGGGAAAGAGACCAATCTCCACCTGACTTCAGCCAGCTTTCAGAGAGTTGTAGAGAGTGATAAGATCACCTCTGATTTTCCTTTTCTCCAGGTTAAACAATCCCAGCTCCCTCAGCCATTCCTCACAGGGTTTGTGTTCCAAGCCCCTCACCAGCCCCGTTGCCTCCTTTGGACACACTCAAGTGTCTCAAGGTGCTTGAACTGGGGACAAAACTGGACACAACACTGAAGCTGTGACTTCACTAGTGCTGGGTACAGGGGAAGAAGGACCTCCCTGCTTCTGCTGGCCACACCATTCCTGATCCAGGCCAGGATTCCACTGGCCTTCTTGGCCACCAGGGCACACTGCTGGCTCAGGTCCCTTTCTGCATGGGCACTGTCCAGCCACATTGTCCCCAGAATATATCATTGCAGGAATTATTGAGACCAAAATGCAGGACTTGGCACTGTGGGAGCCCAGGGAATACCCTTGGCCTCCTTGGGGGTCTCAAAATCCCCCTGGCAAGGGTCTCAAAGACTCCTGAGTGAGACCCTGGTGTCACAGGCGCTGAATTCTAACCCCTGGGGGAAGCTGTCAGTACAAAGAGAATGGAAACAGGTCACCAAAATTAGTAAAGTATAAATTAGACTTTTAGAATGTAGATAAATAGGTTTTTTGGAAAGTTTATGATAAGGGACACGTGGCCAAGATGGAGAATTTGGGGGGTGGATATCTTTTCCTCCTTCTTCTCCCTGTCATCCGTGTTGGATGACATGTTGGCACTTTTAAATTGGATCAGAGCTGGACCATTTAATAAAATTGTATTGTATTGGGAAAATTTTGTAAACATGTAATATGTAGTACAAACCTATATAAGATAAGCCCTGCCTTCACCAGGCAGATTCCACCATGGATGCCAGGCTGAGCAGACCTCTGCTGGCCAGGCAAAAAGTCCCTGAGATAAGAAACAATAAACAATCCTTGGAACAAGAGAAAACCGTCTCCAGCAGTCTCTCTTCGACTGCTTCAGAGAAAACCAGGGTTTGAACCACCTTCGTGTCCCTCTGGGGTGATCTCGGGGCAAAGGAGAAAACCCAGACTGGAACACCTAGCATCAGCCAGTTCCTAACCCAGCACAGAGTGCTCCTGTCCAAGCCATGGGCTGCAGCTTTTCCAGGAGTGTGCTGTGGGAGACAGTGTCACAGGCCTTCCTGAAATCCAGCACACAACAGACACAACAGCCACAGCTGAGTTCATCAGGTGGGTCACCTGATCATAAAAGGAGACCACAGAATATCAAAACCCATGGTGGTTAGGAATGTACTGCTCAAGGTGGCATATTATGTGTAGCATTACACCAATTTCTCTTAAATGGGATATTTCAGAGTATCAAATTAAAATTAAATATTCTGGAAAAACAGAACAAAATGTATGTTTGACTTTGCCTCCTAATGTAAAGCCTAACTTACAGTGATATAGCAAAATTTTAATGGTTTGGCAAAAGATAATACGCAACAGAAAAGTTTAATTTGCAGTTGCTACTATATCAATGTCTAAGGAGCTGTAATCTCTCTTTTTATTTTTCTAAAGTACCTCTAAACAAAGGTTTACAATACACAGAAGTATGCAGGTTTTGACGACACATCTTAAACTTAATTTTCAAAATCCTAAGTTCTTGAATGAAGAGATGTGATAACTTTTCAGCAATCAGTCCTACCAGATCAATGATAGGTATCAGTTCAAGAAAGAGTCTCTTAGTAGAGCTGAATGGGAACCAGGGTTTTATATATTCCTGAAATTTCAAATATTGTATGCTTATTTAGAGGGAAGTTAAAGCAAGAAGAAAAAAAAAGAAAGAAAGCCAAAAAAGAAAATATCATCAGATTCAAGATCAAATCTAAGCTAAAGTTGCACTTCAGGTAATTCAAAAAATAATTCTAGCTTTTTATCAGTGTTCTGACTTGTATTTTTTGGAATGAAAATACCACATGAAATTAAAATTTTAATTTCACATTTTCATTAATAAAGTAGTGTTTCTTCAAATATATTTCAATTAAAGCTTTTACAACTCCTGAAAGTTTCTGACCAACTCCAACTCACCACTTGCTCAATTTCAAGCCAGGAGTTACTCACATCTTATCTGCAAACTGTTATTTCACATCAAACGTATCTGCAAGTCAAATGTGTTTTTTTCAGTTAGACCCTTGTGGATTGATGTTAATATCAGTTTTAAACTGAGCAGAGCTTGAGAAAGTGTGATCACAACATTAGAGCAAGAATACAGATCTCTGATTAATAGAAGACAGCAATAAACCAAAAAATCTTATATTTATCTCTCTTCACCCATTGGGGAATGTTAGAGAAAGAGACCTTATTGCAATATTATTGCCCACACCAAAATTATTAAGAGAGATAAATTACATATATCAGCAGAGAATTTAAAATACACATACCTGAGAACTAAACCACTAGTTCAGGCTGAGGTAAAAATACATTGGTCAATTCTAACACTGTGGAAAAGCATCAATTTGATATGCATTTGCCATTAAAAAAAGGGATATTAAAAGATACAGTCTAAGTCACCCAAATTCTTTGCCAATAGAAACATATTTTCTATTATATTTACCGTCCACTGCTCTCCAGAAAGCTGAAAAATAAACTTGTTTTTTTCCTTATTTACTCCATCTGACAAGGCATGACTCTTCTTGAGGTGAGAAGTCTTTTCATGAGTGTCCAGGTTCTTCTCATTGATGTCTACAAAGCCATTCTTGAGGTATTTTGATTGAGGAATACCTTTCTTACGGCACTCTAGTATCAAATTCCATTCCTGTTTTATCCTGAAATAGTGCCAAAAAATGTTTATGTGAATAAGCTGAAAAAATATTGCAGGTAAGTTCAAAAGCTTAATCTGTGTTTGCAGAACAACTTAACAAAATATAATTATTCATCTAAAGTATTGGCTATTTATAAATATATATAAAATTATATAGTAACACCCAGAGAACAACAGAAAACTGGAGACTAAGCAAACTGTTATGGAAAAGAGCAAAAATTATGATCTTTAATTTGCTAGGATAGGAAATATATTCTCACAGAACGGGTTATATGCATAAAGAAAATCAAATACCTGGTGATATATGAAAACATTTTCTATGGGGAAGAAAAGGTAAGAAGTGCCTTTTCACCTTTCCCTTCCTTGTTCAAATATAACGACTTATTTTAATTTTTACACCAATATCTTTTTAGAAGTAGAGGTCAAAGTTGTCACGTGCCAACTGATTTCAGATTAACTTTCAGTGTAACTTTTACATCATTTCCAAGGCAAGCTTTTTCTCATATAACTTCAGGTGCAAATTCAGTTTGTCATAATTAGGCATTCTCAAAAGCTCATGCTTATAGTTAGGAGAGATTTATTTCAGCTTAGTCAATTAAAGAACTGGTTGATTCACAGAAGCAAGCCTTCCTTACACCAAATGAGACTCTGCAGAGCCCCTTGTATCATAAATCTGATCTCACACTTTGAATTCTATATCCTGTAGTACATAGGATTCATTTATGCCATCTCCATCCTCTGATAGAAACCTGAATCTAAAGGATTAAAGGAAATGAAGAGCTTAAGAAAGACACAAAGTTCAGGATAAAGTACCCCTAGAGGAAGTAAATACATCATGTCCTAGAAAGAGAAACACATGCAAGTTTAAAAAGCCCAAACAGGGAGTAACAAAACCCTTACATGTATTGCCACTTAATCATGGAATTCTTCTCTACAGTGCTAAGATGTAAAAAAGAGTACCACATGAAACAGAATCATAGGATTATTTGGGTTGGAAGGGATGCTGCAGATCATCTAGTTCCCATCCCACTGCCATGGGTAGGGACACCTTCCACAAGGCCAGGTTGCTCAATTTCTGCCCTCAGCCACAAAGGAGCCTTGAACACTTCCAGGGATGGGACATCCACAGCTCCTCCGAGCAACATGTTTCAGTGCCTCATCACCCTTACAGTTAAGAATTTCTTTGTAATATCTGATATAATTTCTTCTTAATATCTTCTCTTCCAGTCTGAAGCCATCTTCCCTTGTCCATACAGTTCCTGATAAAAAGACTTTCTCTGGCTTCCTTGTGACCCTTTTTCAGATACTGGAAGGATGCTATGTGTTGGGGGTTGAGTGTTTTTCTGTTACTGTGTCAATTGAAAGAATTTTTCCCATTATCATGCCAATGGAGCTGGCCAGGCTACACCCAGGGTCCCTGATGAGTCTAGACAAAGGGGTGGGTGGGGACGGCCCTGGAGGGGCCTCTGAGGCTTCCGGGAGGGCACTCGTGTTTCCGGCGAGCTGGGAGCAGGACGCCCGGGGATCGTTCAGCCACGCGGCGGAGCACAGGAGAGCCAGACCCTCTGCTATCACCTGCCCTGCATCTGGCCCGTTCCAGCCTCCTGCCTCTGCGGACACAGCTGATCACCCGGACACACACGGTGAGTGAGGAGCTGCCGCTCCAGCCCGTTCCCACCGAGACCAGCGTGGCCGCTGCCGCCCCTCCCCCCTCCCTCCTGCCTCCGTTCCCGTCTGCCCTTCGGCAGATCCGAGCTGTGGACTAAGCACAGAAACACCGTGCTTGCATCTAAAGGGACTGACACCGAGTTATCTATTCCGTTCTGTTAGCAATTTCGACTGTTATTGTTTTCTGCTTGTACAGTTAGATATATTAGTAAAAGAGCTGTTATTCCCACCCCCTTATCTCTGCCTCAGAGTCCTTGATTCAAACAATTATAATACTTGGGGGGGCAGGAGTGGAACCAAACTCTCTATTCCAAAGGGAAACTTCTGCCCTTAGTGGCAGACACCTGTCCTTTCAAACCAGGACAGATTTTGGCGACCAGACGTGGGACAGAGTGCACTGAGTTGAGAGTTAACACAGGAATAACAGCTCTCTTAACTGGCAATATGTTGTCTGGTTTAATCTGGTTTGTGTTCCATGTGGTCACAGCCATCTCCCTCCCATTTGCAAGCCCTTATTTGAATTTGGGCCCCCTCACCAAAGTTACTGTAGCTATTATCCGATTAGTTTGGTGGATTGATTATGTCAGGAATTCATGGGTTTTTAATTTTTTTCTGGGAAGCGGTTGCATGGATCCGGAGCTATCGTACTCTAACTGCATGTTTCTGGGGTTATTTCAGTAACGGTACTTACTGTGAGATAACGAGTGCAAGGGAAATTTTCTCCCAACCCATCACCCAGTTTTTTGAGGCTACCCCACTGGTTCTCAAGGATTTCAGATCTGTTTTAATTGCCACTGTTATTATACAGTGGCTGGTGTTGCTGATAGGCTTGTTCTATTTAGCATTCAGAAACATGGGAATATTGGCTTGGACAGCAACTCTGATACCTGCCCCAGGGACTAGGGATGTTGCCCCAGAACCTGCCTCTGCCCCAGGGACTAGGGAGGCTGCCCCAGAGCCTAACCCTGCCCCACAGCCCACCGCAGAAATGAGCCACCCAGAGTGGGTGGGGGCTCTAATGAAGGATATAGGCCAAATGCTGAAAGAGCATAGCCAGATGATGAAGGAGGATTTTTCTCCAGCTGGTGAGAAACCCTCCCCCTGCCCTAAAGAGGGAGAGTCAGATGGTGCTGCAGTGGAACCCGTAGATGTTGTATCTGTCCAGGTTCCAGCTGGATCACAGGAGCAGCCACAGCCAGCAGCAGTTGCTCCTGTGGAAACTAAGAAATCTAAGATTAAAATGAGGCACTTAGATAATGGGGATCAGCAAGGAGGGTCCTCACAACCAGCAAGGGAGCCAGAGGTTGAGATTGTCACCGAGTCCCTCTCATACGATAGTCTCTGTAACCTGCGTAAAGACATTGCTCGGCGGGGCCGTGAGCCTTTTACAACTTGGTTACTCCGGGTCTGGGACCTTACGGGAACAGGTGTACAACTGGATGGAACTGAGGCCAGGAATTTGGGATGCTTGGCCCAGGATTCAGGTGTGGACCAGATATTCATAAGGGAGCAAGGCCTCCTTTCCCTCTGGGACCGGCTTTTAATGAGTGTGAGAAAGAAGTTTGTACACAGAGAGAGAATGCAGGAGCACCACCGTAGGATGCGCTGGAAGACCCTTGAGGAAGGGATCCAGCAGCTGAGAGAGACAGCAGTATTAGAGGTACTCTTTGGGAGGGATGGACAGCATGACAATGACCCTGACAAGGTCAAGTGCACAGGGCAGATGTTATGGAATCTGGCAACCTTGGGTCCATCTCAATATACCACCTACATAGCAATGATTAATGCCGATAACAGTCCAGAGACAGTGTGTTCTGTTGCCAACAAACTCAGAAATTTCGAGAGCATGATGAATGGCCCAATGCAGGCTAATGTCTCTGCCGTGGCCAGGGACCTCCAGCAGGTCGAAGATAGGATGAGGGATATGAGGGAGGAGATGATGGAGAGAATTGAGGAGGTGAGGAAGATCAGCGTAGCACCAGTACGAGTCACAGGCCCCCAAGTCAGAGCTTCATGTACCCCAGCTAGGGAGAGAGAGTACACCTCACGAGCTGACCTGTGGTTTTTCCTGCGAGACCATGGGGAAGACATGGGAAAATGGGATGGGAAACCCACTTCTGTCCTGGCAGCATGGGTGCGTCAGCTCAGGGAGAGAAATGCTAACCGAGGGAGCCGCACTAAAATGAAGGTAGCCTCAACCTCCCACAAGCAAGGTGCAGGGTATTACAGCAAGGAGGATGTTCTGTCAGATCCCCTGGAAGGAACCTCCACTATGTATGCCCAGGAAAGAAATAATAACCGGGGCTAGAGGGGCCCTGCCTCTAGCCAGGGAGAGGCATGGGATGACAGGATCTATTGGATAGTGTGGGTGCGATGGCCTGGCACGTCAAAGCCAGAAACATAAAGTGTTAGTTGATACTGGTTCACAATGCACCCTGATACCATCAGAACATGTGGGGAAGGTACCTGTTTCCATTGTTGGGGTGACGGGGGGATCACAGGAATTCACTTTGCTGGAAGCTGAGATTAGCCTGACAGGGAAGGGGTGGCAGAAACATCCAATTGTAACTGGCCCAGGGGCACCGTGCATTCTAGGCATAGACTTCCTCAGGAACGGCTACTACAAAGACCCAAAGGGGTTCAGGTGGGCTTTTGGAATAGCTACTGTAGAGACAGAGAGCATTAAGCAGTTGAACACCTTGCCTGGACTGTCAGAAAACCCCTCTGCAGTAGGACTCCTGAAAGTGATTGAGCAACAGGTGCCAATTGCCACCATGACAGTGCACCACCGGCAGTACCGGACAAATCGAGATGCTGTGATCCCCATCCACAAGATGATCCCTGAGCTGGATAGCCAAGGGGTGGTCAGCAAAATCCACTCACCTTTTAACAGCCCCATCTGGCCTGTGCAGAAATCTGATGGAGAATGGAGACTGACTGTGGACTATTGGGCATTGAATGAAGTGACTCCACTGCTGAGCGCCGCCGTGCCAGACATGCTGGAACTCCAGTACGAGCTGGAGTCCAAGGCAGCAAGGTGGTATGCCACCATTGACATTGCAAATGCATTCTTCTCCATTCCTTTGGCAGCAGAGTGCAGGCCTCAGTTTGCTTTCACCTGGAGGGGCGTGCAGTACACCTGGAACCGACTGCCCCAGGGGTAGAAGCACAGTCCCACCATCTGCCATGGACTGATCCAGGCTGCACTGGAGAAGGGTGAGGCTCCAGAACATTTGCAGTACATCGATGACATCATTGTGTGGGGGAACACAGCAATGGAGGTATTTGAGAAAGGAGAGAAGATCATCCAGATTTTGCTGGGAGCCGGTTTCGCCATTAAAAAGAGCAAATTCAAAGGACCTGCCCGAGAGATCCAGTTCCTGGGAGTGAAGTGGCAGGATGGACGGCGCCAGATCCCCACTGAAGTCATCAATAAGATCACTGCAATGTCTCCACCAACAAGCAAGAAGGAGACACAAGCTTTTCTAGGTGCTATCAGCTTTTGGAGAATGCACATCCCTGAGTACAGCCAGATTGTGAGCCCTCTCTACCAGGTCACTCGCAAGAAGAACGATTTCCATTGGGGCCCTGAACAACAGAAAGCCTTCACCCAGATCAAACAGGAAATCGCTCATGCAGTGGCCCTTGGCCCAGTCAGGACAGGATCAGAGGTAAAGAATGTGCTCTACTCTGCAGCTGGGAACCATGGTCTGTCCTGGAGCCTGTGGCAGAAGGTGCCTGGTGAGACCCGAGGCCGACCCCTGGGATTCTGGAGCAGAAGCTACAAAGGATCTGAAGCCAACTACACTCCCACAGAGAAGGAAATCTTGGCTGCCTATGAGGGAGTTCAAGCTGCCTCAGAGGTGATTGGCACAGAAGCACAGCTTCTCCTGGCACCCCGACTGCCAGTGCTGGGGTGGATGTTCAAAGGAAAGGTTCCCTCTACTCACCACGCCACCGACGCCACATGGAGCAAGTGGATTGCCCTCATCACACAGTGCGCCCGTATTGGCAACCCGAATCGCCCTGGGATTTTGGAGATAATTACGAACTGGCCAGAAGGTGAAGATTTTGGTCTCGCTGATGAAGAGGAGCAGAAGCAAGTGACCCGGGCTGAAGAAGCTCCACCGTACAACCAGCTGCCAGCAGATGAAACACGCTACGCCCTTTTCACCGACGGTTCCTGCCGCGTTGTGGGGATGAACCAGAAGTGGAAAGCTGCCGTATAGAGCCCCACATGACAGGTTGCACAAGCTACCAAAGGAGAAGGTGGATCGAGTCAACTTGCAGAACTCAAAGCTGTTCAGCTGTCCTTGGACATTGCTGAGAGAGAGAAATGGCCAAAGCTCTACCTTTACACTGATTTGTGGATGGTAGCCAATGCTCTGTGGGGTTGGCTGGAAAGGTGGAAAAAGGCTGACTGGCAACGTAGAGGAAAACCAATCTGGGCTGCTGACGAGTGGAAAGACATTGCCACTCGGGTAGAGAAGCTCCCCGTGAAAGTCCGTCATGTGGATGCCCATGTTCCCAAGAGTCGGGCTAATGAAGAACATAGGCACAACAAGCAGGTAGATCAGGCTGCACAGATAGAGGTCTCAAAGACAGACTTAGATTGAGAACACAAGGGAGAACTGTTCCTGGCTCGATGGGCCCACGATGCCTCAGGCCATCAGGGCAGAGACGCCACCTATAAGTGGGCACGAGACCGAGGGGTGGATATAACCATGGACAGGATCTCTCAGGTTATTCATGACTGTAACACGTGTGCTGCCATCAAACAGGCCAAGCGGGTGAAGCCCCTCTGGTATGGGGGGGCAATGGTCCAAATATAAGTACGGAGAGGCCTGGCAGATTGACTATATCACACTGCCTCAGACCCGCCAAGGCAAGCGCTACATGCTGACCATGGTGGAAGCCACCACCGGATGGTTGGAGACCTACCCTGTGCCCCATGCCACTGCTCGGAACACCATCCTGGGCCTGGAAAAACAAGTCCTCTGGAGGCATGGTACCCCTGAAAGAATTGAGTCAGACAATGGGACTCATTTCAAAAATAGCCTTATAAACACCTGGGCTAAAGAACACGGCATCGAGTGGGTGTACCATATTCCCTACCATGCACCAGCGGCTGGGAAAGTTGAACGGTGCAATGGTCTGCTTAAAACCACCTTAAAGGCTCTTGGTGGGGGGACTTTCAAGAACTGGGAGATCAATCTACCAAAGGCCACATGATTAGTGAATACCCGAGGTTCCACTAACCGAGCAGGCCCTGCCCAGTCAGAGCCCTTGGGAGCAGCAGATGGAGATAAGGTTCCAGTGGTACACCTGAGAGGCATGTTAGGGAAAACTGTCTGGGTGAATTCTGCTTCCAGCAAAGACAATCCTGTTCGTGGGGTGGTTTTCGCTCAGGGACCAGGTTGCACTCGGTGGGTGATGCAAAAGGATGGAGAGACCCGATGCATACCCCAAGGGGACCTTGTTCTAGGGTGAACTATCTATGATACTGTGCCTATAACTACATGTATGTATATAATTTAAAGGTTTCAATGTAGCATGTTGGCATGGAAAAAATTCGGGGTGGATAATGTTGGGGGTTGAGTGTTTTTCTGTTACGGTGTCAATTGAAAGAATTTTTCCCATTATCATGCCAATGGAGCTGGCAGGGCTACACCCAGGGTCCCTGATGAGTCTAGACAAAGGGGTGGGTGGGGACGGCCCTGGAGGGGCCTCTGAGGCTTCCGGGAGGGCACTCGTGTTTCCGGCGAGCTGGGAGCAGGATGCCCGGGGATCGTTCAGCCACACGGCGGAGCACAGGAGAGCCAGACGGTCTGTGATCACCTGCCCTGCATCTGCCCCGTTCCAGCCTCCTGCCTCTGTGGACACAGCTGATCACCCGGACACACACGGTGAGCGAGGAGCCGCCGCTCCAGCCCGTTCCCGCCCGAGACCGGCGTGGCCGCTGCCGCCCCTCCCCCCTCCCTCCTGCCTCCGTTCCCGTCTGCCCTTCGGCAGATCCGAGCTGTGGACTAAGCACAGAAACACCGTGCTTGCATCTAAAGGGACTGACACCGAGTTATCTATTCCGTTCTGTTAGCAATTTCGACTGTTATTGTTTTCTGCTTGTACAGTTAGATATATTAGTAAAAGAGCTGTTATTCCCACCCCCTTATCTCTGCCTCAGAGTCCTTGATTCAAACAATTATAATACTTGGGGGGGCAGGAGTGGAACCAAACTCTCTATTCCAAAGGGAAACTTCTGCCCTTAGTGGCAGACACCTGTCCTTTCAAACCAGGACACTATGAGACCTCCAAGCAACTTTCTCTTCTACAGGCTGAACCACCCAAGCTTTCTCAGGCTTTTCTCAGCCTGTCTTCATAGGAGGAATGCTCCAGTCCTCTTATCAACTTCGGCCTCCTCTGGACTTGCCCAAACAGTTCCATGGTTTTATTTTGTGAATACCAAAGCTGGATGTGGAGTCTCATAAGAGCAGAGCAGAGGGATGGAATCACCTTTCTTGACCAGCTTTTGACACAGCCCAGCACACAGTTTCTGGGCTGTGAACACACATTGCTGGCTCATGTTTCATTTTTTTGTCAAATATCACCCGCCAGTCCTTCTCCCCAGGGCTGCTCTCAATCAGTTCTATGTCCAGCCTGTAGATGTGTCTGGGATCACCTCAACCCAGGTGTAGGTCCTAACACTGACTCCTGAGGGGCACCACTCATCACTGCTCTTCCACTTGGTCATTGATCAAGAAACCCGTCAAAAACTTAGGTATAAGAAGCATGTCCCAAAATCTTGTTGAACTAAATAACTTTTGGATGCCCATAACAAGGTATGAAACTGTATTGCAGAGTAGTCTTATGGAAATACAGTAGCCCAGATTAAAAGTCATTCTTGACTTAATGCTATCAAAATAAGTCTTTAGAGAGCAAAATCGCATGCCTAGATAGAAAAGTATTGAGACAGTTGTGTACATTGTGGCACTCAGAGAAATTTCAGGGGATTTAGAGAGACTCAAAGCAGAGAGCAGAGCAATGGCAAAGACACAGAGCACAGGGGCACACTGCAGGCATTTTCTACACTTTTGGAAAATACGTATAACCATTTATCAGAGGAGCAAGCCTGAGGCACCACCAGAGAAGAGTTTCAAAGCGCAGCACATTAGACATGGAATATAAGAGAAATGTAGGAAATCCCTTCTGTAATGATCACTGCAATGTATTTCTAAGTAATATCCTTATAAAATACAGAAAAACACCTTCTACAAATATTTTAGGAGATAAATTAACAGTGAGCATGATTAAAAGGTAGCTCACTGGGTAAAGTGTTGACAGACAATATGAAGACAGCAGAAACTCAGACTAAGTACATTCCAATGAAAAGACAGTAAGGATATCTTTATCCCTTTTTTCAAAAAGTACATAAATTTTTTTTTTAAATATAAAATTGTATTTATCCTCAAATGAGAAAAAATAGAAGGAAACGTGAGCTCTGATAAACACCAAAAAAAGCAAATTAAGTTACTGCAGGTATACAAATGAGTAGTAAAAAGGATTTGTATTATATCATGCTTCACAGAGATGACGGGAACAATAACTTCTCAAAATATGAAAGGAGCAATGAAGGAATAGTTATAGAAGTTATTGAGAGCTGCAGAAATGTTACTCATTCTTGGCTTCAGTTATCATTGGAGAGATCAGAATGCACCTCACAAGTCAACATCTGGAATAATCACTGATATTAGAAGTATTGATAGGGCACGTGTAATACTAAAATATATTTGAAATAAAGTTCCCAGTTTTTCTCAGTGTCTACTGCATTGTGGAATGTTTAATATCACAGCAAGCTGTGATATTTAAGTGAGTTAAGAAAAAATAGACTGGAGAGACAGAAAAGCATTCAGCCCAGGGAGTCCCCAGTGTGGACTGAAGTTGTTAGCACAGTCAAGGAAGAGTCCACCAACTATGCACAATATCTCCACAAACCTTGTCTGAGTTTATTTGATATGACAAAGACAAGAAAATAGGTTAAAGCAGATACAGCTCCTTAGCCCACACTCTGATATGTCAAGAAGCTGTAGCTTATATTTCTAAATTTTCTATTACAGAAGGAGAGATATCCAAACACCTGATTTCACTAAGCACCCCTGCTAAGGGTATCCCCATCAGTTGCAGTCTACAAGTGCTCAGATGACAGAGTTTTCCATACCAGCAGGCATGATAGTCCAAAAATATTTCAGATTCTTTGACACATGAGGCAATTCAATTTTTAGTGTTGATCTTAACTATTCAATTTGTTGTTTGTACCCCACAAACTGCAAACACAGCAGAGTAAGGATATTGCAATAGCAAAAAATTGCTAGGAAAAGCTACAAAACAATATTTTCATATACTATAATGAAAAATAAACAGTTCTAAACCACCTCCTCATATTTTGCTCCAAAACCTGTGTACCAGTGAGTATAACTATACAGCTATAAAACTCTGTATGGCTAGGAAGTGAAGTGGTGTGGGGAAGGTGTTAACTGAATTTCATGGAAGAGAACAAAATTATCTGAACAATTAAAAGGCAGGAGCCACAAGGACTATAGGACCAAGTACCTAGAATTCTTTTTTTCTAAAATATTCTGAAATTTACCACTGTTGTACTGATCTTTCTCACATGTTCCAGTCCTTCACACAGAGCTTTTCTGCCCTTCTGTGAAACTTTACTCTGCATTACTACCCTCTCATTTCTGTGGAATTCCTTCATTTTCTATCAAAGCAATAAATATTTCACTCAGTGCATAATTTAGTGCACTGAAAAGAAGTTGCCTACAAAATGGGCAGGTTTTGTACTCATTGCTCTTCCTTCAAGCCCAAAAATGACTGACTCATTCCTCACAGTATAAATTCTAAGAATGCTAGAAATTTAAGCAACAGAAAAAAGAGGTCAGAAAGTCTAACCCAATAAAAGTAAGCTGCATTACTAGTCATCAGGGCTGGATTTGTCAGGTAGATCCCAGGGACACCAGAGTAGAGGTCTCAGATCTAAAATTTAACTGTCTCAAAACAAGGAGTATCAAAAATGCTAAGGGAGTTACATTAAAGCTGAAAAAACAAACTGCCCTCTCATTCTGATAACATGTACAAAACACAAAACTCAGGAGGTCATTGCTAGACAAGTAAAATAAAATGCATACAACAAAAATGGCTGTTAAGCAAATCAGTCAGTGAAATACCTCGGAAGAAAGACAGGGCTTAAAAATTAAACCTACCAGGAAATTCAACAGGTATATTTCGCACAGATATGGAACTCTGTGTCAAATTTCCTCTTTATTCAGACATTAAGTTATGTTAATGTGCTCTGTTAGGCTTTTAAAGAATGCAAGTATTGTGTACAAGCACATTTAGAACAGATGGAAGGTGAATTAATAATGGAGCAACAAAAGTGCATTATTTTGTACAGTATATTGCAGTATGAAAACAATGTATTACCCAGGGGCAAAGGGTCTAATAATTTACACCACCTGGCTGTACCCTTGAGTTACTACCCAGACTAATCATTATAAGCCTTACTGGCCTGGAGTTACAACTTAAATCAAGCCAGATATAAGTATCATGAAGAGAAGATGACAAAGCTGTAAATTTGCAGGCTCAGTTGAGATCAAACCAAAGGGATCTATTTGGCTACATGGTTGTCATTCTGCTCTGTCGTTGTCAAAAAATTGAGATGATGGCACTTTTAAGGGATCATTATGAAAATAAAGATCCTTTTAAGTCTTCATTTGGTGACAATCCTCAAATTAGACAGAATTTCCTCCACTTTTGTCATATCTGGAGGCTATTACATGAATCTTCAGGAAAGATGTCTAGAAGAAAAGTATGTAAACCAGTGAAGCAAAAAGAAAAAAAAAATCCACACAAATAAAATAATCTTCTAAATACTAATATACTTTTAGAGAAATTATATTTCTGGTCTTGACACTTCAAAGACTCATGATATTCCAGAAACTCATTTCCACATATGACAGATAAGTTACAAAGTCACAGCTCTCCTGAAGTTCATGCCTTTTTAATACTATTTAACAATAAAATATTTTCATTTTCATCTAGGCCTTGATCAAACAGCTGAAGTCAGATTAAAGAAACAATAATTATTTTCTTCAATTAAAAAATTGCAGATAGTTAAGTCAGGCCTAATTTGACCTCAGTATGAACAAAAAATATATTTTTCTTAGACAAAAGGTCCAAATGAGGTCTAAGGCTCCAACTCAGCTAACTATTACAATATTTCCTCTTCAATCATTCAAATAGTACCACTAATTGTAAAAAAGTCTGGTTGAATGCTTCTTATGTCTGTCAGAAAAAAAAAACAAAAGTCAAGTTTCATACCTATATATCTGTAAAACAAAAGCACACCTGTCACTAAGGCAGATGTATATTGTATAGAAGAATTTTACTCTGGCAAGTTATTTTCCAATATATTGCCTATTTACAATAAGCTTCCAGGACAATTTAGTTATGAAACAAGACCAGCAGAGATATCGAAGATTCAAGTATTTTCATTTTGTTTAATGCTGTATTCCTTCTCAGGTAATCATTTCCCAAATACTACTTCACTACTGAAGTATACCTTCAGAAAAAAGATTCACAGCATGTATTATCATTATTATTATTATTATCATTATTATTAAGAATAAAAATAAGAAAAGAATAATAATAGGAATAAGAATAAGAATAAGAATAAGAATAAGAATAAGAATAAGAATAAGAATAAGAATAAGAATAAGAATAAGAATAAGAATAAGAATAAGAATTATTTTCAAGGACATGGAAGTTCCCTGATTGAAATTTTATTTTCTCCAACAAAATTATGAATCCAATTAACCTGATGCAAAGAGTTACTCTACAATAAACTCAGTAATTGGACCTTTCAAAGGAGGAACCAGCTTGAGAAGAAGTGTGCATTGAAAGGGATTTCAAGAGCCATCAAAGCAAATGAGGAGTAATTGGGTTTCTTTCAATTGCTCTTCCTTCAGCAGGTATCCTCTGTCCAATGTCTGATTAGAAGATATTGGGGAAAAGCTGTGAGTCCTAGGTAAGGAAAGGAAGTGTTGTCAGATGGCACTATTCCCTCTAAACCAGGACACAAGAATTGACTGGGACACTACATGGTGACAGAGTTTAGACTCCTGAGCAATGTTTAAATCAAAATCACTACTCATGCAGGATCATTAAATAATCCTATAGAATTTTTAGAGAAGCATCTCAGTAAAACTGGAGCTCAGCCCAGAATAATATTCCTGATGGATGAGTAACATTTGCTTCAAATTCAATTGGATTGATTCAATTTCAGTGTCACTGCCAGGCTATTCCATGCATTTTAAAGGCTTGTGGTTGAACATTGGCTTTTACCTTACAATGCACTTCTTTGCATTACTTTAGATGCATGGTCTGTATGCACAACTGCCTGCGAACAAAGGCAAATAACTTAATATTTTTATTAGTTCTGCAGATCTTAACCAAAATTGTTGACTATAATTTGTGTTTGGGGCCAAAGCTACAGCTTTTCACTAGCTTGGGAAAACTTCTGCATTGGGTATTGAGTAGGAGAATAAAGATAAACATAACAAATAAAATCTTAGTTCAGGTACAAACAGAGTTATAACACTGAAGTTTGGCAGATAAAGAGAGACAAATCTTTTTTATTAAACTAACATGTGACATCTCAGAGAAAAAAAAAAGTCTGCCTGTAGTTTTCTTGTTGCTTTTTACTTTTAATATTCAGGGATTATATAACTCAAAAAATAAAACATGCATTTTTAATTAGCAGACTTTGAGAACAAATTTTTATAGAAGAGACACTGGAAGAGGTAGATGAACAATCTTTTATTTTTGCAGCATATGTGTTGGTGAACAGAGAAGGCTGTGCCATTTTGCAGCAAAGATTTAGATAGCTAATCTGGGCAAACAGCTCTGGCATTTCCTCACCTGAATGCTTAATTTTTTAGCCTTCAGATTTATCTTACCTGCTCTTCACACAAATGACAAAGATGTTTCAATCCCTCAAAAAAATCTAACTGTAAACTTATTCCATTAAAAAAAAAAAAAAGAAAAAAAGGAAAAGAAAAAGGAAAAGAAAAAGGAAAAGAAAAAGAAAAAGAAAAAGAAAAAGAAAAAGAAAAAGAAAAAGAAAAAGAAAAAGAAAAAGAAAAAGAAAAAGAAAAAGAAAAAGAAAAAGAAAAAGAAAAAGAAAAAAAGAAAAAGAAAAAATAGTGAAAAAAGAAAACAGGAAATAAATCTCAATTAAAAAAATCATCATACCACATCAAGGTAATCTGACAGCATTCAGGATTTTGAGTAACAATAAAAGACTATTCACCACTACCAGGATCTAGAAGATTAAATATAAAACAGTGCTATAAACACAAACTTCTTTCTGTAATATGCACTTTCATAAACATATAGGAAATATCAGGACAGTGCACACTTTTTGTAGCATTTTATGGTTCATATCCTATGGGAGATTTCAAATGGGCTTGTCTGACAGGATCAATAACATGACATAAAATGAAAATAAGTCTATCCAATACTGCTCCATTGCTTTTTCTTTTATATTCAGTAGCTGTTTTATGTGTTTTCTTTAAACTGCCATACTTTCATAGTCCCACAAAACCAAAGAGGAAACAGAGGATTGAATTAAATCCACAAAAAAAATATATCTAATACCAGTATCTCAGAACAGCAGTATCCTCAGTAGTTGGCTGTCCAGACTCAGCTTTCACTGGCCAGTTGCTTAAACATTTGCCTTGTAAACAAATCTTTACAAGACCTCACCCGTTAATGCGCAGTTGAAGCTTTTCATTCATTCGTGAGATTTTCGTCTTAAGAAAATATTCAGTCAAAAACTGTCTTACAGGTTACAGTTTAATGAGGCTGCACGAACTAAATTACTTTGCCCCAAGGCAAACTAAGTTCCCTAGAGGTTAACAGGAGCTACATTTCACTGTGCATTATCAAGTCATTTTACATAGTAATATAGCATACCAAGAAATTGCACAATCTCAAAGGCATTAGCAAATTCCAGCCTCTTTGAGAAAAATTGAGTTTTGCTAAAAAAAGGAAAAAACAAAAAACAAAAAAGCCCCCAAGGCCAGATTCCATACTCTATTGCATGACTGTATTTGCAGAGAAACTAATATTTTCAACCTACTTAGGAATTCACTCTGACTTCTGGCCAAAGTAAATATCTAGAATCTTAAATGCCAGGGTGCAGTCCCCATCTCAGGAAAGTGCTATCTCTAAATGTCTTCTGGGAAATGTAATTTTGCATCAAAGTGCTTCTAAAATACTTTCTTACTGTGGCACAGTATGAACTTGCATTGATGTCAGTGGACCTACCTAAAAATAGCAAAATTTTAATCCCTGAGTATAATACCTGAACTTTGTCAATGCAGAACTCCATAAAATAATGAAATGTATTTATACACAGAAACATTATTTCTATAATTTAATTAGAAATACAATTTTATTTATACTTCCAAGGTAAAACTAGCAAAGTTTTTTCAAATTTTTTTGGTCCAACATTTGAGAGATGAAAAGCACTTAAGAAATAAGTTGTGGGCTGATATTTAGGACCTAAATGCTAGTGGTCACTGCACACCTCATAAAACAAAGAGGATTTTCTTTTAACTGAATTTGGCACTTTATTACTAATATTATTATTGCTTTGACCATTAGTCTATCAGCTTTGAACCTTCTATAAGGCCTGCACCATAAGAATGAAAATGAACTTTGCCATTTATTTCAGAGACTGTAATACTGATCACTCATATTCAGGACACAAAGTCTAATGCATTTCCTCTTTTATTTTTCCAGGAGCTCTACAAGTAGAACTAACTGGAAGGCAATCTGACTGCATGAAGACACACAGCTATACAAAGTACAATATGCAAATTGCAATTTTGAAGGAAGATAACAAAAATCCTTTGCACATCCAACAAATGCACCTGGGAACTTTTATTTCTGTGCATTATATCTTAAATTTCCTATAGTGGTACAGGAAGATAAGAGAATTAATTTAGACGTCATCAATGGAAAAAACACAGGAAAAGCAGTGAAGTTCCACTCAGATGGAAGTGTGTCTACACAATTAAACATAGGCAGAAAAAAAGGGGGAATGCTTTGTTTTCATGGAAAATACAAGCCACTGTAAGAACTTACTCTTAACATATGCTACTGACAAAAGCCATAGGAGCTCAAATTAACTACCTCAAGGGATGTAAGGCTACCCTCTTTCCCTCTTGCAGGGAGAACTTATCATGCATCATTTGCTTTTGTACTAGTGAAATCTAAAGTCATCTTCTCCACCACAGAAAACCAAAACAAACAAAAAGAAGTGGCAGGGGGCTGTTGACATGTTGTCCACTTTAGGACAGAAATAAGGTTTGATCAAGTTCGATCCCAAATCCTTTCATTTGTGTTTTCTACCATAAGGGAAACAGCAAACATCCCTCCCTCAGCTGTCATGGTTTAACCCAGATGGCAACCAAGTACCACACACACATTTACTCCCCAAAACCCTGGTGAGATTGGTGGGAGAATTAAGGAAAAAAAAAAAAAGTGAAGTAAGATTAGTTTTCTAATAGAAACAAAGTAAAATATAATAATACTATTAATATTAATAATAATGAAAATAGGGAAAGAAAACCCAAGAGAAACAAATTATGTCGAGTACAACTGCTCACAACCTGCTGACCCATTCCTAGTTGATTCCTGAGAAACAATCACTCACCTCTGGCCAACTCCATCAATTTATATAGCAAGAATAAAGTTCTATGGTATGGAATATCACATTCAGGTCAGCTGTCCTGGTTGTGCTCCCTGCCAGCTCTTTTTTCAGTCCCTCCCTATCAGAAGGGCTGAAAAGTCCTTGACTTAGCATAAGCACTACTAAGCAACAATCCAAAAAACAGTGTGTTATCAACATTGTTCTCACTCTAAATCCAAAACAGCACACTGTACTAGTTACTAAGAAGAAAATTAACAATCCTGCTGAAATCAGGGCACAGCTCACAACAAAAAGAAAACTTATCCTTGCTAGAGAATTCAGTCTGGAGGGTGAACTTCTTGTTTCTTTTTTTTTCTTCTGTTTTAGTTAGGATAACAGTTTTTAATGTGAGCTTTAGTGGGGATGAAAATCAAGACTGCTGCTATGGCTGTTTTGAGGAGAAAGGTCCCACTGAAAGGACAGCCAGACTTTTTATTACCCTGGTCTCCTCTTAGACCAGCTGCTCTGCTGTCAATGTAGCTGCACTGGCAGTGAGAATTACTAGTGAGGGTATCCTGAGAACACTGGAACACCACACAAAGGTTCAATGCAATTATGTTCTTAAGCAAGGGCACTGTTTAACCCTGTGCATTTTATTTTTAAAATAGAAAGTGATTTCTATTTTTTTTCCTCTTCTCAGAGGGAGGAAATTGATTAAGTCATATGTTTCCAAACTTGCCAACACAGTTTTAATATTTAACAGCATCTTATGGGAAGCAAAATATTGTTTAAAAAAATCAATATAATAAAACCAATAAAATTATTGAGTATAAACATTATATCAAGGCCTTCTTTAATACTCCAACAAGAAAAAATAACCTAACAATTCTTATTCTCTTTGCTATTGCCTATTCAGAAGCAATTAAATGTGTCCACTAATGTAACTCCTTTTCATTCTCCTGCCAACACAACAAAAATTCTTAAAGTATTTCTTAGTACTGAAATTTAAGAGCATGTGTTCACACTTTCTATAATTAATAATCCATACTTTTATGTAACACATGAGAAAGAGAAAGATATAAATGTTATTTTTCTCTTCAATTTATGTTTAGGGTAAACAATAAAATATATTATGCGTATATATTAATGAATATATTATGCATAGGAAAGAGAAGAAAATAATGAAACACAAGTATTGTTTGTGCTGCATTTATCTTACTATCATATGAGGAAAGAAAGTAAGACATCATTAAAATCAAACTCAAACAAAAAAAAATTAATAATCAATTATTATTTAATGTATCCATAATATTTATTATATATATTTCTATTTATTAAATTTAGTATATAGCAATGTTAGTGGATAATAAGAACAGATTTGGTTAAAATTAACAACACAAAAGTTTTCTTACCTCTCCAATGCACTTTGTTCTAATCTTTCTTTCTCCTTCCTCTGACGTTCTTTGTTCTTCTTAACTCGAGTTTCCCACAGTCCTCTTATGACAGAAAAGTCAAATATTATCACCTGATGCCCCATATTGCTGACATTAAACTTCTCCTGCAAGAACAAGCCAACTCTTCAGAAAAGGAATAATAAGGAAAACAAATATCCAAGCTACCATGTTTAATTAAAATTGTCTGGGGAAAAGAGCTGAAGTCATAGGAAATATTAACATAGTATGTTTTCCATCTTACCCAATTTATCTAGGGTTTTGTGCTGACAGTAATCAATTGGCACACAATTGACTTCTACATAAAATCCATGGTAACAGCTACACTTTGCATTTTTTGTATTCCTTACATCTTCTCCTTTTCAAGATAAAGACAGAGTTGAAAAAAAACACTGGTTTGATTAAGTAACACTGATGAAAATAGCTTTCAAGGCTTTGCATTTTTAATAATTTCTGTGACTAATATTAAAATGAATGCTCATAAAGAATTTATTCATTTTAAATCATGCAAAAGCACATCATCTGGAGTTGTTGTGTATTGATCTTTACGACCTCAAGCTATCTTATTTCAATGGAATTTGTGAAATTCCAGTGTTCCCATAAGTATGTGCTTATCAATGAAAGAT
This sequence comes from Erithacus rubecula, assembly GCF_903797595.1. Classification (NCBI taxonomy): domain Eukaryota; kingdom Metazoa; phylum Chordata; class Aves; order Passeriformes; family Muscicapidae; genus Erithacus; species Erithacus rubecula. The sequence goes on from NW_027635860.1 coordinate 5,387,591, forward strand.
GTTTGAAAGACCAGCCCCACAACACACAAATTTACCCAAGGCAGAGACATGGGGAAGGCTTTGTAAACACATCATGGTCCCCACTAGCTAACATGTTTTTATTTTGGTCAGTCAACAGGGCTGACTTTGCAGTTGGGAGGACCATAGTCAGGACCCTGAGGTTATTCACCTCAGCACATGAGGAGGTAGTGACACCTGCCTTTTTCAGTTTACTGGAGTGCACAGTCAGATAATGCCAGGTCTTAATGAGCAATCACATGTGAATCATTCACCTGTCCTGTACACTGCTATTAGTATAGTTGTTACTGTCTGTTGTGTTTTCTGGGGTTTTTTTTATTTCATGGCTGTTTCTACTAAATCATTCTTACTTCAATGCATGATCTTTACCTTTTTGTGTTTCCCATTCTTTTCTTGATCCTACTACAGGGGAAGGCAAGCAGTGAGAGCACAGCACATTGTCTGGTGTGTTTTGAGTAGGAAGAACAAATTGGGGAATATCATTCCTAATCCACAACACATATAGAAACACATTCCAGCAGCCAAAAGTTTGGTATCAGTGTATTATGTTCCACTGTTAAAAACTGATGTCACCCACAAAAGGAAGGTCAAAGGATATGTAACTCCTCTGGTATAAAATGCTGGAAAACTGGTAGTAGTGGACCAGGACGAAGCTTAGTTACTCATTCCTTAATGGCAACCTCTTTTCCCACTGTCCTGACTGGGTGGACTGCAGGATGTGGGCTCAAAGAGAAAACTGCCTCCCACAAGATCAGGTTCATGACCATTAGAGGAATCTGAACATGTGTGAGTTCTTGGGGCCTGATGGGATGCATATCAGAGTTCTGAGGGAATTGACTGAGGCAGTTGACAAGCCAATCTCCCTGATATCTGGAGAGTCATGGAAATCAAGAGAAGCCCCTGGTGTATGGAAAAAGATAAACACTGCACCCATCTTTTGAAAGGTTAAAAAGGGCATCACCAAGCTGTCAGCCTCACCTCTGTGCCTGGGAAAGTCCTGGAACAGATCCTCCTACAAGTAGTGCTAAGG
>NW_027635860.1:5388738-5463553 GCF_903797595.1 Erithacus rubecula
ATCCAGTTTGGTGTAAAATGGCAATACATCTTGACAGATACAACCCATAATAAAAACATGCTGTTGGCCTGCTGGCCAGTCCTTGTACCAGCACGTTCACATGGAGCTCATGAGAACTGTGCTCTCTCATCACAGATGGGAGAGGTTGTAGTATTTCTGACCCAGTTTTTTGATTCAACGCTTTGTCTTTACATATTTAGTTAATTCTATTCCCAAGGCTGATTTCAGTGGGTCTGGTGAAGAGGGTAAACTGACAGCAATTGAAGTTGTGATTCCTACTCCTTTTTTTCCAAATCCCTTCCCCACTTCCCCTGCTTTTGACCAAGAAACACCCAATCTGATATCAAATGAGCCAATTTAAGTCACAGACCAAAGAGAGAAAAAACACTTTGTTTTGTTACTCTGAAGGGATGAGATGGTGACCTGCCAATGACAAGGAGCAGCTCACTGGATGGGAGCAGCTCATGCATTCCCTATTAAATGGCATGACCTCCCCTCTCTAATTCAGAAAGCCCTGCATCACATCAATAGCAATGAATACCAAGGGAATTTAAAAACTCTGCCTCACTCAGACACCAGGAGCCTCCTGTAATTTCAGCGTGGTAGGAATAATGTCATAACCAACTCACTGGCTTCACTGTTGAAGCACGGCCTCTCCCAGCTCTGGCTCAACAGAGAAAGGATTCACTTGTAAAATTGTATGAGCATGTCCGATCAAAAATTCTCATTGCTGCTGGAAATCACAGCTCACCCTGGGGAAAGGGGTACATTCAAATGTAAATCTTCCTGAATCATTGTAACTGCCAACCCCACATAAACCTGCTCATTTATCTATATATTTTAAAATATACGTGTGTGTGTGTGTGTGTGTGTGTGTGTGTGTGTGTGTGTGTGTGTGTGTGTAAAAGAAAATTAATCCCTTTTTAATCGAACTTGGAAAGGCTCACACAGCTGGAAGATCAGGACATTTGTGTGGAGAAGCTGATAACTGCTATCATGGCTCCTCATTGACTCTTCGTCGGCAGCTTCACACTCCTTGCTGTCCTGCAAGTATCAATTTAAAGTGGCCTGCAACAGTGCCAGCTCCACTTAATATCGAGAAGCTGAAGCCAGTAAAAAAGAACATATTGAAAAAACTTTGTAAGCATTGCAAGAGAGCCCATTACTTTAAGATAGTTCTTAGTACAACTTGGAAGACACGTTGCTCCTCCATTTCCACAGTTTTTTTGTTTTACATGCATATATGTATATATATATTTATGTATATATCTATCTCTGTGTGTGCATATGTGTATGTGTGTCTGTGTGTGGGTGTGTGACCTTATATGCATAAGCATCCAAGGAATCCTGGTACCCCAGAGTTAAATTTTAGTTATGACATACTTGAATGTGGTCTTTGAAGTTCAGCCTCAAGCTGCCTAGCAAATAATTGCACATGAGAAAAAAAAGATGTTTTTTTTTTTCCCAAGGACTGCAGTACAGCCGTTCTGCTGTGCACTCAGTAAACCACACAAGTCCTGTGAGATCCATCCCAAGTAGCTGCAGATGATGGTGTACACAAGCAGTGGTAACCCAAGGGTCCACCACTAATTTCAACAGTAGTGGAATTGACTGCTTATTAGACCACATTTGAAATTTTCTTTAAAATAATTGAGGCATAGCTTCTAGTCATTTATTCTCTATTGCCTTGACCTTGTGTTTTGACCTTGTATTGCAAAATGAGTGCATAAATCCATATTGTCAAACTATTTCTCCCAGAGGGCTGGGCCCTTTGACATGGCAATTTATGTGTAATTTACAATGCCCACAAAGCTTCGATTACTTGTGTTAGGCTTAAAGAGCCTTGGCCACCTGCCTGACATTCACCTGATGATTTGTTCAAATTTAAACTTTACAGGTGCAAATTTCCTGGAGGCAGGCACCATCTGCATACAAGGCAAGGTTAGCATACAAGGCATTCTGTTTTGTATTGACTTGACAGATCCTTAATCCTACCCAGAGATCCTGTGATTTCATGAAGCACAGACTACAGACTTCATTACAGCTCATGCTCAAGCAATGGCCAGGGCTCCTGTTTGGAAAGGAAGGAATTGGATTAAAGTTCTCTGCTACTGCATGACTGTTAGACATCGTAGACTTAGTATAACTAGGATTCTTTAGAATATGAGAAATCATTCAATTCATTGCTGCAGTTTTCAGTTTTTAATTATATATTTCCTTGAATGTGTTACAGGTTTGGGGTTTTGTCATTCACAAAAATCTTATTGCACAACCTGCTGGCTTTCTAAAATGTTCCTGGGCCAATTTGTCTGTGCAGGTATAAATAAATTTTGTTCCACGAATATCAGTGAAAATACATCTGCCTCTGACACTTGCTGCAATATGTGTGCAGTTCTGGGGCATTATGTGCCAGAAACACTGGCAGCCTGTATCTGCAGTGACATATGTTCACTCAGGTGAGCTGTGGTGGAAATATCCATACTGGGAGTGGGATGGAGACAGGTGATAATTGCCTTTCAATTGCTTATTGACTAACTCGCTAGGCAGGAAAGCAGAGGTAGCAGCATTTAAACCTTACAGGACACAACTTGGAAAGCTGCTTCAAATTCTCACTGCGAGCTGTTTTTGAAAACAGACATTGGTAAGCAACGGCTAGAGGGAATTGACAACAGAATATGCTGTTATTTCTTCCTTCCTTTTCCAAGTATACAGAAGGTTGATGAATAAAGAGCCTCCCTACTAGGCTAGAAAGGTCAAGATCCTCTTTACAGCTCTGTTAGTGCTCTTGATTTATATTTTTAGCAGCTGAAGGGGAAAGATTTCTCTGTTTTCTAGTGGATTAAATTTTGTTTACATGAAGTTTTGATAATTTTTTTTTTTTTATCACACATACATAACTTTTGAGGAATTCCTCCACCTATAAGTTGCACCTATGCTGCAACTTAGACTTGTCCTTCTTGCCTTTGCTGAAATCCTTTTTCTTTTTTTTTTTTTTTTTTTGTCATGGATTCCTGTTCTGCTTCTGTTCTCTGACACAATGAAGCTGGGACTGGTGTTTGGTAAGGGCTTGTCCACTCAGTGTGTAAGGAAAGATTTCAAAATATTTTCCTCTCTCTTTTTTCTCTTTTAGTATATTTTTCTGATTTAAAAATTAAGAACACAGCAGAAGGCATCCACAGAAATAGACAGTCTCACCAGGACACAAATTTTGGATTCTCCCTAGAGTACTAACAGAAAAAAAAAAAGTATTTTCAAAGGTATAACCTCTGCTTGGCCTCACAGACAGTAAGTTCCTGTGCCACCCTATAATTAAAGATTATGCACTGGAGCAGTTTTCTGCCATAGGAATGGTGGCAACTTGGCTGAATAATGCACACTAATTGCCTTAGTGACTTTTGCCCCTCCTTTGTAATTTGCTTACTGTGAACAGATTTCTCTACCCTTCAACTAGTTAATAAAAAACTGAGCTCTCCATCTCTATCTAATTTCTAAATTTATATTTGATCTCCATAATTCTCTTACTGTTTAGATTATTTGTCTTATTTTAAGATAATTACAACAAAATGTCTCAAATTTTCTGGAGTCATTCTTGTAGGAAAGCATTTTTGCAGATGGTAAGCTTTCTCACTTTAGAAAATTTAATACCAAGGAGAACTACCAGTTATGACAAATGTGTAACCTTGCTGTGTATCCACTAACCTCTGCTTGAAGCTATTAAAAGTTTTGCATGCTGGGAGCCAACCAGAGCTTGCTGTTTTCAAAGAACCTATTTTCCAACCACTTGAAGAAAATACTTTTTAAAAGGGAAAAGTAATTTGGGAAGTGAAATATACACGCTGTGTCTGAAAAAGATAGGTTTTTTAGTAGAAGAGCCTTGATAGGCAAAAGCCACTAACAAGTTAGGGAAACAGCCTCTTACAATCGTATTTTCAAAATTTGGTGACACCAAACTTTTCTTCACTTAAAAATAATTTTTAAGGTGCACTCTTACTTGAAAAAGACTCTCAAGTTTTCCCTGTATTCTCGCCAAAACATTGCTGGCAATAAATTAGTGCAGCTCCCCGACCACAGCAGAGAGGTGAGTTTTTACTAAACAGGGTGCTACAGAACCATTTCCTCCTGTCACCCACTTCAATCTGCATTAAGGAAAATACAATACTGAAGGACAACCCCGTTTCTCAGTTTCTGCTGCAAGAATATCAAGCAATTACAGAGCTACAAAAAAGGGAAGGCAAGACATCAAGAGGTTATCTTATCATCCTGCCCTGTGGCCCAGGACAGGATAAAAAATATCCAAAAGAAATCTAATCCTTGTACAAGAGACATTTTCAATATTTCTCTATTTCAAAATATTTTTTCCTTTTATTTTTCATACAATTGAAGGAAATTCACTATTTATAACTTTCAGGTGATCACAAAAACAAATGTACTCAAATGTACAATAAACACACAAATATACGTGTGAAGGTAGGATTCAGGAGAGGAGGACTGCTTTTAACTGAACTTTACAAGTAAGTTGTTGAACTCATTAACCTTTGCTGAAAAAATTAAAAACTTGTACCTTGGGGAATTGGTTTGGTTTGTGTTTTTGGGGGAGTTTGATGTCCTAACACTTCTGTGGCTGGTGCTGTGACCGATGGACATAGTCGCAGTGAAAACATATAAACATTATGAAAAACATAATGGAAATTTTCCAAAGAAGTCTTTGTTCTACTGGTTTACCTATAGGCTCGTTTTAAAATAAGGACTTTGTTTTCTCTGTGCTTAGCAGAGACGGTGATGCTGTTATCCATGGTAAAGAGAAAATGTTTCCTTGCCATACAAGGGTGTTTGTAGGACTCTGCATAGCATGTATTTCAGGATGACTGTGGTAAGTAAATTAGTTTTAGGGATTGAGACAGTAGATATATAGTGTGCATTTTCTCACTGAGCAGGATCCTAAGGTGCTAGGGTGCAGAAGGCTGCTGATATCATTACCATTAAGACATCAAACATGCCAAAAAAGCATCTTGGAGAAACCTCATACTACAGAACAACTGTCTGATTAATTGAGGGTGACAATGCTAAATTAAAGTTGCTAAAACAACGAAATAGGGAAAAATCTAGGTTTATAAACAGGTTTTTTAGAAAGCAATGTAGAAACTGACTTTTGCCTATTAGGTAAGGAGCAAACTCTAGCTTTTCTAGCTTCCACTATCTTCTCTCTTCTGAATGCAACTCTTAACAGCTATTCACAGCTCCTTTCAAATTTCCTGTGCTCCTGAGTGCCCGCCAGAAATGCATTCCAATGGCTCAAAAAGGTTTTTGAATAGAAGGGGAAAATGTGCATGTTCACTGCAGAAAGAATTCCTCCTTTTGATTTCGGCTTCTCAAATAAAGTAAGGATGAAGAGATTCTCAAAATACTTTCCCAGTGCCTTACCAACAGAAAACATCTGTGGTTATTTCCACACTCGTTATGCTCTGCTTTCCAGAATAGAAGCAGAACAGAAAGTTCCCACTTTTCTTTAGGCTTAAAAGTGTGATTTCAGGATTGGTTTTTCTTCTTTTTATAGAAAACGTTAGTAGTACCTAACTAGCGATATTGGCTTCTTCCGGATGTTCTAACAGTCCCGAGAAATTGAATGAGATTTTTGTTCTAATGCCGTGGTTTTCTGTACCTGCAGAGATCTGCCTCTACCACTGGGGAAGGTGCTACAGAAAAATCAAGCTGATTGTCAGTATACCTCAAGTCACTATCCGGGGATCTTCACACTCTTTTGTGATGTGGGAAAAAAGGGAAGGGGGATGGGGAGATTGACAAATAGAGATTTTTTTACACAGGATGTCATTTTCTACAGTGTATAGAGAACATAGCTGTTCTCTTAAATATCCAGGTTTTTTTCATGGACATCTGACAGGCCTGTTAGTATCTCTCTAATTCCTCAAATTATCTTCCTTGAAAGCAATGGAATTCCCTAAGCAGCGTTTTTTTCCTCACAAGAAGTGAAAGATAATGTCTTTAGGAAGGAATCAAGGGTTATAATATACCGGTTTCAATGACTGATAAAAAAGTTAAAATGTCAAATTAAATAATGCAGTACCCACTTACACAGTTCAAATAACTACTTGATAAATGCTTCTTTTTCCTAGACAACTAGATTACTTTTGTTGTGACTCTTCATCAGATAACTGAGGTGATTATTTCTCACACCTTGAAAATTTTGTTTCTCTTGCCTCATCAAGAAGTTTAATTTGAATACCATGCTTACCTTTATATGTGTATATATATATATATCACCTTCCATGGTCAGTAACAGTTCCTGCCATGCATGTGCCTATTTGGTGAACATTTCCAAATCTAATTGTGTAACCTGCTCTTTTAGCTATCTCAAAGTCTTTCAGTCATGGCAAAATAAACAAAGCTCATAATACTATCCCAGCACCTCCCTTAAATCATTTACTTCTTAATAGGAACTTATGCTTAAAAAAAAAAAAAAAAAAAAAAAAAAAAAAAAAAAAAAGACGGTTTTTTGAGTTTTAAGTTTTCCATGTTACTCCTAGAATTATTTCCAGTTTTCAAACTTCACATTTGTCCACAGTTGATACCTACTTTCTGTTTTTAGGATACCTTTGAGAACAACTCCTCTGTAAAAGTTTTTTTACAACATAACACTTGATGGACTTTTTGCTGATGACAAATTTTTAAACCAGGCTGATTTCGATCTCAGTATGGCCATTCCCTGATTTGTATAGCAAGTGAATCAGAAGAATTTTCCATGTGTGTACACATGCAATCTTCTCTAAGAATGGCTATAATGGGCAATAGCTTGGGCTCACAACTGCTAATAGGCTGTGGTTTTCCATGAAAAACAAATTGCCTCCTGCTGCAGGGCTGTAGAATGTTTGGCCTTTGTTTTAAGCAAAGCAGTGGCAAAATATGGCTACAATGACCTATTGTGGAAAGCCTCTGATCCCCAGCTTCCAGTACAACTCCCAAACTGCTGACCTGAAGGGATTCCCTGAAAATTAGCAACTACAAGTTTTGCAAACCTGATTTACAATAACATCTCATTTGCTTACAAACAACATCAAGATCTCACTAAGATGGGTCCAATACAAAGAGAAGGAGAAAGATATCCTACTGTTGTGAAGATGACAACAGATAAATTAGGAATTAATTAAAATTCACTACTGCTTTAAAGATGTAAAACCTGGATGCAAAGGCAGCATAGCTCTGAAACAAAATGTACCCTTGGAGAAAGTAGCACTTGACTGTCTGAAGTCCAGAACTGTGGCTCTGCCCTGGGGCAGTGGCTGTCAAATTGGGACTTTGATGAAAATTTAATTGCTGAAGTAAGTTTGTACTTAATGTCCTTAGTGAAAGTTTGGAAAGTACAGATTTGTAATCCAGAAAAACTAGTGTTATTGCAAACAGAGCTCTCCCAAGAGCTGCAGTTAGTCTGTGAGGAGATGCCACTGGGGAGAAATGCATAACATCTAATAATTCAGTGTTATCTTGGTATTAGCCTCTTTCAGACTTATAGCTAGTGTCTTTGAAGGATTACCTCATATCAACTGGACACACTCCCTTGCAGGACCCTTATTTCTGGTGCTTTCATAAAAAACACCAAAATTTCAACCCGCTTTTGAGTTTTTTGACTTTTCTCCCTCCCAGTTTCCTTTCTCCTTTCTAATCTCATTACTACCTTAGATACCATCTAAATAGGTTAATAGACTGCTGCTGTGGAGCACTGGAAATCCATCTAGGCAATCAGTCTTCTGTTTAAAGCAGTCAAGTGAAGCTTTAAAGTGGAGATGGGGCCTGAATCAAAATGTTAGCACTAAGCACCTTTACCCAGTGGGACAAACCGAATACAGGGTCATGGTTTGTGGCTCTTTTCTGAGCTGTTCAATTATCTTGCCTCACATGCAACCAACAAGGGGAGTTTTAAATTTTCTTTTCAAGTGCTTCGAACAGGAAAAAAAACCCGAATATTCAAGTAGAGGTATATTAAACAGAAATAATCACTGCTGATTAACTAATGTCAGACCAAATCTTTTCAGCAGGTGAACTGAAAGGTCCAACAATCTTGCATCGCATGGATAACTAGGTCTCGATTCTCCTTGATGATTTGGTATTGGTCTCCTTTCAGTTCAGAAGAAAAAGTAAAACATGTTCATGCCTTTGGGTTATCTCATAATTACGTTAAAGAATACAGTGGGACAAAAATTTGAAAACAAAAGGGGCCTTGCTGCCCTTCAGGAACCAAGACAGACCTTTTTTGTGGTGGACATCCCTGAAAAGGAGCAGACTGACAGACACCAAGGCATTCAATTATTTTAGATTTGGCTTCCAGATGGCCAATAGTACCAGGTGCTACTAAACAGCAACACTGCTATCCAAGCAACTTACATTGCTGGATTTTGAGGTGTATGAGAGCCTTGTCTGAAATGACACGATAATTAACAGTACTGGTGACATAAACCAAAGCAAAGAAGCTTCCTCTGACAAGGTAAGCTTTTCTTTGGCGATTTCTTTCAAGACACTGTGCTTTAGCAGGAGATTCTGACTACAACCTCAGAAGTGTCTTCATTACATTGTGATGAACTGGAGAAAAACCTAGAGGAGCACTAACACTTCACACCAAATCTACCTCTTTGTGAAGGTACAAATAAAACAGTACAAAAGAGGTTTAAAGCCAAAATTCTGGCCAAACCCCAATCATTCTCCTTGTGCTTCTCCAAAAAGTATCACAGAGACACATAATATAAACAAACATCTAGAACCAGCAAGAAATACAGCACCACCACCACTGTGAGCATGAATAAGTGACTGCAAGGCCCAGCACGTGTACAAAGCTGATCTTAGAGGGATTTTGGCAACACAGGTCTCACTGAAGAAACTCTTTCATACATTTCTCATTCTGACCTGTGAGTTTTGCTGCCTGACAAAATTACCTTCAGCAGCATCTATCAACTTTTTCACTGCAACTGTAGCCATGACATGGATTCTCTATTGCTTTATCTCCCTCTGAGGTAGCTGAAAATACAAGTATGGATTTTGCTGACTCTCAAGGGGGAAAAAAGCATTTTGCTGGTATGATTACACCTATGGTAGATTTTCTACAGAAAATCTCTGTATCAGCAGAACTTTGCACAAGGAAGGAAGGAAGGAAGAAAGGAAGGAAAAAAGGACAGATTTTACAGAACTTTGAATGTTTGACAGTCTTCACTTAAATTACTTGGGTGAATTTATTTGCTAGCAAAATTCAGGACTAACATCTTTAATACTGAATCCATGTCTATCTTGTTGCTTATAAATGCTTTTTTCAATCCCATTTCAGGATGGATCTATATCCTCTTGACAAAGCCAGAGGTAATATGTATTTGTCAAGGGGAGATCAGGAGAAATTCTGATCCTCCTTAGTGTCTTGTGAGTATATGCTCTAGTTTGCAGGGGAAATTCCTGCTGTGCACAGCAGGAGCTGGTGCCAGGCTGCAAGCTCGCAGGATATTTTGTGACAAAGTCTGTTTTTTCCCCATATGTTTAAAATTAACCCACTCTCTACAAAATCTCAGCAACTGGCTTCATACTTTGAATTTTTCGTAACTGAATAGTATGCTGATGTAATAATATATAATCTTTCTTTCCACTGGGCAGATACTTTTTAATTTGGTTTTTTTTTTGTCTCATTTGTAGGGTTTTTTGATTTTTGGATCTCATGGGGTTTGTTGATGAGTGGCATTTTTCCAAAAATAAACCTATAGACTATACATCCATCTCATGAGTTGATTGTCCCTTTTGAAAAGGCTGAGTGATCATCCTGAGCTGCTTATGCTGGTGTAAAGACTTAACATAAATTGTTTTCTTGACCTTTTTAGAACTGAATTTTTTTTTTTCTTTTTAGCTCATGGCAATGTATTTATTTTGTAAGTGGAAAGAAAGCTTCCTCTCCCATTCACCCTTTGTTTCAGAATGAGAAAAAAATGATATATGCTAAGATGTTACAAGTTATATCACGCTAAATACCTCTTTATGGATTGGTTCAGGCTTTCCAAAAAATGAATCTATCTCATGAAAGTCATTAGAATTTATCCTCCTGTTTGGAGAGAGATGCCATATTACCTACTTAGTTAATATTTATGTGTTGCCTAATCAGGTAAACTAAATCTGTACCAGTAACTTAAAGAAGATTATATTACAGCAGTAAAAATGTGTTCAGAATTATTCCTGAACAATTCAATAGTTTGAATATCTTAACTGCAGTATAAGTGCAAAAGCACATAAGGATTAATATAAAGTGATCACAGCCCTCACCGAGATGATTGCAACAAGAAAATGCTTTAAACTTTTGGTCAGTTAAATTATCTTGCTGAGATAGCTCACATATTTCTTCTCTGCAGCAAGGTTTTCTCAAGGACTGCAGACCTCTGCCGTGCAGTTGTCTCTGTGAAGGAATTAGGATTCACCAGGTATTATCCCGGTGTGAAGGTGCTACACTCCTCTCGCTTAGGCTGGCACCAGCCTGGGCTTTTCCCTAAGGTCATTGACACAGCTCAGGCCTGGGGGAAGGGCAAGGTGGATGCACCCATTGTCTGCCTCAACTGCAAAACTCGCACAGACTTAAAGAGCAATACAATCTGCGTTGATTTACTCGAGTCCCCGTCAGAACTCAATACAGAAAGAACATTCCATATTTGCAGTAATACCAAATCTGCTCTTGGGCTTTATAAAAGACGTTGTATAAAGCCATATTAAAGTATTATTGCAGGATTTTATTTCATTCTGACCTTTAATGAAGTTTAAAAGTTTGAGTAGGGGCAGATTGAGGGCCAAAGTCCCCTCTTTAAAAAATGAAAAATCCACTCTTAAATACCTGTTTCTACTGGTTATGTCTGTATGTCTCAGCCAGTATCTTCAGGGAGTGAAAAAATTTATTCATTCTGTATTTCCATCCATTTTTATCCTTAGGATAAAAGTATTTGTGTACCACCTAGGTTTTATCAGGTGCATAGGAGAGCCATTCCACATATTTCCCTCTGCTTGAGACCAAATCACTTCTTCAGAAGTTAGTCAAGTGAGCTGAGAGCACGAGAGACTTTAGTTGAAAAGTGCTAACCTCTTCAGCTGCAGACAAACTCCTCTCTAAAAAAATTTATCTACAATGAAATTAGATATAAATCCATCCTGGGTATTAGATAGTGATTGTGAAAAATTGAACAGGTGTAAAGAAGAGCTATAATTCAAAATGTAGGCTACCTGTTATTGACTTCCTTGTCATTATTCATAGACAAACATTGCCTAGATTAGTGTCAAAACTGGGTTGTCCCTCTCTTTCTAGTACACTGATGTGCATAGCTAACAACAATGCACAACATTCTTTAGGGAATCAAGTCATCATACCTCTTCAGCTGATTGCATTTAAATAATTTTATAATTCTGATATCCATCTTTATACAAACAGCTGCTCATCTAGAAATGGAAAATCTGTTTCTTAGCAGAGCAACTCACATTCACCTCTCTCACTCCCAAGCTGAGGGCTATAAGCACAATGCTGGAGGTTATCAGGAGGGACATCCTTTTCTGCAGCTGCTGAAGCTGTGCCAGCACAAAGGCTCACTGGATGAGTGAGAAGCTAGGGAATTATACTTTTGATTTACTTTGGTGCTAAGTGCATTCATTTTCAAAGCAGAGGTCTGCGCTGCCTGTATCCATTTATAGATTTCTTTCTGATATACATAGAGACAGTTGTGATAAAAATATATACATTTTTCACCACACAAGGACTACTGGCTAATTTTTCCAGTTCTTTATAGCTCGTAGGGCTTTTTGATACCTCCTGGACGTGCACACCCTCAAATCCATTTTCTTTTATCTGTGTGTGATATTGGGAATTTATAGTCGCTATATTTCCTATACTACACAGACTGATCAGCATGTCCCACAGATTTTATGCTCACTGTGGTTACCATTTGAACAGTAATTTCCCACACCAAGATGTCAGAGCCCTGAAAGGCATGAAATAAATATTCACATGGTGGCTCTTTCACAGTAATTGAACAGATACTTGTTCTGATTATGTAGTGAATATGAAGTCCACTGCCCTCTGATGAAAAAAAGAGAAAGAGACACTTTCAATTCCAGAAGGTGATATTTTCATGTGACCCTGCCTGTGCCTCACAAAATATACTAGGATATCCAAGACAATGTGCATTTTATATCTATTTCATTTGAACTCATTTAGGAAAAGAAGAGACTATTAATCTACCCTGAAGTTTTTGGTGTTCCCATATTCCGGGAAACCACTGCTTAGAGCAAAACTCTTTGTAAGTCATTGCCTATACTGAGGTGCATGGATGGAGAACCAGACAACCTGATGAATTCAGGATTTTAAATTGAGTGTAAAGATTAGTACTACAAAAGACAAGTTTTATGGAAAAAGTTTGGCAGGACACACCAGATTCAAAATATTCCTAACCTTTCCAAATTTCTAAGAAGATATTTAAATTTTCTACTTATCCCTCTCCTCATGATATTTGTCATGCTTTTGTTTGTCCAAACAACAATTTCAAAGGGGAAAAATCTATAAAACAAAAAATGCTAACCTCAAGAAAGCCCTTTTGCTTCTCCTGCTCTTTTCTAAATATATAAATTCAGAAGTGAGCTGAATCTGGATTTCATAAGTTTCTTTTCGCTGTCCATAATGACAAAATTAAGACAACATATATGTGAGAAATGTAAACCACACAACCCACAAATCTTTCATGATGGGAGCAAAGAATAGCAGTTGCAAAATAAGCAAAATTATTAACAAGAGTTAATTTTAAAATTCCATCCTTGGAAAGCAATGTGACGCTAACAGAGATTAGACACCAATCCAGAGGTCCCACAGAGAGGCAAACAGATTAGGTTTCATTTCATTGCCTGTAGACTTTACTTTTAGCCTTTCTTTCACTAAACTTCCAACCAAACATAATCCCTTGTTTGCTCTGAAGGCTTCGGTTGGTTTTCACTATTATTTTATCTTATATTTTGTCACATGGTCTCAGAAAAAACGCATTTCTGAACCACAAAAGTTCAGAGCCTTTCTTTGGTTTTTACATTTTGTTGTGTCCTGCCTGGTACAGTGAGTTAAGTGCTGTTCTCTACTGACTACAGACACACATTGGAGCTGTGGCTGTGGCTGTGGCTGTGGCTGTCCCAGCACCCACAGCTGAGGCAGCATTCTTGTCTTTCCCCAAAAAAGTTGCCAATACAACTCCAAGGCCAGATGCAGAGAGCACAGTCCTGGCCATCTTCATGCACATCAAGCACATGATAGAATTGTACATCCTTTAACCCCTATGCTGCACTACAGTTTGCCTCTCTCCAGCTTCCCTTGCCTACAGGGGAAGAAATCAGAAGAAAGTACTGGCAGTAGCAACAAAAGCTCAGAGCAGCAAGAAAGACCCCTTCTGAAAATTTGCCCTGGGATATGACCCAGCCTTCTTTTGTTTAATTCATTTGTATTTGCAACACACTGCTTGTATCAAAGCCATCCACTTCCACCATGAAAACAAACAGATTGACTTGTTAGTTATTAAAGAGGTAATACCTTTCGCCTGCATGAGGTAATTGTTCTAGAATAAAATGAGTGAAAAAAAATCCTGCTCAAACCCAACAATTTAGTTGCAGTTAGTTTTTGCGGGAAGAGCTGGCTTTGACTATCCCAGAAAAAAAAAAACAAAAAACTGTGCCTTTCTGATAAACAAATATCTGTATGGCTGTATACATGGGCATAGAAATTTTTTTGTCGTGTTGACCATGCAGGAGAAGCGATCTGCCAGGTTGCTTGACAAAGGCAATCTACCCTTAACCCATTTAATTATGCACAAAGCATACTTAAACAGAGGGATCCAAGGGCTGTGGTATGTATGCCCTGGATGCCAGACATGCTCTGACATTTGAAACAAAGAAGCTCAGACATGGCCCAGATGCAGCCATCCTTGAACTTGTATCATGTGTAAACCCACAGTCAGAGTGAGGATATCCTGCCTCCTTTCCATCCCTGACTTCTGCTGTCATTCATCAAAACTGTTAATTCTGTTGCAATATTTGAAAAACAAACCCAGACTCACCGTGGAAATCATTGCAGTCAGTTCAGTGTCCTTTACTGGCTTTTCCCCCTATATTATGATTTCAAAAGGGACATAGAACTTTTTTTTTGCTTTATGATGTCCCCAGTTCTTACTCTTTAGGCCATCACAGAATTTTTGGACACCAGTGTGAATTTGCGAGTAGAGTTAGAACATACTTGCAACTAAAAGGGTACAATTACACTGGGGGCTGAAGATTACACTGAAGATAATGGAAAAGATTTGGACTTTCACAGAAAAAAAAATCTTTCCTTCTCCATTCAGAAAAATTTTAAGAATTAATTTAGTGCCTGGTAACTGTTATTTTTTACCAGTTTCTTTGCCAGTATTTGCACAGTAACAAGCAGACACAGTTCAATAACAGGATCAATAAAAAGAATTAAAGTTAAGGATATTAAAATTGCCATAATTATATTCCAGACAGAGCCAGGCAGAAAATTGATTCCCTGTCCTGCAAAGGTTGAGATGTAAAACATATTCCTATCTTGCATCAGGATAAAGCCAAAGATTTACTTCCTCTTTTTTATACTACTATTATTAAAAACCGTAAAAAATAATCTGGAAAAAAAAAATGAAGGAAGACAGAAACAGATCAGCAGAGACATGTTTTGAAATAGCTGATAGTTTTTGGGATAGGTCACTAAAAGTAGATTTTAGGAAAGTCTGATTGCATTCCTTAGGCTAAATCAGAAAAAGCAGGAATTCAAACCTAGGTCTCACAAATCCCAACAGAGAGCTTCAACTGTCAAGTTAATTCCTTTTTGTGAAGGTGACTCCTTCTTCCTGAGCAATACTCTGTCAAAACAATACATTTCCACAGCATCTCATTTAGAAAACAGGCCCTCTCCAATTTGTCACATTTCCAAACAAACATAGTTACAGACTGCATGCTTATTGTCAGACTCGTGGAATGGTTGCCTGAAGGTACCTCTATGCAAGCCCAGAAATTCTACCTGTCATAAACACAGAGCATTTTATTTTTTATCTTTCCCTCCAAAGATGAGTCTTCTTTCTGCTAAATGGACACTTGGGAATGGACATAACTTCTGACAGAATGAAAACTTTACACACAATAAGCTCTATTGACAATAAGACCCTGTTTTTAAAAGACCAAAACCAACTCTTTATTTGAATTTTTGGCAATGGACTGTTTTCAATTTGGTTGTGATTTTTTCTGTCTTTTATTCCTACTAGAGGTTCATTTTCCCTTTCGGGAGCAACAGCTATCAATATTCCCATTTCCTCTCCTCCTTCCTCCAATCTCCCCAGCATGCTTCACCTTTCTCTCAGGCTTCTCAAATATTTGGGAAGCTGTGCTGTAAACCAGATGGGACAAAGCAATTGGACTGGAAAATAAACTGTTGCAAAACCTTTTGTCAATCTTCCTCCCTCTTTTTGGTAAAAAAAAATCACAGACAGCTCACTGTCTACAGGACACAAAGTTGAGTAGAGACCAAGAAGTTCTTGTTCACAATTTCACTGATCTCTAGCCCTAAGTCTTTCTTGCTCAGGCTGATCACACACATGCAACTTAACCCTCACATTCAGTCCTTTCTGTTCCATAACATCACATCAGCAAACCTAGCACCTCAGACCTGTGTTGAAGCATGGTGGAATCCCCTAGTAAAAGCAAGCCTGTAGCATTAATGACATTGGCATTGCCTTTTGTGGTCTAAGCACCAAGTACCACTCACCTAATACAGACAAATTAACTATTTCTAGTGTATGTAGTAGCATAGTATTCAGGTTTCATCACCTTGGAATATATATTAATTGCCCTTTTCTTTCTATGCATTACTGAAGTAATCCCTGTGATTTCTCCTTTATTTATTTTTCAAGAGTATATTCTTCATTAGACAACACTTTCTGTCTAATGTTGCCACCCAGTATTAGGAGTTTCTAGACTGAGACATTCTGAGATGTCAATTTTTGCACAGGGAGTCTTTTCACAGCTGCAGGAGAAGGTAGATATTCAAAGTCTGTAAAGGGGAGCCCTGTAAGACCAAATCTCCCAAATTACTTTTTGAGGATGCTTGACATTCTGTCTTGTTAGTGTAAATATATATAAAAGTCTCTTGTTCGCAGGAATGTGACAAAGTGGGCAGAAGGGAACAGAAGTGGCATGGCTCATTGGAAGAGCTGTTTTGTATCAAATGAGGTACTGTTCTGGTCCTTTGATCTGCAGAAGGTTATAGATGCTTCCCCAAAGCTCCTAATGCTGCAAAACTCTCAGTTACGAATGAAGAGCTGGACTGACTTTGTAGAGAGTAACCCTGTACACCCCTGGGACCCTCTGCTGATCCCTTCTTGGCCGTGCTCCTCTGCACAGCCTGAAGGACAGCCAGGACAGACACCCACCAGCATCTGCAATCCATGCACAGGCCAGTGAAGGATACACACCAGTACATTAAAATGTTAATACTGGGACAACTTTGGGGTAGGAGGAATTTAGTCCAGGAGAAGGAAAAACAACCAGACTGAAGCTCAAGAAATGGGATCAGTAGGTGGACCACTGCATTGAAATGCAGCTATTTATTTATTAATGTATTTATTTCCCCTTGTCTCCCTTGTTAATTTAAAAAGCCATGACACTAAGTATAGCTCTGAGAACCTAGTGATCTACAAGCTTTATAGACCAGAGACTTTCTTACTTGTCAGCAGTTGGCTGCATCTATCCCCAACAGAGTCCTAGATAATGACAAGGCCCTGGCTGACAGCAGCCAAACTGAGAAGTAATGCTCAGCAGAAACATAAAATGCAAACTATATTGACTGGTGAGAGGTTTACCTTGAGACATCTTGATGAGCCTTCAGCCACTATGATGCTGACCAGTCAGCACAGTCAGTGTAGGAAGGGGTTTAAAAAAGCAAAACAACTCACTTTGATCCTTCCTGTGTGCAGGAAGACACACTAGCCTCCAATCCCAACACAGGGGAAAAGAAGAGGCATGGTCTATCTTTGTGATTCAAGTACAGCCCTGAAAAACTCCAGTCAGGGCCTAAATAGTTAACATAGCAATGTGGCTTCACCTCAGCAGACATCTATGCACTCAGCTGTGGTATTTTTAGGGAAAGCACAAGGCTAGCTGGAGAGAGCTCTCTCAGAATGAAATAGCCGTGAAGACAAGACACACAAAAATCATCATGATGTAATCACTCAAGGTCAGACATGCATATATGGACATTGGATCAGAACATAACGTGGGTGCTAAAATGACCCAGAAAGCAGTGCTAGACTATGCATGCACTAATGTAGGTCTGCAGCTAATTTTCTGATTCTCTTGCCAGATGTTTTGCAGTAGTTTATGGAAGACAGCCATAATTTTGGCAACAGCACATAAGACACATGCATGCAAGTACAGATTTATCACTGTGGGATTGGTGGCAGGAGTGTATCAGTGAGATCAGCTCCAGCTAATACAACACTTCCTTATATCAGGGGGTGAATCATGATGATATGATTCCTTCACCTACATCAGGAATGGTGTTTCTCTCCCACCGATGTTTGCAGCTTCATTCTTGTGAGCAGAATCTGTCCCATTTAATAGATTCCATCTATTACAAATATACACATAACCAGAGAAAGGACCAAGGAAGAGATTTTATATCACTAGATAAACATCAGCACAATTTACGAAGAAAAGAAAGCACTTTTGTCTTGTCAATTTTTATGTGTAGAAATGAAGGGCAGTTTTCTAAATGATAAACTGCCACAGGCTCCTGGAAATCTTCCTGTGTCCCTGTAAACTCAGGAAGATTTAACAGAGAAAATTGCAGATTTTCACTTAAAAAGGAAATTTATGACTGTTCCCAGAGCAACCATTATGCACCAGTGGAAATGAATTAAGCCAGGCCAAGTTTCACCATAAATGTTAAACACACACTGAAACTGTAAAGTCATCCCAAATTTGCAGATATTTTCTTGCTGTCATTGCCTGAGATAAAGTTTATTGCACACTAGAATTCCCCAGTTATTTCTTTTTCATTTTTAGACACACAAAATGACATTATCAAAATGCACACACACTGAGCTCTCATTTCAGGACTCTGTGTCTCTTGGAGATTCAGGACACAGTGGTAATCTATTAAACTGTCCCAATTTTTTTTTTTTTTTTTTACCCTAAAGGTGGTTAAGGTAAACACTACTGGAAAATCACCGTATTTCCACTATTTCTGTTTTCTTCTTCAGTCGTTCAGATGTGCCATATTCAAACAAGCTGAGCACATGGATGAAGATTTCCTTTGAATACAGTCATGTAGATTCAATTTTTTTGAGATGCTGCCCTCTATGCTTGATCTGTAAAAGGACCAAATTTAAATTAAGTAATTGGAAACTTTATTCTTTACTCTTCTGAGAATGATGACCATACTGATCTGGCAGCACAGCTGAGACAGAGTTTATAAAAGGAGAAGTAAGTCAGAGAGCTCATAAAAATCAGCTTTTCTGAGAGAAAAAAATTTGCACTAATATATATGTGTATATCACAGTGTGAAACTGCAGCAGGCATCCTGTCTTGTGCCTTTTATAGTCCTCATCATCAAGAACGATTGTGTTCCAGAAAAAGCTTCTCTTAATTTACCATTCCTGGGTTAAAGAAATACCTCCTCAGAATGTTTAACATTATAGCAATCACATCATCAATATTGCTGCTTACAATATACCAGTGTTAGGTGACTCAGACTTTTTCTACCCTACAGTCTTCAGGGAATCATATTAACAATGTTCATGACAAAACCACTGGCTTCTGTGGCAGAATGACTATCTACAATGCCAGTGTTACATTCCTAACCTGAAGAGTACCTAGAATATTGGGTTCTCACAATCCACCTACCCATTCTCAACCAAAAAATGCCATCAAGCATAGTTTGTCATAATTAGTTATGTTACTCATAGCTGTTTCCTCTCACCATATAGCTTGAAAAACAAGAGTAAGTTTTACTATTTGCATTTAGTAACAGATTATGGAACTACACTATTCACTTTTCTTTAAATCTGTAATTACTCTTCCCAAACCAGAAGGGAAAAGTGATGCCAGAAGGCCAGCCCTCAAGTCAACAGTATTTTGGGATGTGTATTTAAGAGCATGACTCTATCTGAGCAGATCCCAGCTTTGCATTTGCTTTCTCCTACACTGATCCTACTGCCAGCACAGAGCCCTCCACCATGCTGGAGTAAGCAATTGATGAAAGAGAGAGACCTCCTTTCCTTCTGTGCAATCTAATTCCTTAAAACAACCCTTGTATTCCAGATTTCTTCCACGGGGTTTATAGCTTGCTCTTTATCATCGGATTTTTTGTTCTCAGAAGCAGTTCACAGACTGTGCCTAACACCCACAACTTTAGAAATTGCTCTTTGAGATAGCACCCCATTCTGAATGCTTGGATGAAGATATTAAAATTTGGGTTTGCAGCTTTTCCCAGGCTACATATATATACTGCATCTGCTGCATGAATGGTTTTTAGAGATGTTGACCTCCACAGCTCCAGTTCAACTCCTGCAGTTCCCGAGCTAGTATGGATCAGAAATGAAGTGGCAGAAGTTCAGCTTCAACACACACCTCTCAGTTTGAGCACAAGCCATCTGCAAACAATGTCACACAGAGCACATTTTGGATTGTTGGGCCAAGGCCAAGCTGCAGCCCCGGGCTGGCACAAAGGACAGGATCCCTCAAGTGTAGCAATAGGCTGGAGACAAAAGGAAGGGCTGGCCTGCTGACAGCCCTACAGATTATGATATAGTGGTTTGTTTCTATTTAAATTGACACTAACATTTGGGTGCTGTCACCACAGATTAAAATAACTGCTGAATCTCTCATTTTTGCCTGCTAGCCCTGGTGTCTACAAGGCTAAGCCCACCAAGTGTCACACCCATTCCTCACGCATATCACATCAGCAATACCCATTTATGCGCTGTGGCTCTTGTATGCATACACATACAAGTTGTCTTCTACTTTGGATTTGAATTCAAGTAAGGGGAGAAAAGAAGGATTAAGCAGGGCATAGAGGATTTTTTAGGATAATCTGATAGCTCATAACACATGGAAAGGTGTCCTGCCCACCTCCTTCTTTCAATGTCTAGCTCTCAACCACATATTCCCTCACTCCCCCTTTTCCTACTAGACTTCTTTCTGAGATGCTTCAATTCATAAGCTAGAAAACTAGCCCAGGGAAAAAAAAAAAAAACAAACAAAAAACAAAACAAACCCACACCATAAGATAGGCTTATTCCAGGTAAACAAATGCATTCATCTCCATACGAGGTCAAATGCCACTAACACCAATGCAAATCTCAGTGTATGCTTGACTTGGGAATTAGCTGTCTATCATTGTTTCAGCTTTAATGTGTAGCTTCATCTTAAAGAATTGCCGGCATATTTGGCTAGCTTAAAGATCAAATGCAAGATCTATGCAGGGATTTTCATTCATGGCTGCCTGGGATATGCATCTCCCTCCCTGAATTAGGCTGTGGGTTCATCACTTCCTCTGGGATTCCTTCAAGGCTGCTATGAAATTCAGAGTTTGTAACTGGCTGCATAAACCCAGATAGCTTACTGGGGTTGTATCTTACTGCAGCACTGTTAACAGCAGGCTAAGCCACACTGAAATACTTCTAAATGAAAACAGTGAGGAAAACAACTGACAGATATTCAACCTTCAAACTGTTTCTGTCTTTACTGCTAGGGTGAATCACTTCACCAGGTAAAAATTTCACTCTAGTTTCAGCTGACAGCACCAAACAAGACTGCAGAGCCAGGTCAAATATGCCATTAAACTCAAAAACTGTACTTTGTCCATGGCAAAGATAGGTTTTCAGGTAATTTTGCAAGAGAAATATAGCTTAAGTGCATGATTGCACTAATACTGCATCCCCACATGGCCCCATAACAAGACACCACAACTTTTAAGTTTTATGCAGACACAAAGAACCCATTCTCAAACTCAAAGGCTGAGACAGCTTCCTGAAGACAGAGACACATACCAGAAAGCACATGGAAGAGAAATGTCCTCAGCCAGAAATTACAGCACAGCATGACTAATTCAGCAAAAAACTTCCTCTGCAGAGCCTGTGGTGGTTTGAAGCATCATCTTATCTAACTTCAAAATAAATAATTGTGCAAAATTTCTTTTCCCTCTGTAGTGAGTTTTTCTTCAATAAAATACTAAAACTTCTACTTGAAAAAGAAGAAGCAGAAAAAAATCTCCGTCTTCCAGTATCTTGGTGTTGGTGTTGGTGTTGGTGTTGATTTATTTGTCAAAGAACCTTTCCCTCAGAGGAGGATAACTGGGATCTTCTTAAACAGTTCCCATGTGTTCTGGAAAATTTTCCTTTATATTTTTATTTTTCTCTCTACACAAAAGATGTGAACTACACTAATTTTCATTATGAAATCTTCACAAAATCATATTGCATTTTGTTAATGACTAACCATTAGACTCAAAGGATGGAAAAGCTACATAATGCTCTGAGAGTTGATTTATTCTATAAATTTGTGTCAGTCTGTGACAGTGCATTTCGTCTTTGTATGATATCTGCATAAGGTTCCCTTTCCAAGGGAGAGCTGTACCTTTCATTTGGTAATATTGCTCCCATCTCATTTGTACTAAACTTCATCCACATGCTGTCAGAGAGATGTGGGATGACTGCTCTACTCCTCTGTGTTTAATGTTAGTAGGATAAGAGCATTGAAGGCAGCATCCTATCAATGAATACATTACCTATGCTTTATTTCCTAGGGAAGTGAAGAACAATTTAAATATAGAAACTGAAATCTATTTACACACTCCATAGTCAATTTAATCAGTTATAAATTAGCTCAGCTACAGAAAGTGTCTGCTTGTCACACAGCCACAGCTGCTTCTCCCTGCCTTCTGTGTCTGCCAGTCCTAGTGTTCATCTGGCAAATCACGTCAGGGAACAAATCCAGCAGAAAATATTTTTTTTTCCAAAGCTGAGTTTTCATTCAGACAAACTCCCTACTTCGGCTCATTCATGGCTGCACAAACAGCAGTGATGGCATGAGAGAGGCAGTACAAACAACCCATGGTGTAAGACAAAGTAGGACTCACCCTTTTAGCAGCAACAGCCATTTATCCTGCTTAAGTTCATCATGGAGCTCTGGCACTAGTTAAGTGGTGCCAGTCACAATATGGATTATCTAACTTTCCTGCATATTACTTTCTCAAGTCAATTAGTGGCCAATTCCAACTAAGCCAGTGTAAGCCATTCTCAACATGGAGTGAAAAAAGCTATTTGGGTAATTTATACTGCTAATTCACACTGTGCATGCATACACAGAAATGCAGAGGCACCATCAGCAACCTCTACATGATCCTGTAGGAAACTCCTGACATTAATATGAACTGATCACCTTCTGTTGAGAAAGTTCTGTGATACTGAAAAAAATAATTCAGTTCTACTGTGTTGAAGTTTTACATAGCCTTTAGAAAGAAAAAACACTTGGGTAGATTTCAAAAGCCTTAGTATCAAGCCAAAGAACATAAAATATAAACAAACAACTCTCAGGCTGGCTAGTATTAGGTCTTTCTATCCACTATTCTCAACATTAAATGAGTTAAACACACTCTGAGACATCCCTGTCCAGATTGCCCAGGGTCTGCCCTTTCCTCAGAGAACTATTTTGGTTCACAGAAATCTGTAATTCCAAGATTTCAATAAAAGTTCATGGAGGCTAATTGCTTTTCATTATTTTCCATAATATTCTACATAGCTGGTTTCACGTTGTGCAGTATGATTAGAGATCTAGGCCTAACCCAAAACTGAAACTTTTGAATCCAAAGATTTCTAGTCAGCAGACATTTTGGCTGCACTGGCCATAGTTGAGCAGGTCCTGGGCTGGTTTTCAAAGGGCTCCCAGGAAATCAGAGACACTCACATTTTCTTCATCCTCACTTCTGATTTTTCCAATGTTATCTTCAGTCTTTAGTCAACTATTTATCCTCAAGTTTTCAGAAATACAGAGTGTCTACAGAGCAATACAGTTGGTATGAAACACTAATACACCAAAACCCAGCACGCATTATCCACACTTCAGCTCTCAGTGCAGTGGTTCACTTGCATTTTGGGAGAGTGCCAGAAGACTCAGGCCACAGACCTATAGTTCCTGGTATGAACCCGAGAGGAATTTTGTGCACTAGTAAAGCAGAACTACATTTTCCTACCCCACTTAGCCACACAGGCTAGCTGATCTGTTGTCAGAATTTGCTGTGCTGAACACCCCTAATGGTTGGTTAGCCATCTCCTGTGTATGCAGGGCTTGATTGAAACGCTCAGGACCAGCCCTTTGGTTGGCTCCACTCTTATCTTGCTCGAAGCTGATAAAAGCAGTGTGTCTACCCTCACTGCCACTCCTCACAAACCCCTGGGCAGCAGCAATCACTCTCTGGCAGATTCTGTCAACAACAAACAGCAGCACTTTTTTGCAGTGTCACACCAATCTCGCCTCTGGTGCGCTCAGGCAACAGCAGCTGAGCAGTTTTCTCTGTCCCCTTCCTCTGTGCCTTGATGGTGAGGCTATAGGGAGAGGGAAGAAACAAGGTATAAAAAGCAAGAAATGTTTACTGCACGCTGCTTTACAGTTCTCCCAAGTTGATAGCTCTTGCTGCTACAGGAATGACTTCTGATCTTAAGCAAATGGCACAGGGTGTGAAAACTGATCGATAGTTCTTCCCCAGGAGCTGTATTTTGTATTTTTGTATTTTCTCCAGTATAGGGCTGGGAACTTGGTACCTAAAAAACTCTCCAAGAGAGCTGTATTGACACTGCATTTTATGATGTTCCTGTGTTTACTTATCTCTGTTTATAGTTTTTCTCCCTTTCACCTATGGATAGGGGAAACAAGAAGTTCAACAGTAAATGACAGCATTTGAGCACCTGAATATTGTAACTTAAAGTGATACCACCAGTTAGACCTAACTGAAAATTAATATTTTCTTTCTTAATGTACTAGCAAAGAAACCTTAGAAACCTTATAACTGCAACTCTTCTTTTTAAAGTCAAAATACCAGCCCCATTGTACAGTTAGAGAACTCAAATGAAAACATGAGTTGTTCAAATTGTAAGTATTTTCCAAGTGTGTCCAAGTATTTTTCAAGTGTGGATAATACATGCATGTTTTCTGAATACATGCAGAAATGGCATCTCTTTTATTTGTGTGAAACATTTTATATTCCTAATTCAGAACGGTATCTGTTGTTATGACAGTACTTTAAAATATGATACAGGTTCTAAGCAAGCACCTAAACTTTAGCATGTTTAGTTTAAAAGTCCTTGTCAATCACAGCAGGTGGAGGCAGACAGCATAACGGTGAGAGTTATCTCTCCAAAGTTGCTGCTATTTAAGATAGGAAAACCAAAATCCCTTCCTGAAGTAACATGCTGTGATTTTTATCATAACACGCTTTCTGTGAGACATCTTACCCACAAATGTTAAGATAAAAGTTGCTGAATTTGCTGAATTGCATACAAGTGTATGTCACAGACTCTCAATTCTAAAGGTCACAGTACTTCAATACAAGTCTGGAACAAGAATATAGCTTCATCTAAATTTGTTTAAGTTAGTAACATGTACAAAGGACACCATCAAACAAGGTGCCATGAAGATAAAGCATTAGCCTGTATCTTGAACAGGCTAGGTCGAACTTTGGGCAATTGGAGCCAATAATTGTAGCAGCCCTGAGAATACTTAATCCTCTAAGATTGGTGCAGCCCTGCAGAGCACTCCCTGCAAGCATTCCCTGTGGAAACAGCCATTTTAAATCTTCAGCAATGTTCTTCTGTGCTCTGGTTGAAGACCAGTGTACCCAGGAGACATGAAAATTCATGTCATCATAGACTCACACAATGTGCTGGAGCTGGAAGGGACTCCAAAGATTATTGAGTTCCTAGCCCCCTCACATAGTCAGGGACACCTTCCACTAGGCTGCTAAGGGCCTCATCCAGCCTATCCTTGAACACAGGCAGGGATAGGTAATCCACAACTTCTCTGGGCAATCTGTACCAGTGCCTCTGCACCCTCACAGTAAGGAATCCTCCTAATAGCTAATCTGAACCTGCCCTTTTTCAGTTTAAAGCCATTGTTCTGTCACCATCTCACCACAAAAAAGGTCCTCACCCTCCTTTTTGCAAGTTCTCCTAAGGTACTGAAAAGTTATAATGAGGTCTTCCCAGAGCCTTCTCTTCTCCAGTCTGAACTGCCCCAAATCCCTCTGCCCCTGTTCATAGGAGAACAGGCCTACCTTGTGGCTTCCTCTGGACCTACTCTAACAGGTTCACATCCCTCCTGTGCTGGGGACCCCCAGAGCTGGATGCAGTGTCCCAGGTACAGTCTCAGAGGGGTGGAGCAGAGGGGAAGAATGACCTCCCTCAGCCTGTTGTACACACATTTGATGCAGCCCAGGACACGTTTGGTTTTCTGATATGCAAGCACACAATGCTGGATCCAGCTTTTATCTTCTAGAATCCCCAGCTCCACAAAGATGCTTTCAGTAAATTTTTCTCCCAGGTTGTGCTCATGTCTGGGATTGCCCCAGCCCGGTGCAGGCACCTTGCACTTGGATTTGTTAAACTTCACAAGGTTATCATGGGCCCAATTCTCAAGCTTGTCCTGGTCCCTTTGGATGGCATCCCTTCCTTCTGTTGTGTCAACTGCACTGCTCAGATTTGTCATTTGGAAACTTGCTGAGGTGCACACTGTCTGTGTCATTGAAGCAGACACTGCAGAACCTGTCCCAAAACAGAGCCTGAGGGACATCACTCATCACCAGCCTCCATCTCAACACAGAGGCATTGAACACAACTCTCTGGCTGCATCCAGCCAACCAGCCAATCCCTTATCCATTGCACTGTCCATCCATCAAATCCACCCATCTCCAGTTTGGAGATAGAGAGCTTCTGAATAGCTTGCAGGTCTTGATTGCAGTGCTCCAGTTGTATGACTTTTCCCAGTGTTTCCATGATAGTAATTATGCTATAGTTTTCTAATTTCACAATGATTTCCAACTTCTCTTGCTTGTTACTCATGCTGTGTACAGTTGTGTAAGAGAACATGTCTTCAAAGCACTCTCCATCTGCTTTAGTGCCAAGAGGGTTGACTTTAATTAGGAGAGCTGTCTTTGTAAATTAAGCCAGCCTTTGTACGAAATTGGATGAGAAGTTATCACAGCTTCCAAACCATTAGTTCAGTTGGGGTAAATCTGACAAGTGACAGCCACAGGGACTTAGAAACAAGGGATGATAATGTCTTTAGTCAGTGCAGCCATTTCGTCAGTGAGGATCTAACCCATACTTCTGATGTGATCTTGTATCTAGCCAAGGTGAAACTTGTACTGGCTTGATTTGCAGTGACACAGTGGGAGCATCCCTCTTCTACATGCCCCTCCAAAATAAAACAGGTTGTATTGCTGCAATTTCCTGCCACAACTTAAGTAAAGGCCACATGCATTCAGTGGTACAAAATGTGGGAATGTGATGAGAAAAGCCTGCCCAGAGCTGCTTTTTTAGCACTGCCCAGCTGCAGGTCTTTTTGCTCATGATATTGAGACAAAGCAAAGCCATGTGAGTGGTCCTAGCCCATTTCAGTACACACAGTAAATAATATCTAGGTATCTGCTGATACTGTATAAACTCAGACTAGGAAGACCCACCAACAGGCCTAATTTTTCTAACAGTAAAAATTTTCAGAAAATGTTTCAAGATGTTATTAACACCACCGATGAGACAACAATACTCCCTCAAGGACCTTATACTGCTTTTTCCAGTGTTTTTAGTAGAAATCTCTAAAGCAGGTTTTAAGGATCTCTGCTGCAAAGTACAATCTCATAAAGCAGATCCTTGGTGGAAAACCCTGGCAGTGGCCTGTGAGCATGTAGGTAGAGCTGAGGTTTTTAAACTTTCATTATATATACCTACAGTTTATGATATACTTATTGCTGTTCTGCGGACATTTGTTTGTTTTTCCTACGTATGGTGATACAAAGCCTTCTGTCTTGAGATCTTCCTGCCTTGGGCTTTTTGTCGAGCTGGTGGGCCCTGAATTCTCCCCCTCCTCACCTTGCTCCACCCTCCAGCAGTGCATGTAAATCGGGGGCTGGCCAGGGAGTCCCTGGGATGCTCCTGGCGCCCGGGAGGGCTCAGCCTTGCTGAGGACTAAACCTAGCTGTGAGCCGGACAGCAGGAGAGTCCCGGCAGTCCCGCTTTCTCTTCCCAGCCTGTGAGCTCTGCCGCATGCAGCAGCCCGGACTGCGAGGGCTCTGCTCATCTTCCTTCTGCTCAGGCTCTTCCGCCCGGCCGTTCCAGGCTGCTGGAAAATGTACGGAGGGAATCACGTTAGGTAAGTTTGCCCGAGATGCCGGGGACCTTCTCTAGCCAGGGGTGTCTATTCCTTTTAAAAGTTCACATACTCACCATTCGTTTTAGTGTTTGTGTCTTATTAGCACAAATTTATTTCTGGTTTGATTTTTTTTCTCTTTCTCTCTTTTTCAAATTTTTTTTCCAGAGTTCTGTTCACTGTGACTCTGGTCTGGCAGGCTGTTCATTTAGAAAAAGGTAAGGGAAACTCAATGTTTCTCCCCGATCCGCCGTGTTTTTTCTTCTTCATTTACAGTGTGCATTTCTTCATTACAAACTACTCCTCCCTTAAGTATTTGCACATCTTGTCAAGGTCCTGTAAGAGAAGAACGTAAAGAAGATGTGGAAAGTCTCAATGCCACGGCACAAAAGCAGCAGCCCAAGAACGAAGGGACCTTTATAAGTGTGCTCAGTGACATGAATCAGAGTTATGAAAGTAAACAGCAACAGAGTTCCAGGTCATTCGTACCTTTCACAGGAATTACAGAAAGTAGGTTAACATTTTTTTTTTTTAAACAATGCCATAAAATTACTTCTAAAAATATAGTATAGTTATGTTTTAACTATTGTCCTGAAAGATTTCAGCCTATTGGTTTTCTGTGGTCACCCATTTAAATTATACCCTTAGTGTATTTACTTAGTAAATGGTGATAAAAATTTAAGGTAGAACTTAAGATCTCTCAGTTGCAAAACGCGTTAAGGAAAAACAGGAAAGCGTACTAAGAATGAAGAAGTGTTTGGCCCTTTGTGTTTACAAGAATATCTGTGAAATGTTATCACATTCTATTCATATTTTTAAATTCACGGTATTTCATGACCATAAAAATGTCAGTTTTACAAAAAAGGTTTGAGCTGCCTGAAAGCAACAGTACTAACAGGGGGAAAAAAACCAAAAAAAACCCATATTCTGTTTCCTCCCGTATTTATAAAGTTTTAGATTGGTGCTCAATCCCAGGACTCTGAGAAAGGCTTAAGAGGGAGCATTCACCCCATCTCAAAACCAAGTAACGTCCTAGCAACAAAACCTCTTTATTCAAGCATCACTTCCCAGTAAAAATGCCCGGTATCTTAGTGTGATTGAAACGTGCATCTGTCAAAGTGAAATATTTCACTCGAACACATGCTGCCACAGAATTTGCCAGGCGTTGCTTCTTCAACATCCTGTAATCCCTAGTAGCTTGTTTCTAATCCTTAACTAAACAAACTGGGTTTAGCTGAACAAACACTCCTAACAGGCATATAATTTTATTGTCTCTAAAGACAATAAAACTAGATATCCTTAAGAGACTTTGGGAACTGCAGAGACCTGAGAGAGCAAGTGAGGAAAAGGTGAGGTTCACAGCCCCTGAGATGCTTGTTAACTTGTGTAATATTGTCATGCAGGTAAGAAACTGAACAGACGCTGCTGCCAGAACGGAGGGACTTGCATCCTGGGGACCTTCTGTGCCTGCCTAAAGCACTTCAGCGGCAGATACTGTGAACACGATGAGCGGCTAGGGTAAAAAAGCCAGACCAGAATCAGAGTGGGATGCTCTGGGTGGCTATTTTCTGTGGTGGGGTCAGGGTGTACCTAATTCTCTCCCTTGTTGGCAGCAGCTGTGGCAGCATTCCCCATGGCCTCTGGGTGCTGAAGGGCTGCTGGCTTTGTCGGTGTGGCTATGGTACACTGCACTGTCTCTCTGAAGTAATGCGCAGAAACTGTGGTAAGAAATAACATGAAAACAAATTTTTTATCCACGGGTGACAGAATTGCCTTCTGCAGTGGTGGGGTCCTCAGAGGATGCTGTATGGGCACTAGCTGGGCTTTTACAGTGGGTTGCTTTGGTTCAGAGAATGCATTAGTGAGACAGTAAAAATCACTGCTTTTGACTGTATGCATCACATAAAACACTTTCAGATGTTCATAATTCCGTACAATAGGAAACTTCCCACCATTGAAGTTGAATATTACAGAGGTTAAATACTTCTCTGTTCTGCAAAATCTATACATCTGTTACTTCCCATTTAACCGGAACAATTTCCACAATGAAACTAAATCCAAGCACACAAACATGTTTCTCAGATAAAGAGGAAAAAACAGTAGTGTATACTGTTGTGGTAGAAGTAGAAACTGGTATTACATTAGAAGAAAAGTTGTGTCTACTTAACACACAGAATCATCAATCATCGTACATAAATGACACAAACATAATCTGAATCTTTTTTTAAGATCTGTATCTCAATCTTCAGAATATTGTTGTATGAGTTTTAAGACTGAACATACTCCACACAAAAAAAAATATATAGTCAATATCCTGATCAGTGTATAGTAAGGCCACCTAGTCTCCTCAAAAGCACTATTATAATTTTAAGTCAAGGCTTCTATATCAGCCTATGAAATTCCCTGAATAAATAGTTGAATATTTTTGGAAATGGTGTATTAACTGGCATTTAAAGAATTGCTGTACGAATATTATTTTCCATGAAGAACTAACCAATCCAGACTGCTCTCATACTCTTGAGAGCACTGATCAGGAATTAATAATGTTTTCTCTTCAGTGGCAAAATCAGTGCAAAATATTCTTGCAATTTCCAGCTATAATATCTCAATCCCATCTTGTGCTTTTCTTCACTTGTGCCAACATCACTACTTAGCAGGGTAAGGAAACAACAGTCCTAAAGGGTTTCAAGATTCATTTGCACCCCAAGCAGTCTCTTGTTTCCTGCCAGATTCCTACCTGAGTAGCAGTGCCTTGAAGCTGTGACTTCTGAGTTGTAGCCCCAACTCAGATGTAAATGAAAACATTAGAAAGGTGACATTCCTACCTTAGTAGTCCGAGACAAAAAAAAAAAAAAAAACCAAAAACCACCCCAAACTAAAAAACAAACTAAAGCTAAACGTGTTCACGTTTGAGTCACTTTCCTTGTTCCTCATTACAGGCACAAAAGACATAATGGGCCTCCCCATGCTCTGTGAGAGCAGTCTACTGCTTACCATGCTTGAGCTCAGCTTAATAAAGACAGTGAAGGTCTCAGTGGAGAATCCCCTGAACAGGGACTCCGTGGCTTTCACATACATGAGAGTATGGCTTCTCTGCTTTTGCTAAAAGCCAAGTCCCTTGTTAAAGGAAGGGTTAAAAGCGGGCATTCAGACTGGAGTGCTTACCTCTTGTGAAGTCCTTCCTCTAGCTTTTGCTTGGTATTTACTTTTGATTATTCTGAGATTAATGCCTGCAGGAGCTGATAAGTGCTATCAGTTGCTCCTCAAACGATCATTGATGGGACATCTATTTGCATCTCTCCTCTGAGAATTGTCCCTTTGATTGCTTTTAACAGCTGATACCTTTAACTTAAGTACCTGTGAGATGTCAGAGAACTTTCCTGTTGAAAATCCTTATGTTTTCAAATTTACATATTTACTCATTAACCATTTTATTTCCTTGATTTTATTTCTTTTAAGATCTGAAATCGGAAACAGAGGAAATTATCATACTGTACTCTAATGGCTTAAGATTACAGCAAACAATGTTTTCAGTCACTTGCCTGCTCATCATCCTCCTGGAGTTCTTCTAGCCTGCAGTTGTGAATCCGGACAAGGGGAAATACTCAGGGTTGATATAACCCTCACCATACCATGAATCATACATTGCTTCTCTATGAGCCACAGAAGATTCTGCTACCTGCATGTTGGAGGCAAATTAAGACGTATTAGTTAATGCTGAAATACCTGGATTATTATAAATTCAGATTATATGAATGTGAAGTATTTATTATTATATTATTATATTAATACTGCTATCAATGTCTGATTCTAACGATTCTTTATTTCCAAAATACTTCTCTTCCAGTGGAAGCAAAGCCCCCCAGTATTCTATGCCTGAAGAATTGTAAATTATGGTAATTTCTTTTGTACACGGTGCAACTCTTTTAACAAATAAAACTGATTTCAATTCTAAAAACTTTAACTTTATTTAAGTTTGCAAATTCTTATCTAGCATTTGTCATTTTATTCTATCTTGTAAAAAAAACATAGAGCAGAGTGACCAAACATGACTCAACATAAGGAGGGGTTTAAGAGCAGATAACTTTCAAGCCCTAATATAGAAAATTGTAAAAGTTACATGGTCTTCAGTTTTTACTGTTATTCATTACAGCAAAATTGTATATGTGCATCATTTGTATGGCAGGAATCATATTATATTGAGAACACATAAGTGATGGTTATTTGTCTTTTGGAGGTTTACTTCGTATCCTAGAAATACAATTGCTTCATGCTTAAAATGACAGCAGAGTGTGACTTTGTTTAACTTTTTCTATAGCAAAGTTGTCTTGATTAATATATAACTTAAAAATTAGTATATCTAGGCTGCAAAATACCAAATGTTTGAACATGTAAGTGCATTTTAATGCAAGTTCATAAAGCAGAAACAGGTTTGTTTTTTGAAAAAAAATTGTGAAGATAAACCTAAAATGTATCTTCATGCTTATGAAGTGGTGGTACCTCATAGAAACAATCAGATTTATAATTTTATTTATGAGAAGGGCATTAGAAATTAACAAAATTCATAATATCTTTTGAAAGTTCAATATATTTAGTTCTTAAAATATTTTATTTATTTGATGCTGAAATTCAAGATAATTCAGGTCTTAAGCAGACAAGGATGCAATACCAATATAATGCCTGCCTTTAAATCTATGACTACTCAGCATCAAACTTTTATAGCAGTCATTGTGTAAAAACGTACTTATGTTAAATACTGCAAGTATTCATACTACTCCTTTCCAAACACTAGACTTGTGCTGGAAACAAGGCTTCTCACACTAGACCAGAACTGGTCCTTTTCCCATTATTTCACACAGATGGTCTGTGCCCATCAGCTTCTGCTTCCACAGACCATCTTAAGATACTTAAATATCAAAGAGAACAGTTGGAGGAAAGTAGTTGTGCCTTTATTTAACAGAGGCTGACATTTCAGGAATGCCATTGTGAAATCATCTTGGCTTTCCATAAAACATACCTGAGAAGTCTGTAGGCAATACAGCTTGAAATGTGACTCAAATAGTCTTTACTTTTTAAAGCAAAATACATAGTACAGTAAAAATGCATCTCAAGTAATATTTATTTTTTTATCCCTGTGGAAAATATACTGAGCCATTAAAGATTGCAATTAACAGAAGAAAAACATGTTTTAATACAGGTTTTTCGACAGAATACCTACTTCTGTTTCAATAACACCCACAGCAGATTTAATCACAAAAACTGAACATAGGAAGAAATCCCTATGTAGATCAGCCTATGTGCCTGCAAGAGACACCCTGATGAGGCTATTCATTATAGGGTTGGTCTTGACTTGCAGAATTAAAGCAACTGAAATGTCTAGCAAAGAAATATTTTCCTGCCATACCAAAACATTAGTACAGGGCATCAGATTAGATACACAGTTCTGTTTCTACAGTCTCAAAGCATTGCATGGGAAACTTAGATGCATAAGTAATTTTAATTATGTCAGTGCAATTTATTACTGCCTCCTGAATGCCAGAATTTGAAAATTTTCTCTGGATGAAAAACCAGAGGGTATTTGTTTTTTTGATTTTAAGATAATAGTACCTTTTCTCTGTATCTTATTCCATTGCAATCTGTTTCTGGAATATCAGAGCATTCTGCTCCAGGATGTTTTTATATCAACCATACTATGACAAAATTACTCCCTCAGTGCCAGATAGTTGTGGATGATGTCTTTGTGTCAGATCTCTGGAAGTGGGTGAGCAGTAGGCAGAAGGAAGTTCAGCCTGTGTTTCTCATACTTCTGAAGCAGAGACAGCCGCAGAAGTCAAATCAGAAGAAAAACTTATCTCCTTAAGTTAAAGAAACAAGAAGAGGGAGAAAAACCGCATACAGAAGTGTCCCATGCATCGTCTCATTTGCAAATAAAAATGTAACTTAGAGGGAGGAAAACAAAGCACTGAAGAACAAAGGAAAGCACAGAGTCACAATCTTTGCTTAGGTTAGAACTGTCTCCGCTTTTATCTGTCTCCAGCTGTTTGCAAGAACAGATAAAAGAAAGCATTATTTTCCTCCCCTGTTACCATCTAGGCCTGGCCAACCTTCTAACAGTGCAATTACAGGCACTTTGCTAAGGTTTGTTTATAGCAAACAGCAATGCTTACTCTTCAGCCTCGTGCTAACTCACAGACCGCTCTGTCGAACACGGCACATCCCAGTAAAGTAGACAGCTGTCGCTGCAAGTTCATGCATGTGCCTTCTCTATATGCAGCCACATTTGGGCAGGGGGAAGACCCTCAAAGAGAAGTATTTATCAGATGATCCACAGGGCCCCAGCGCCCTAGATCTTTTCCTCCTCGCAGTTGACTCTAGAACTAAACCAAATGGTGCCGCCTGCAGCTGGCCTCAGTGGCTTCACCCTTGCAATTGCTCCAGCCTCCATCACTCCTGGAGCATGCCACAGCTGATAAGAGCCCAGATTGGGGAAAAATGTGGCAGAGAGGCTGTCCTCTCTGCAGTCTGGAGCTCTGCTGCTAGGCACAGATCTGCAGGGGGCTGCTGTCATCTGCCCTTAACACACTGCCCATTTCAAGGAAGAGATTCGTTTTGCATAAGGCCACTTATGCACCACCAAGGTGCACACACAAACCTGTTGTGTAAGCTAACTTTCAGGTACCAGATACTGAGGAAGTATCACTTATGTGTCTCTCTGAGTATCTGATGGTTATCTCTTGAGATTACTTTATTCCCATCAAGGAGATAGGGAGTTCTGCTGCCCCTGAGAAGTGTTAATGGTACCTATAGGTGCCAATAGCCTTCTCTCAACTAGAGAAGAAGCCAGCCAAAACAGAATAAGAAGTATTTTCCCACACTTGTTTATCCAGGGTTATTTGGGGGTCCTTTCTGTTTTTAACAGGCATATTTGAGATTGCTAAAGTTGTATTTTGTTATTCATCTTTCACTGACTCTCACAGTGTCAGGCTATGCATCTGGATCATTACATTCACAAATTTCATACACCTGAGCAAATATGCAGCAGCTTTATATTTTGTCTTCCATAAATTGGAAGGATAATATAATACAGCAGGCTGGCTCACTTGTTGAGCAGCCCTGTTAATTAGAATCACAAAATCATAGAATACCATGAGTTGGAAGATGCCCACAAGGACCATAAAATTCAACTCCTGTATCCACATAGGAGAATCTAAAAGTTAAACCATATATTTAGTAGCATTGTCCAAAGTTATAGATATATATCTCATGGAGGCCTATCTAGCTGCCCTGCTGTCATCACCTGTAATTCAGCATCTGCCTCACCTTTTACTGTCATGCACTGTCATGTAAAAGCATGGGAGGCACAATGACAGCACAGCAGCTGTATGCTTGCCCTCTGAAAAACTACCCAGCTTTGTGAGTATTCCTTGCGATTGCAAAGTACCTTCTTGGTTAGAGAAGATATTAAAACCTGTAATTCCCTCCACATTTGGCTGATTGACCTTGCCCTTGGCTTCTGCTGCTGTGAGGGTGACTTCTTGATAAGGTCATGAAGCTGCCATATGTCACTGGAATAGAACCAGATGCCTTATGCTTGTTGGGTCTAGCATTTGTCTTCAGGTACGTGCTGGCACAAAAATAGCCTTCATTAGTACCTGTCTTCATCTGCTGCATCCCAACCATATCTTTACAAAACTACAATTTGTATGGATTATAAATTGTGAGGCTTCAGTTCAGATACTATTTGTTTTGATTACACTCGGATGAAATGTTGGAAATGCACTAGGAGGACAGAAGCAGTGGTCAAAAGCAAACAGCCAGAAAGGCACTGGCATTGCAGTTAAAGGAAGCACACTGTCCAGCTGAGCTTCCAGCAGCTGGTCCCAAGGACTCAGATCTCTCTCTCTCTGACAGCTGAGACACTTCTCTGAGCTTCACACTTTGTCTGGGGCATAGCTTGTCACCTTTCACTGGCTTTCTGTGAGCAGAAATAGTCATACAACCTGTGAAGTCCAAATCAAAGGACTGGGTCTGGCAGGACTATGACAGTCATTTTCAACCCATCTGCCCAGAATTTTCTGTCACTGGACAGCAACAGTGCTGAACATTTAATTCCTTTGTAAGCATGGCACATAACATCCTGCATCTCTTGCCAGCAATGTATCTTTTTGCCTGTACTGCACAATAACTTGTTTGGATCTTCCCAATAAACAGAAAGATTCATGTGATCCATCCTACTTATAAATCATCACAACGGATTATAAACAAGAATAAATCTCATATATATGCACACAAAAACCAGATAGTTCTGTCTCCTGGGCTGACATAAAAGCTCTTGTCAAATCCTAGAAAATTTTGTGGGGAAAATTGTTCTTCACAGTTTTGAATCACCAAGATTATGTCCTTTGAAAAAGTATCAAAAGGAGTATCAGGTAAAAATTTAATTAAAGATAAAGAAGTGGTACAATGCTGAAAAGATAATATTTGCAAGAGCATCTTTATGCAGAACAGGCAGAGTCAGGATCAAAAATAAAAATGGGTGTCAAAGAACATTCCCACTTGACTCTGTACATGAACTCTTTTAAAGGGGGTTTCTTGGGCCAAAATCCTTTAAAAGAAGGACAAAACATTAGCAGGCCTGTCAGGTCCTATGCTTACATGTCAATCCTTTTCTATCAGCCACAGCATTTCTTCCTCACCTCAAATTTGTTTAATACAGCACCAGCACTGAAGCTACTTCTTGCATAAGAAGGAAATCTCTCCTGGAAAACAAAATACCTGTATATCTTAATTGGCTTTGGAGGTATGTTATAGAGGCCATGTGATGTTAAAATGAATTGAGTTCTGTTTCCTCTCTGTTAGGCTGGTGTTGGTTTGCTAAATCATGCCAATAACATTTATGATGCATTTTGATAACAGAGGCAGAAATTTCTTTCCACTTTTAACATCAGTCTTTAGTGGAAACAAGAAATGCAGGGGTCCCTGCTCTGTGTCTGCTTTCCACTGTTCTTCACAGAGGTGATAAGTACATTCCTAAGTGTGCTCTTTTTTCATCTGAACACAGATAATATGCTTATCGTTAGCTATGCTAACCAAAAACAACTTCAACATTGCTAGAATATATGGAGGCCAAGCTCCAGTCCAATAAATAGAACAGGGAATCACCCATGCAGGTGAAACTGAGCAGGAAATATGAGTTCCAGGGGCCAAGCATATATACCCAATGTTGCAGCTTTCTTAAATAGTCAGAGTAGACAAGAAGACCACAGAGGCATGTTTTTCTTGTCTTCTTTGTACTGATATCATCCACAGCCAGACAGCTCCACTCACCCATCCAAAATATCATTTTCTCATTCTATTGGCCTAATTCCCAGATAGACCATCTTTGCTTAGAGGGATGTAGCAGGGACACACAGCAGAAGTGAGGTGGAGCCCACAGTCAGACAAGCCAAAACTGGTTATGTAATCACTGCTTTAATGTTAACAGCTTAGTTAGAAATAGTGTCAGTCTTCGTTTCAAGAGGAGACATCAACATGCAGAGACAATGTAAAAACTAAATGCCAATGTGCAGAAAATCTGTTCCTGGATTTCCATTATAGTATCTAAGCAGTACAAAATCACATGGGAACAAGAGAAAAAGATCATTTACTTGGCAGTAGAGACACCACTAATGGAATATTACATAGCATTTTGTCATCTTCTCTTCGTAAGTGATACTGAAATTTGTAGAAGTTTCAGGGGAAAATGGACAGACATGATTTAAGATATAAAAATAGACAATACAATGAAAAATACAGCAAATTCAGTTAATTATGAAAGCAAGAATTACGAGTAACTTGTTCCCCCAGAGGATCACATGGGAAGATACTCAAGCCCATAAGTTTATTGAACTGACAGAGCTGTTTTCACTGTTTTTTTCACAGAAGTGTACCTCAAGGCAGACAGTAGCTTTCTACAGGAGACAAACATGCCAGTGTTAACACGAGTGCTAAGAATTTAGATTAATTTAGTGCTTGCAGAAAACCTGCTTGTGAAAAGTCTATCAAGCCAATGAACTGGCACTGTGGCAGGCATGTTGGTGTGTGTATGTGTCCAGCAAATGAGGGCAGTACTGGAGCAAACTTTGGTGTCACAATCAATGGGGGCTCCACAAGTGAATGAAGAGAGATCCTGAAGAAAACAAGAGAAGAAGATGAGGCATTATTAGCTAGCTGTGGACTGATTCATTATAAATAATAACTTTAAAAGCCATGTACATTAATTACAGTCAACATCATTGTGTTAAAACACAGCTATATTATTTGCAGTGTGTAGTCTGTAGTGTGCCTACAAGCCCTGACTGAGGCTGACATTTTCCTGTGCCGTGCACTTACAAGTGCACAGGAAGGATGAACCTGTCCTCAGCAGCTCACACATTGATGGATTATTTTCTGACAGCTAACAAAGCATCTGCCACTGCAGCCCGGCTCCATATTACAAGGCAAAATCCTTAGCGTGCACACATTCCCACTTCAGTCATGTTTTCATCAGTCCTGCTGGTTTTACTGCTTATTTTCCATCTCCTCTGTATTTCTCCTCAATAACAACATCGGCATAGGCACCAGTCACCAGGAGATGGCATCATTAGAAGTTAATAACACTGACTCTTAAACTTGGAAGTCAGACACAGGTCTGAGACTGAATATAGCACTAATGACTGAATTCCTGAGCCTCACGGTACAGATAAAAACTAACATTCCCAAAGCAAACCAAAGCAAGTTGAATGCAAGGTGTGAATTTCTAAAATGTAATTTTCAAAAGATAAAGCTGTTATTATCTGCTGCTTTGGCTACTAATCATGTACCTCTCTGTATGAGCTAAGGCTGAACATATTGTCAGCATTTAGCAAAGACTGTTCTTGATACAGAATCCATGAGAGATAACTTTTCCTAGGCAATTAAGAAAAAAAAATCTTGGGTTGGTAAAAGGAGCATACAATTATATAAATGTTTTCACAGACAGCATTTGTAAAACTTATAGGAAATAATATATAATTTTTCAAGTGGTTGTCATATCACCATTCTACTCATGTCAAATCAAACTTGCAGCAAGTGAATAAGCTTGATCTGACCTACTGCAGGGATGAGTAGTGATTCTTGTATCACTGTGCAAAGTCTTAGAGAAAGTGAAATAATTGCTTTTAATCTTACTGTTCTATCAAAGAGACTAAGGAACCCGCTTGCTGGGTTAAGTGTGTCAGAAAGACAAATTATACCAGCTCTGTGTGCATGGATTCTGAGGTGTTGAATACTAATTTTAAAGGAATTTTATCAGATAGACAGATGAAAAGAAGTAACAGGGACTTGTTACTTTTCAAGAGTATATGTTTTCCCTGGCTGCTGGCAATTAAAGTTTGACAGCTTTTAAAGAAAAACATATAAAATAGGTTTGAAAATATTTGTTTGTAAAATATTCAGGTCTTAGGATATTGTATAGATTGGAGGCAGGGAAACAAAAAAAAGATTGTATTTTGAAAACATCATTTGGAGACACCATAAATAAGTACATGATGATAGCTTAATTAAAGCACTTCACAGAACTCAATCTTATATATTGATGATAAAGAGGAAAATGTATCAGTGTGTGAAATAACATTCCTGAGAGATAAATTAGTTATCTGTGGCATTCATTGTTTTTCCTTAATATTCTCATGCACTGACCTTGATATTCTGCATATGCAATTATCTTAGATATAATAAAAATATTTCTTTAATAATTCAAAATATACTGAAACAGGAACTGTCATATAGGCTGCCTGATCTCTTTTACTGTATCTTTTTGCATCTGAATACTGATGAGAATTGCTGCTAGGCGCACTAAAGGTTTGCTTTAACCTTATAAAAAGCTATGAGTAAATAGCTCTGCCTGTGATAACACCTCCAGGAATTAAGAATAAAATAAACTAGTATGACAGTTATGCCAGTATATCTCAAATCAGAGAATTATAAAGGTGAGGAAAAACCATATGGTGCTCAGGGTGGTGAACTATCTTCCAGTGAGTCGATGAAAAGTCTGTGATGGATGTCCATTTTCAACTTCACACAATACCTTTAAAGGTACAGCTAGGCTAACACCACACCTATGCACCCATTGAAAAGAAGACAACACAAAAAGATGTATGTTTTTATCTGTTCTTCCTAGAATCTTTCACATATTGCTATAATACTGTCTCACTACCTTATTTGTTCTCTCCTTGCCACAGTTTTCCTGCAAACCCACATGTATCCCACCAGTGCTACCATTCATTTCCAAACCGTGTAGTCAGCTGGTCTTCAGTTTTGATATGTGAAAGTGCTTTCTGCCCAGAATGCTCCTAGCTGCCACATGGAGCTGACATGCCCACAGGTCTGCGAAGGATCATCTCCCACAGAGTCTGCCCTCTCCTACAAATTCTGATTAAAATCAAAAAATCCAAGACCTGATTCCTACTTCTGGAAAGAAAGGGCACCAAGAAGAGCCAAGGCAGCTGAGTTTCAGGAACAGCCTGAAGGTAAAGTAGGCAAAGACATGTCTAAGAGCCAAAGAACCAGCTCTAAGAGTTCATCAAACAACTCTTCGTTTAAATTCAAATTTAAGAAGCGATTTAGGAAAGAAAAACTGCTGGAGCAGCAATATATTTCTAAACCTGGAAAATGCTACTCCTCATCCTTAATCCAACCAACAGAAGTCTAGCATAACAGAAAGGCATTTTGCAGCTATGGCTGAAAATTGCAACAGATGATTTTAGAGATGGTGGGTAGGATGGATTCATTTTGGTTGAAGGATCTTTGCTTCCCCACAGATTGGCTTGCATGACATTTCTTTTTCTTCTCCACCAACATTTGTGTTTCAGGAAGGAATAACAACCCAAAATCTACAGTCTAATATAGTTTCTAACAGTTTTTTAATAACCTAGTTAAAAAATCACCCCAGATTTCTCCTTAAGTGAGTGGTTGTTGTGACCATGAGCCTGGAAATTAATTCCAAAGATAAATCTGGAAAGGAGAGGGTTATTTCTTAATATGTACCTGGTACATATAGTATGTGGTGAAATTCTGAAGCATCTTCATATTTATGCTTAGATATGTCCAAACACACAGGAATATATGACGGCTACAGAGGTGAAGTCACAGGGAATAGGGCTTGTGTTACTTGCAGAAGGAATCATTGACATGTGTGTCATTTTTTATTACCTCGTGGTTTTTTGCTTTGGTCCATGCAGTGACCTGGTGTAGCTAGAGGAGCTGCTCAAGGACACAGCTCACACAGCTGCTGGTAGGTAACTTCAGCCCCAGCTAATGGTAAAACCATGACAGAAATGGAGGAAACGCTCATTTAAGAGTAGTCACTTTGCAGATATGTAATAGGAGCTCGTCATCGTGAGAAGGAGCAAATGCCTATCAAATTCCACAAAAGGCTTGATGTCCTTGAAAATAAATAGTGAACTCTCTTAGAATATTGAAAAAACAAGTTTCAAAGTAGTGGCAGGATTATTGAAAAACACTTATAAAGGATGAACATAAACAAGATCTGGTTTTGTGAAGAGAATCACAGATGTCTCCCAACTGCCTACACAAGATTGTGAGTATGAAGCCAAATGGGGGAGTAGCAAAAGATTGAAGCTGCACTTTTGGTACTGGCAGCCTTCTTGTTAGGATCAGAGGAACCATTGGTACCGATTTCATGGGGCTTACTTTATATCAAAGGAGGTTACTATTTCAGGCTTATTTCTTTTATAGGGTCATTGATTTACAAAGTTACCTTAACACCAGCACGTAAGAGGGATTTTTTGACTCTCTGCATCAACAGTCTCCTTGGTCCATATGGCTTTTCATTTTCAGAGCTGCTAAGCACTCATGAGTCACCAATGTGTGTTCTGGTTGTTGACCCCAAGGTCCCAGGAATATCTACACAACTTGTGGCACAATTTGAAAAAAGGGTAGATGCAACAGGAGTACAACCTTCACCTAAGGACTTCTCAGAGATTTCCACACTTTCTTGTTTTTACCCTACTAGTCCAAAGCACTCAAGTTAATACACTTCCACTAGGAACTTCTACAATCATCCAATGCCTTCATCCATGAGGCAGCTCTGTGACAAAAAGTCAGTGACTGACTCAGATGCCTGACATCTACTTGAAAGACATGTACAGCAAATGTACAGCACTAATGGCATTCACAGCCAGAAGGCAACTGATACATAATATAGTCCAATAGGGTCATGTTCTCTCATCCCATTAAAATAAGTATTTTCCCAGAAATGATTGATATAGCAAATTTTATGTACATGTACAACATAACAGCTAGAAACTTTGAGCAGTTAGCCTATAGGAAGGACTAGAGGGGGGGTGGGGGAAAAGGAAAAACATACTCTGAACATGAAGTAGTACAGCAAACATATTTGCTGAGTGGTGAAGCCCCATGGGTTCTGCATTGTCCAGGTCAGAAGTGACAATGATATAAGTGCTGACAAGAATAATCTTCCCTTCAAGGCAAAAACTTTCTAAATTACACAGGTGGAAAGCAAAAAGTATATTTCCTCCCATTGCTGATAGGTCTTTTTTCAGAGATATATAAGCTTTAAATACTTAGAAGTTCCTAATTTTGCTAGCTCATTTAATGAAGTCGTTAAATTCTTCTACAAACCTAGCAGAAGAAGGTTGTCCTTATCCTCTATTGTCAGATGGAATCATAGAATCTTAGAATACTTTGTGTTGGAATGGATGTTCAAAACCATCTAATCCTATGTCCTTGCCATAATCAGTGACACCTGTCACTAGATCAGGTTGCTCAGAGCCCTGTCCAGCATGACCTTGAAGGTTTCCAGGGATGGATCATCTACCATGTACTTGGGCAATCTGTGCACTAGCCTCATCATAAAAATATGCTTCCTGTATTTAGTTTGAATGTACTGACTTTCAGTTTCAAACCATTCCCCGTTGTCCTTCCACAACAGGTCCTACTAAAAAGGTATTAAGGTAGCCATGATTCTTCCCTTGTCCACTGATGTGCTGACTCCACCACAGAAGCCCTGGGTCAGTCAGGAACACTTGCCCTTGGTGAAGTCATGCTAGATGTCATGAATCACCTCTCCATTCTGTGGCCCATTCTCCATGTGCCTAAGCTTCTAGGAGGATCTGTTCCATGATCTTCCAGACACAGAGGTGATGCTGACAGGTCAATAGGTTCCAGGTTCTTCCTTTCTACCTATTTCAAAGACCAGGTGCATTGCCTCCCTTCTTCCAGTCACCTGGAACTCCACCAGACAGCCACAACTTTTCAAATATCACAGAGAGTAACTTGGTGGCTACATCAGCCAATTCCCTCAGGGATTTTC
The DNA here is from genome assembly GCF_903797595.1 of Erithacus rubecula. Taxonomy (NCBI): domain Eukaryota; kingdom Metazoa; phylum Chordata; class Aves; order Passeriformes; family Muscicapidae; genus Erithacus; species Erithacus rubecula. Next base: position 5,431,553 of record NW_027635860.1, read on the forward strand.
AGGGATACATCATGTGATGTACATTCTGGTTCCTCAGTGGCTGTGAACCAGAGCCTTACTTACACTGGTAAGGACTTTGTTCCTACAGTCTCTGTCTTGAAGTCCACTTGTGGCAGAGGTGTAGGAAGAGACATGTCCATTGAAAACTGAGGCAAAATTTTTGTTGAGTACCTCAGCTGCCTCCTCATCCATTGTTACCTGTTTGCCAGTCATGCCAGTCCCATCAGGACAGGATCCATCCAGACTGAAGTTAAGAGTAATAAAAGGCAGATAGGTCTCTTCTGTCAAAACTATTCTTGGGCCACCCCTTGGTGACTTTCCCTATATCTGAACTGTGTGCTTCTTCCATCAAAACCCATTAATCTACACTTTGGAGGCAACAAGGTGCTCAACTGCAAAGTAGCAGCTGACACAGGAGGGATACAAGCACAGGAACAGGCCAGGAACAGGACATCCAGTGACTGTCCACTAACACTTCTGTGTACACAAGGAAGGGAGACAGGATGATGGTCCAGGGAGAAGAGCTGGGGAGTATGGGGATCTGCTTTGAGAACACACCTACGCACTGACATGGTTCTGAAGAATTTTCTAATATTCAGTCATGTATTCAGTTCCTGGAAAGAGAAGTTATTCCTAGGTAAACCAGCTCTATAAGAACTTCACTGTAGGTCGAGCTTATACTGAATAAATTTTGTCTTCAAATGAAAGACTGGAAAATGCGTTCTGTGAAAGTTCTTCAAGTAATCACTAGGGATATAATTGGGATATTCCTTACATGAATTTGATTGACATATCTGACACATTAAATATTTAAGAATTTTATCATCAATACCTGTATATATAACAGACAAGGAAAGAATTTATTCTGTTCATGTTCAGAAAAATGTTAGTAGCTGATGCAACACATAATTTCCTTTTTTTGTTGCATTTAAAGTAACTGTGGTCTTCTTTCAACAACGATGAACAAAAGGTTCAACTTCTGATACAAAATATTAGGCACTTAAATCCATATTTAGGAAGTGGCCTAAATGGTCTAATTTGCCATAGCAGTCACACTTAAAACTACTTTTCATCTAGTTTCAATCTTGTTTGTGTTAGCTATGTACATTAATGGAAAGGAAACAAAAAACCCTCAATGTTTCTATTGGATTTCCTCCCTCCTTAAAGCTGGCTGTTTCACAGGTGACAGATCTGTGTCTCCAAACTGGTGAAATAGTAGGTCTTGGCAATTAAAGAAGCAGAACTTCTGGGGTTGCCAAATGTGCTAGTCTGTAATGGCCCAGGCCACTCCCTGCTCTCCTGTAGTTACATGATCTTAATCTGTCATGATTTAGGTTTCACTTAGTGCATTCCTGGTGCCTTTGTAATCTTGCCAGCAATCTTTTCCCACTGTGGACTGTATTAGCAAGAGACTTTTAAAATGGCAAGTTCTGGGAGCTAATGGTCATTTTGGATCTCAGTGTTGAAGAGAAACATTTGGTGATAGCCTTTCATATCTGAAATACTTTTCATTGCTAGATTGAGTGCAAGAGTTAAATCAGATTTCTTTCCAGGAAGCAAAAAAAAAAAAAAGGCAGAATGGGCCCTCAGATCCCACATTCATGCTCAAACTCCTTGGCCAGCTGGAATAGTGTCTGGTATGGGTTTTTTTTAGTGCAGATACAGTCTTAACTGGAGTCAAGAAGCAGCAAAAGGCAGCCTGCTTATCATCTCATTTAGGTGACATGGTAAAGCCCTGAGACACAGATCCCTTCCCTCTGATACATGGAAGCAAAGTAAGTACATCTGTGCTTGGTTCTAAGCAGAGTTTGAGTTAAAACTGGGATTCAGCTGGTGCACAGCAAGGGTACAGCTACACTCTCCTTGAGGTATTCACAAAGAAACTGCAAACACAGATTTATCCATGACCATGAAAATCGCTTTTAAAAGCCTCTATCATCCTTCATCTTACCTTATCTTACTTTACCATCTTCAAAATAGTTTAAACTCATCCAAAGACAATTTGAGCTTCCATAGAGAACATACTGAAGCAGCATTTGCCTCTATAAGAGGTACAGAATGATCAATTTAAGATCTATGGGATATTAAAAGAAGAGTAAAAGTCATGCAATCAATACACTGCCCTAAATTTCTACTTCCCTATCAACAATGTATCTGACATCATCCCATTAATATCAATAGCAAAGTCCCTGTGTACCTCTGTTAATTTGTTAGCAGTAAGTTTGATGTCTCCAACAGCTCCAGTCCAACTATTCAACTATTTCTAAACAAAGCACCTAAAATTTGGCTGTATGTGAATTATAATGCTATTTTTAAAAAGCCCTTAAGATGCTGTTTACTCCACTGAGATATTGTTTCTCTCCACGATTTTTACACCCCAACCCCAGCTCAAACAATATGTGCACTGCAGCAGGATCTGCATTGGCTGATTTGAACAGAGGATCAAAAGCCTCTTTCCTACACTCATTAAACTGATGCCTGAGGGTGTCTAGAGCAATTTAGTTCCTAACTCCAGTGTCATAATAAGATGGAAAATCACCCATGTCAAAATTGCAGGCAAACTCAACACATCTCAGAAGCCTTTCTGGACAGGTCACTATAGGATTCAATTTGGACTGGAAGGTAATGTCAAACATATAGAAATGTTAGGACAGAGCAAGTGACACCAGAAGCCTTTTCCTTCCTTTGCAGCAAAATTCTCCCCTGCAGTGCAGAGAGCCAGGGTAATTTCACTTTCATGGGAAGCATCTGTGTATCTAGCAGCTCCAGTGTCTAAATTTCAGCTTGATGCAATTTAAAGTGCTTGAAAACTTTACAGTCCTGGGAGAAACAGAAGAAAAAGCTGCAGGCAGGCAACAAATAAGAGAATTACGAAAAGCTACTAGTGGATCTTACATATCTTATTTTTCTGATTGTGCAAAGGCAATACCATGGTTACAATAAACACTGAGCAGCCTCTGTAGGTGTTTCAGATGTCATGTAACTGGTGCCCATCAGAAGTTTTATTCAGCTAATAAAATGTGTAAACTCTTCAATCTGCTCCTTTACTGACCTTGAGATTATCTTATAAGAGATATTTATACAGAAAACAATCATGTGCCATAGGCATGGATGATGTGATGTACACACCATTGAGAATGTACTCAGAGGAAAAATCCTGTTTAGATAAAAGGTGTTCTTGTATGTGAAGTGGAATTCCAACTCCTACTTAATCCATTTTTTTTTTGCTGTTATTTAAACAAGTCCCAGCCAATCCATGGCTTGGCCCAAGAGAGGTAAAATGAGAAATCACTGAATTTAAGTGACCCTTCCAGTTTTCCAGTCATCACAATTTTTAGTCCAACATTCACAGCATCATACCCTGTGGGCAGAGCTAAAAACTTTTGAGCAGGTGTGTTTTCTCCAGATGTATTCTGAGAGATGCCAACACAACACAGCAGGGTCCAAATCAATTCATGTACAAGAGGGCAACAGGGAAACACCATGCCCCCTAACATGGTATTGGCTGCAGGATAGTCCATCAAGGATCATCCTCCCTGCTCTTTCACTCTGGAGAAGCAGACCTGCTAAAGTACTACTGGTGGCTTTCCAGGGCAGCTTTTAATAACCTCACACTGCAAATAAGAATCATGAAAACCAGGGAAGGTAGTTAATAGTGGATTGGTGTGGCCAGGTTTTAGTATCAGCTAGAGATATAAGGGCGGTTTCTCTAAGAAATTCTATACCCAGCAGAACGAATCCCTGGAAGTTTCAAAGATTCATGTGCCACTGGCCAAGGCTGGGCCAATTAGAAACCGTTGTTAATGCCTCTGGAATAACACATTTACCACAAAAAGAAGTTATTGTGCAGATGTAAGTGTGGCCAGAGAAGAGCAGAGAGAGAATATGTAAGAACAACTCTGCAAGCACCAAGGTCAGTGCAGGAGGGGCAGGAGCTGCTCCAGGCACTGGAGCTGAGACTCCCCTGCAGCCCCTGGAAAAGCAGCTGTGCCCCTGCAGCCATGGAGGTCCATGGGGATGCAGAGATCCACTCACAGCCCAAGGAAGAGACCCACATCAGGACAGATGGATACATGAGAGGAGGCTGTGAACCCTTAGGAGGCCCTTGCTGGAGCAGGCTCCTGGCAGACCTGTGGAGAGAGCAACCCAGAATTGAGCAGGCTTTCTGATAGCACCTGTGACCCTGTGGCTGTCCTTGGAAGGCTGCACCATGTGACCCATGTTGGAGCAATTTGTGGAAGACTGTTTCACAGCAAATCCTGTGGAGGGACTCATATAGGAGAAGTTTGTGGAGATTTCGCTCCTGTGGTAGGGACCTCACTCTGGGACAGGGGAAGAATTATTGTCCTTGAACAGGGATACGAACACGTGATGAACTGACTGTAACCCCCATTCCCCATCTCCTCGTGTTGCTGGAGGGGAGGTGAAGAAGGGAGTAGTAGGTGAAAGGTGTTTTTAAGATTTACTTTACTTCTCATTATCCTGCTCTGATTTTGAGATTAATAAATTCAATTAATATCCCCAATTTGAGTCTGTTTTATCTGTGAAGCTATTTGGTAAGTGATCTCTCCCAGTCCTTATCTCAGCTCATGAACTTTCATTATAATTTTTCTCCCTTGTCCTTTTGTGAAGGAGAGTGATAGAGAGGCTTTGATCCACCCATGAAAGCATCATCTGGAATCCATATGCTGTCCAGTCCTGGGTTCAGCCACTGCAGATCGACACCTAAACTGCTCAGATTCCTACTCTCCATCTAGATAATCTGCTCTGTTCTGGAATTTGTGAAGTTTGGAGAGGGCTGCCAAAACTGCTGTGACCTGTGCTGCTCCTGGACTAGCAAGAACGTAGCCCAGTAGTGATGAAAATCCCTCGTCACATCTTTCTGGCTGCCATTGCATCAATCCAGAACAAGAAGGATGTGAATACCAGGTGCACATTGAATACCAAAGGAAGTTACCCCAACAACATGGTGCAGTATCTGCTTAAAAAACTTACCTTTCCAGATTTTATTTCCTCTATCATCAGAAAGAATAGAAGCATGAGATGTTTACTTAATTGGCAAGATCATGTGAAATGACCTCTTTCACCTCCTCTCCTTTAGCATCAGGTCTAGGAATACCCACAGAGTGAAGAGTCCAGGCCGACAAAATAGAGACTAAATGCACCAGGATTACTTGTGCAAGAGTAAGAGCTGACTCTTATTTCCGACTCTCCCACACATGAACAATAGGACACAGTCAGAACGCCAAGACAGTATTTGATTTCTGCAGATAAGTAACACCTCAGGTGCCCCAAAGGTTTGTATTCCATCTATTACTTTGCAGATTCTTCTATGCTCTCTGATAACATTTAAGCAGGTGCTCATAAGAACTTTTGCAAACTGGAGATGAGAGTTCTTATACAAGCAGTTTCTGGTAAGCAGCTCTGAGATTTGCTTATGAAGTAAACAAGGGCTGAGGTGCACAAACAGCCTGAATACTTTTCAGGCTGTGTATAAAATCTGCCCTGCTTTTCAGAGTGAACTGTTTTTCCAGTCACCTGTCACTTGAACTTTTTTCATATATGGGTAGCCCAGCAGCATACTAGTTCTGTCCAGGATTTCTGGATGCACCATTTGTCCTGCACAAGAGGTCACTGTGAATGCACAGATTAAATGTTCATTGTAAATACGGTCAGCAAGTATAATAAACAACGCACCTAATCTACTGCAGATGACCAGAGCATGTGCAATGTCTTATCACATTTTGGCTGTCCTTTACACAGGGCATCTAAACTGCGCAAATGTCAATGCTTTGAGAGAATATCTGACCAGATATTCATGTTTTGGTCTGATGAAGCCTGGACACTGAAGTTCCCTCCTGAAATTTGATATTTGCAAATGTTTATGGAGGACATTGTAACATTAGAAACAAAACAAACCCTCAAATTCATTGCAAATTTAGCAAGATGTGTTTAGTAAAAAGTGAGTGTTACTCAAGCTCTGAATCAAATGAAAGCAGTTCTGTGCTCTGCATGGTGGTTAGCACAATTTCTCTATCAAGCCTGGGCTTCAACTTCTTTTTATAGTACTATATTATTTTAATATTCACCTAGCAGATTGTCTTTGTGATTTCTAAAGCCAGCCAGAATTTGAGCTATTTTCCCAAAAATAGAGCCATCAGCTTTACCTGTGATGTGTTGTTGTTTTCTTTTTTCCATGCCACGTTTGTGTAAGGGTCCTAAAACTCTGAGACCACATTGTCATTGTTACCACGTATGGAGGGACCACTTGATTTCTGCGTTCTCATATGAGGTGGAATGACACACTGGAGAAAGTTAATAGGTAATGTTTCTAAGGAGTTAAATGTATGGACCAGGTTTTGGAAATAGTTGGAATTTTCCTTTACAGAGGAAGGCTGTAGCTGGTAGGTTTTGTACAGGGTTTTTCCGCTGTGATGGAAACTGCAGAAAAAGTAAGTAAGTAAATATGAACTACAGAAAGCATCCATCTAATGGCTGCTGCTTTTGCTACTTGGGCTCTAAAAAATTACAAATAAGTAAGGTTGAAATAATCAGCAGTTGTGTAAGAACTACTTAAGCCAGCATCACATATGGTATATTAGCAATGTAGATGGATTTAATGAAAACTGAGGTAAGTGCATGCATCTGTCATCAGCCAAACTTACAAAACATTTTCCTCAGAAAATGAAATGTAATGATATAAGCATTCATCTGTAATAGGCTTATAACAAGTCCAAATGGCAAAACTAGTGCCGCTTTACTGCATTTCGTGAGCTAATGCTAAACATACAGACAATTCCTATGACAATTGCCTTGAAGAGAATAGATTTTGTGATAGGTCATAATCAAGTGCACATCCTTAGATTAACAAAACCAGAGTACTGCATACTTCTGTAAGTCACCCTGTAATGCAAAACCAAGTGTGATTTGTCACACCATTTCAGCCTCCATTACAGCTAAGACACTAGTGTGGAATTTTTCAAGCTTCATAGGAAGATTATTAAAATGGATAACATTAGCAGGCATTTTAAAGAAAATTCTCATCAGTTGCCAAGTCATGCTCTTTGAGGTATCTGCCAGTGTGGGAGGGATGCATGGTCTCAAGGGGGCCTGTGCTTCATGGTCATCTCAGGCAGGGGGCTGCAAAGTTCATTAAATGATCTTATCTCGCTGCTGGTTCTGTTCAAAATAGCCTTGATATGATGAAGGATTTATGTTACCCCCACTTCAAATAAAAAGTACCGAGGGATGCATTTCATTACTGCCCTGTGACACTGGAGAAGCCACGGCTGCAGTGGTAATATTCCTCGTTTGTTTGTGTCACACAGAGAATTTATTTGCAAGAAGATTCCTGCTCCAAAGGTAAGGAAGTATTTGTTTTTTGTAGTAAGTTTTCCCTAACAATGTCAACAAGAAATGCGTTTGTTCTCTAACTTTAATTCTCACAAAAATATATTCTAGGAAAGATGAGAGTGTGAGGAAAATGCCAGGGAAGAGTGCCCAGTTTAGCGGAATTCTAAGGAAGCTGAGTAGCATTGATACAGAAAAAATATTTACAGATAATTTCCATGTTACAGTCCTGAATAAAACACCCAGAGATATAGCTTCTCAGTTGAGATATATTGTCAGCTGATGGGCTAATGCTAGCCAAGATTACACAGACACACTCATCTCTCAAAGTCTTTCTAACAGTGATCTGCTGCTGTGAGACATTTTAATTCAATGGTAGACACCTTCACATGAATCAGGCTACATTTTTCTTGCATGTTTTCTCTGAACTGGGTGATCTAATAAAGAGCATGAGCCCTGGGCAAAAATTATCTTCTTTGATCCTACACTGAGTCTTCCTGTACTCAAAAATCAAACAACAAAGCAAAGTGCATTCAAGATCTTTGACCAATAAATATTAATTTATTCTATATACTTGATCTTATGAATTCAGTAGTTCATAGGAGCAGGCTTCAAATGTATCCAGCAGTGGAGAAAGTCTAATGATCAGAAACAGTATTTGATCTCATGAGAAAACTACAGCCACTTTAAATATGCCTTAGATACTGAAAATTAAAAGTCAATGAAAGTCAAACAAATCTATGGAAAGCTCAGTAAAGGCATTTGGACATATTTTTATTGCATATCACTTTTGAATAGCTGTTTGCTTATTGCTCACCTCTGTGCAACTGCCAACACTGTCCTGTTTGTGTGTGCTGGAGGCAGGAAGGGTGGGAATGCAGGCAGCCTCCACAGAGAGCCAGGTGCAGGGAGTAGGACAACCTGGGTAGCACAGGGCTGTAGAAAAGGTTATCTAGGATAGTTTAGCAATACCTGTATGAGTGCAGTTTGGGCCACTAGAATGTGATAAAACATTAACTATTAAAGAGCATCCAAAGGAGGGCAACGAGGATGGTGAAGGGTCAGAAGGAGAATCCTTATGAGGAGCAGCTGAGGTCACCTCATTTGTTCAGCCTGGAGAAGGAGAGACTGAGGACAGAACTCATTGCAGTTTCCAACTTCCTTATGAGGGGGAGTGAAGGGACAGACACTGATCTCTTCACTCTTGTGCCACTCTTGTGCCCAGTGACAGGACACAAGGGAATGGTATGAAGCTGTGCCAAGGGAGATTTAAATTGGATGTCAAGAAAAGGTTCTTTCCCCAGAGGGTGTTTGGGCACTGGAACAGGCTCCTTAGGGAAGTGGTCACAGCACCAGCATGACAGAGTTCAGGAAGGATTTGGACAATGCTCTCAGGCACAGGGTGTGACTCTTGGGAATGGTGCTGTGCAGGGTTAGGAGTAAGACTCAATGATCCTTGTGGGTCCCTTCTAACTCAACTTTATCGCTCTATCAAATGCAGCTCCAGCAAAAAGTGGAAAAATATTTTCCAGATGGAAAATAGAGGTGGGGGAAAGAGCCAGAAAGGTGTTTGAAAGCACACGTTCAAGTCAGTCAGGTTAGTCAAGAGGGCTGGCATGAGAGGTGAAGAGGACACGAGGAGAAACTCAACAGACACAATATCAGAGAAGGGAGAAACAAAGGGACCTTTCATGGAATCCCTTGGCAGCAGGTTGAGGGAGAAGAGACAGTGCAGAATGGAAGGCAGCAAGTAGAAAAATATAAAAACCAGACATGGGAGCAGAACTAGGATAGTAATAAATGGATGGCTTACCTGGAGAGAAATGAAAGTATTGATTCTTCAAGCGTTTTGTTCAAAAGCTTTTAAGAATTTTAATCATCAGTCAGAGGGCTGCTGAGCTCTCTAGTACAAAAAAATCAAGTCACAGAATCAGTTCCCTCCAGTTTGATAATTCTATTGTTCAAGTGTCTGATATCCAGGTGTCTGATATCCAGGGAAAAGTGAAAGCAGATGAAAAGAACTGAAGCCCATCAGATGAGAAGGACAGAAAAGAACATAGTGTATGGCACTCGATAGCATTGATGTTGACACTCTAGCAGTATGAGATGCAAAACCCATGTAGCTGCCACAAGCCCAGTCTTAATATGTTTGCTTGTCATAAAGGTATCATATGGTTAGAAGTCCAAATTTTCTATTAGTAAAGCATTTGAAGAATAACGATTCGCCTTATTAGAAAAAAGAGGCTCAGATCCATCACTTTTCACAAAAAGAGCAATAAAGAACTGTGAAAATTAGGAAAAAGGATAATGGTTGAATTGAGACTGCTAAGTAGTTCTTGATTGAAAACATTTTCAAATATTAAAACTGTTTAATGTGTCTGTTAGAAATAATTTGGTAGATGCTACTATTGCTCAGTCACGTGTCAGTATGATTGTAATTTTCCTACACAGAAAATTCCTGATATTGGAGAAGTCCAATTAAATAGATTGAAATTTACCCCCAACAACTCCCTGACTGAACACACTCTGCTAAGAGCATGTACTTCAGATTCTGCCAAAACTAGGAAATGCTGGTGGAAGAATAAATAACACACCTAGAATTCCCTAATTTCATAGACAATACTGTTAACGAAGGAAAAGCATAAATTGCTAGTAATGCTGAACTACAAATGAAAATAAAATTGTACAGTACACATGGAAATTCACATATCCTTGCTGATGAAATACACTAACAGATTTTTGGAAGAGACTGGGACAGTTAGGGACTTGGATAGCAGCCTTCTGCATCCTCAGGCTGGTGCTCCAGATCATCTCCTGTAACTGCTCATGAACAAGGCAGAAAGGAGAAGGGAGCTGTGAGAGCAAGCTGTGACAAACCTCTCCCACAAGCTGCTCATGAGAGGCTTCAAGGCTCAGGCTGCTCATGAGATAAACCACAGTGCAACATGCCACACAAACCAAGAGTACAGGGGATTAAACTAAAGTGCTCTCTTCTGCCTCTGAAGAGTTTTAACCAGAGTTTGGAGACCCAAGTTAGGCTTGAAACCAGCATGATTCCCTAGGCAGGATCTCAAAGGAATCATCAGTCACCCTTTGAGATGTGAACTACTGCCAACTGGAGAAGCAGAAGATAAGTTATATATTCTAGACCCAAGGAAAAAGAGAGAAATCATGAATATGATCACTAGTCCTATTTTCCAAAATCAAAACAGATTTCTGATTGTTTTCACATCAAACAGTACTATTAGCATAGATAGTATTCTCCCCTGTATATATATCACTCAAATTTTATTATTCAATGCATATATAAAAACCATAGTCACAAAGCATGGTCCAACTAAAGTCAGAACAATAAAATATTGTATTATTTCTAGGGAAATGCATAACACTGAAAACTCTGACTGTGCTTTGTAAGAAGCACAAGAAGGAGGAAAAATAACTCTACTGACTCATTAGAAGTTTTGTGAATTTTAAAAATACATTTCATATAACAATGTGTTCTACTAGAGGAAGAAAATCCATGCTTTTCTTTGCATTCATTCTCTGGCTAAGAAACTTTTTACTCTCAATTCTCTCCATGAAAAAGTATTTCTAGTGGTGGTAGTGTTTTCTCACAGAAACAACGAGTTTCAGCCTCAAACGATTGATTTTTTTTTTCTTTTACCAAGAAATTGAGATATCACATCAAATTGATCTTACACTCCTCTTTCGTTCTACCAACATGATTTTTGAGTTCCAACTAACAGTACTAGTGTCACAGCTTCCCTCGTTTTGTAAGACCTCCTTCAGCAAGTTGAGGCTAGATAATAAAAACCAACTCTAAAAGTATTAAATCTAAAAATAAGCAATCATGGTTATCATGTGTTGGATAAAGCCTCCCTAGAGTTATCATTTTATTCCTTTCATTTGAGAGCACCTGCATTTGTTCATTGGCTTGCAACCAGGCCTCTGTCAGAGAAGATTACCAGAAAGAGCCTCTCATTATTGTTCTCTTGGAGGACTGTCACTAGAAGCTTAAAAAAAGCTTATTTAGTCCCAGCTGCAGGAGGGTGGTTTAAGTTAGAGCTAACTGCAAGGTCTATAGAAGTGCATGACAACTGCCTATGTGCTTTAATAGTGTATTTCTGCTCACCTGTTGCTCATACTGAGATTATTTGTGCAGACTGCTTTGGAGGATGCTTCCATGAAATCTTTTCCATTCTTCTCTTTCCCTATTAAATGAGGCCCCTTATCCTAACTACTCTGAGTGAGGCTTCAAGGCATGAAAATAAACTGTTTCCAGGTGATAACTGCTGCTGCAAAGCCATGATATAGGCTTAAGTCCTCCGAAAACAGCTGAAATAGGAGAGAAAAATATGAGAGCTAGAGAAATAGTGATAGAAGTCTGATATCCTTGACTGCTCACACACACTGAAGGGTTATGGTTTACGACAGGGATGGCAGGACAGAGGTGAATTCAAACATCCAGGCACGTGATGCATAAAGGGAAAAGAAACCATGTAAGTTACTGCAGTGGAGGTATTGTGCAGTTCCTACAATCACCATAAATGGGCTCAAACAGTTAATTCAAAATATAAGGTAATTTAGGATAAGGTGATTCTACAGTTCAGAGAAGGAAATGCCAGTGTAGTTGCATGTTGTGTTTATTAAGGACATATAAGGAACAGTAATGATGCAGAAATTCTGAAGTGTTCAGTAACTTTGATACCTACTTGCACATATTTGAGTGTTCTCCAGCCTTAGGGGAAATGAAAACAAAGAATATTATCTGATGAGGAAGAGAAAATTTGGCAACAAGATACCCATGTGTTAACACAATATAGAATATTGGAAAGAAGAATGACTTGGACAATGTTTTTAGTGTGCCTGATCAAGCACACACACAAAGAAAGTACCACAGATGTTTGACAGAGAAAGGTACTAATTACTGCCCCTGCCACAACTCACTGCCAGAAAAAAAAGGCACCCCTACGCTAAAATGGATAATATTGCACACACTTTGTGGTCTCAACAGAGTTCTAACATTCTTCTAAATACTGGTGCCAGCACCAGATATAAAGTGCATAGCAATGGAAACTATTTCTGAATATCTCTTTTAGTGGTTTTAAATTTTTTTCCTTGTAATTTTTTGCTGTGGGGGCAGGTGTTGGAAAGACACATCTATAAAATATATTAAATCCAGTACCAAGAACATACACAATCAAATCAGGGGGCATAACATTAAAAACCTGTAAAGGATATGTGTATTCTGAAAATATATGCCTGGGCTCAATTTCACCACATAGCAATGAGTTCCGTAATTTTGCCTTAATCAGGACTTATATTTACCCTTATATATATATATATATATATATATATATATATATATATATATAAGGTGCATCCACAGCATAGTAGACAGGAATTCATAATAATTCAAAAGGATGAAGCTATTGTGCTTTGCTATCTCTTCTGATAAAGAAACCTGAAGACATTATTTCCTGGCAGTTTATACTGGAGCCCCAGGTATATAGGGGAATTTTTCTTCCTGCACTCCAGAAAGACTTATTCTTAGAGATTAACTCCTAGGGTGGAGAGTCCATTAGTTTTACTTAGATGGTTTTTACCATATCTTTCTCATACCTTGAAGATTACTCCTAGTACACAAAAAGTTTAAAAGAGCAGTAATTGCGACCTGGGAAGAAATATCTGGATTGGCATTGATATATATGGGGATATTTATAGAACACATGTATTTTATGAAAACATGCACTTGTACTAAGTGAACTTTTTGACCTGAAATTGGTTATCACCTAGCACAGCTGGAGGTGTCCAGCAATACTTGCAATTCACATTACAGACTAACATCAACAATTATATAACCAGCTATAATTTTTTTCAGGACCAGAAAATATGCTCAGTAATTGTTTTCTGGAAGAGTTCAGGCTCAAGTGCTATGCTTCTATTCTTTGGAGGCCATGAACATATGAAAAGATTTAAAGGGAACCACAGGTGTTTTACAGGGAAATCCCAGCAAAAAGCAGACCTCTTCAAAAGTGCTGAATTCATTGTCAGCTCAAAGGGTCTTTATAATGTATCTGTCAATTTTTCACAAAACAGCCAATTATGTAAAGTTCCCAGTTTTGTGTTTTCTGATGATGCCTGCCAGGGGAATGGCAGCAGTTTCTTCAATCTTTTCCAAGCTAGTCTTGAGGGGCTTGTTTGCTATCTCTCTATGACTCTGATTAAAATAAATTACAAATAATTTCCATGAATTCAAACAAAGCATGAGAGAGCCCTAAATACTTGTTAAAAAATTAAATGTTCTGGAAAATATTATAATGGCATGTTGATGCAAAAGCACAGAGTGATTTGAAAGACAGCATGGATATACTAATTTCATATTTAATGAAGTTTTGAAAGTAATGATACAATTTTCTGGCTGCAATGTGGCAATCAGGGAATTTACTGTTAGTCCACAAAGAGTCATCCTGAGGCAAATATTCTTTCCCTAGGATAAGATTTACTCCAGCATTTATTTTAAGATGACTTTAACTAAAGATGAAAGTACAGAATCATCACAGATATAAAAATATAGTCAATGAATTTTCTCTGTTTTGAAAATTGAAGAAGAGGGGAAAATATTTAGTAAACATGATGGGATTTGCAATTATCTTATGAAATTATGTGCGTACTTTTATATACAAAAATTCTCTACATTTCCAAACAAAGCTAAATGCCAGAATAATTAAAGATAAATCATCAGAACAGCAGCCACTTTAAAATTTTAAAGACATGAAAATAATAAGGCAAAAAAATCCCATTAGATTTGGCAAAATTTTTTATTTTTTAAATTTGTGAGTTCATTAAGAAGTATCATAATTGCTAAATTACAGAATACAAGAGCACTGACCTGGTTGTGAACATGAATGTCACAGTCAGATGGAGGTGAGAGATATTTTAGGTACACAAGTAAGAATTCAGATCACTGTAGACAGCATATCCTCAAGTGCCAGAGTTAGGAAAGAAAAGCTTAAATAATGAGTCATGCCCACAGTAATCCTGATCCTACTGTGTGACCCTTATGCTGAAAATCCAAAACATCAAGAATGTGCTTTAGCCTTGAAAACAGATGAGAAACCAGTAACTTGTTATACAGTTGTTTCAAATTTTTCCTTTAGAGAAAATGAACAGCCAATACATGCGCCATGAAGTGCGGGGTTGTGAAACCAGTGACCTGAGAAACTTCTGGGAAAAGACCATTGAACAACAAACTCAGTATCTGCAAAATGAAAAAGAACGTCAGAGGAGAAGCGCTCTGACAAAGTGGGTAATCTGCATCCAGAAAGGTTACTTGAGTTTGCATTGTAATTAGTTTTTTAAAAGTAATACTTAAGTCTTGCAATGAAGTCTGAAAGTAATTTAGATTTATAGAAATCTGAAAAAAGCTTCCCAAATTAGGATGTAATGCTAATGTATTTAAGCTATGACTTCAAATGATAGAGAATATTTCATTCTTGTTCCATAAAGGAGTCCAAAGCATAGAACTTTCTGAAATTACCAGGACAATATATAACAGTGCAGACTTGCCTTGAACATGAAGGATTCTCTTCAGAACAAAGCTAGCACAGTAGTACCTGGCCCACATTCTTTCTCTGTGGCCTTGCTTTCACAAGAAAATACTTATGATTATTTAAGATAGTTTGATTTGTGTATAGTAAGTCCATTTTAAAGCAGATGGCCCAAGCATACTGGCTAGGGCCACCACCACTCATAGCCATATCTACCTTACTCAGTCATATTGCCCTTGATCATCCTGTGAGAAAGAGCAGTCTGCAGCAGTATCAGCACAGTTTTACTTCACATCAATTCTCAATGAGCTGAAGACATGTGCAAGATGCATACTTATGTTATTTATTATATTTTGTCTTGACACGATCCAGTGAGAAAGCAATTTCCCAGAACCTTCCTCATAGCCCACTTTGCATCGATACTTGAAAAATTAAGAGCAAGAACATCCTTACATTATTAACCCTGGATGAAAGAACACTAGAATTAGTCTCAAGCATGTTTTATCTGTTTGTGAGTAACCCAATCTCAATGTTACAACCCCTCAGTTGGGAAATTCCTCTCTTTTCCATTTGAGTAAACCCGTGGTACCTAGATACTGTCAACAAGAAAATAAAGGGCCACATACTACCGAAAGCTACCTGCTATGGGTCTCACAAGCTTCAGCATGTGCAGTGTCTCCAGGCTGAGCAGGACAGAGGAGGAGGGAGGCTGGGGGAGTGCTGGGTGATGTGACCCAGCAGATGGCAGCAGGCAATCTCCAGTGCAGGGGACAAGCCACTCTGGCACACAGGCACTCCAGAGAGGGCACGGCGGAGATGGAGATGAACCACAAAGCTCAGGTGATCCCTCACTGGGACTCAAGAGCTTGTCCTGAAGTACCATCCAGAAAAGAGCTCTAAAGGGGTAGGGTAGGGAAATTTGCATGACAATTGGGAAAAAGCACCAAAGAATATCCGCAGTGGAAAAGATGAAGAGTGTAAATCCATTCCATGTAACATTATGGGGACAAGCTAATCAATGTTTCTGTCCCTAGGCTCAGAAATGAATGGATGGAGAGGCTGGAAAAACGGATAAAGATGTTGAGGACCCAATCTGAAGACTCATCCAGCTGAAGAGTCCACACTCTTTACACGTTTGGGGGATAAAGAAATCTGTTTTGTAGGAAATCGTGATGCAAAAGCTGAAGTCAGTTTTACTTTGTAGCTTAAATGAGCTATAATTAATTAGCTGTCATTGTTAAAAGTTTCATATGTGAAATGCCAATTGTTGCTTTTAAGTTTATGCATCTGTCCCTTCATTTGATGAATGGAGAATGTAGCACTCTGAAGTATTTAACCCTAATAAATCATGGTTCACTGAGATGTAGATGCCTCGGAAAAGAGTTTAGTTACACAGCTGTGCTTTGCAAAGCATTTCCTCTATATTTTAGGTTTCTGTATAGACTGACTGTAATTTAATGAATTTTGATGATTTAATGAATAGTAGATATTTTATTTTTTTATGCAACACAGTCCAGTGTTGACTAAGGAATATGAGACATGCCCAATGCCACCACATCCCACAACACTAGGGAAGCCCAAACTGCTGGGAGCTACAGATCCAGATGTCAGAAGGTACCTGTGAAGTTGTTACCATATATGTATTGATAAACAGTCTCTGTGAGATACCTACAAGAGCTGCCTGATTAACCACATTAACTTAGCCCATACTGGCTAATTTGAGACACCATATGACCATTGGTAGAACAACTTTAAACCGTGACTGTTTCTGGTACCTGACCTGGCTTGTCTAGAGGTGGATTGATGCCTCTGTTTCACAGAGTAGCTTGGTGCACTTTTACAACTCTCTGTCATCATGAGTGACAAGCATGTTTTTTCTTCTAGGTCTTTTTCCCTCTAAGACCAAGTATTTGTATTTATTCCTTGAAGGCCAGTACTTTCAGAATCTAGCAGTTTCCTCTCCCACATTTCTCATTAGACAAAAATATTTCTTGTTACTTTCCTAATGCTTCATTAGGAAGTGTGGCATTTCCCTCAACAATATGAAGGCAGTCAGTTGGTGTCATCAAATCACTTTCTTTTTAAGGTGACTGCTTTGTTGCCACCAAATTATTAGGGTAATGTACTGCAAGATGAATTGTTTTGAGCATGTTAGAAAAACTCTTTCCTGAATCGTTTAACCTTTTAGTCCCTTTTTATAAGATTGTTTCACTACCACTCTGGTAATTCATATTGTTTCAAAGCAAAGAAAATTTGAATTGCCAGTGAGGCAAGAAGAGAAGAATAGAAAGTTTTGGACTTTTAAAATATTTAGAAAATCTGCTCTTCTTAAATCAAAATAAAAATATGAAGTGTTATTTTTCCCTCTTTATCTATCACCTTTTAAATCTGCTTTTATGCATCCCAAGGCCAGACAAAATGTATTATGTGAATTTAAACACATAAGTCTTGGAAAGTCTGACAAATTCATAAAATCATGAAAAAATTATGACTTCAAAGCAGTGATTCAGAAATCAAGGTGTCAGCAGGTATGTCCCCAAACTCGAGAGCAGAGTTTGTCAGACACCAGAAAAAGAGCTGCTAAGCCCATGTTCTTTGGTTTGATTTTATTCTTAAGCAAATTAAAAAGTAACATCAACTGTGTATATGAAGAATCACAGTGTAATTACAATAAAGCTGTGCTCAAGAAAACAATCACCAGATAGTGCCATAAGTTACTATTGGGCTTCAGTAAAAAAAAAATATTTCTTTGAAAATGTCAGTTAATACATTTTAATTCTCCCATCCCCATCTATGCCTGGTGCTCACTGAAACTCTAGTTCAACTCTATCATGAAACAGTTTGGGGGGTTGCATAATTTTGGCTGAATTTAGAGCTTGAACTTAGCTAATGGAAATATTCTCCTTATTCATTGTGTAAGTTATGGCACAAGGTACAAAACAGAGGGAGTCAGAGTTGGCATATTTTAAAAATTAAAGCCATAGCCTTGGAATAAGCTTTTATTTGCTTCTCACATAACTGAAATCCTTAATAGTATTCGTCTCATAAAGTAAATCAGAATGAGGAAAAACCACAAAGAGCTGGGGAAAAAATGTGCCAGGAAGTGACTTCCATCCCAGTTCCTCACTGGCCATGCATATGGTTATGTGGTCACTTAAGAACACTCTGGAATAAGTCACTATCAAGCTAGAACACCTTAAAATCATCCCCTTAAAATGATGAAAGGGAACCTATTTTTTACAGAATGTGTCTATTCCAAATCAAAACCAAGAGGAGTTCTAAAAATATGTTTCAGAATGAAGCCATTTTTCTTCAAACTTTATAGTTCCACTTCCAATGTATAGATTAATTTTTTCAGGCTCAGTTTCCACAGTGCAAGATTTAGGACTTTGGGTTATGTAATTTATTTGAATACTCATAACATGTTTTGATACAGAACCCACCAGGGTAACATGGGGGAAAGCTACTTAAGAATTTTAAGAGATTTAAGAGATACAAAGAGTTTTAAGAGATACAAAAATTAATACATATTCAAGAAATATATATTATCTAGAGTTGATCAGCAAAAGTAAAGAGTGTGAAAGCATGAAAGTTTAAATCTAAATGTCAGGTAACAATCTTAGCAGAAACTGGAGCAGACTCCAGGATAAAAGTGCTTCTGGCAATTTCAAAACAATAATAGAAATCTTTTCTCTAATTTGAAGGTCATAAAAGAAATTAAAAGGAGGCAAAAACCAAACCAAAACAAAAAAACCCAAACCACTGTAATATCTGCGAGACTCAGAAATAAGCCATGACATTATAAAAAGGGCTAAAGAAACATTACTGTAAGACTGGAAAAGTCGTCAACTAAAACCTGATAAAATCAGCTGGGGTTTATAGAATCATTAAGAGAGGATGCTTAGTTGCTCTTCAGACAATTTTCCATCAATATGCAGTTTCAGAGGAGTGCATTATTCAACTACACAGTTTAAACTTAACTCAGATCTTCATAAAACAGCTCCTTGAAGACACACTTCATTTCTTTTGATTTGGTTTTTTTTTTTTTTCTATCCAGATTTTCACATTGCTTTTGAGTGTAACAGCGGAGATTTTGAGTTTTGCCAATATGATTTTATTAGCTTTGCAATTAAAATATGGTAGATACTTGCCCATCTTTCTAGCTTTTGTTATTTTGCCATTCCTTTGCTTCATCCTGACACTGAGTAGCAAGAAAATGTGTGTCACTTTCTAGTTACAAATGCATGATACAGAACCTTTTGAAAAAGCTTGCAAGAGTGACAAAAGTCAAATGTAGTAAAACTTTACCATTCTCTGAAGCAAACATTAAACACTCACCACCCAGTTCCCTTTAAATAGAATTCATGGGAAGTGTGCTCCCTGTCAGCACAAGAGTGACAGATGGTCCATTTCAGTCATATTAATGATCCTTCTAGTGTATGGATAAGGGCTGACAGCTGTGAAGAATGACTCTGTCAGCAACTTAACAGACTTCTTAGCAGCTTTGCCCAAACTGAGATAGCTTAAGTACAGTTTTTCACTCAGGAATCCTTCCTGATCAATGTCTTTCCTTAACCAAGGATCTCCTCTCTGGAGGTCTGTAATTAAGAAGCAAATAAGATTTTGATTTTGAGCAATTGTCACAGATCAGGCCAAAAGGAGATTGTCCTGCAGACCAATGCAGCATCACCCAGCAGGCTCTCTTCAGTATGCCACCCAAAGGTTTGGAGCTTGCTACTACATGGGCATCTTCACATTACACATTATTACATTCATCATACACACATGGCTTCTTCACATTGCATCATATTACACATTCATATCTGTGCAGCTATGCCTCTTAAGGCTTCTAGCCACATTCATTGAGAAGGAAACTGATTATTAGCTAGTTCTGAGGTGCCTAAAGTGGGCAACAGTGAAATAAATCCACCATACAATACCAAGTTCACCTCCAGTGTTCTGCGTTTAGTGTAAACTAAGTACAGCTGAGTTGTTTTGCACTCTAGAAAAGCCTACAGGCTACCTCAGAGACTTTGATCCTATACACAAGCAATGTGAAAGATAATCCCAGCACAAAAAGCTCACTGTGTAAACAGTACAGAAACAGTAGAGGGGGAGTGGAAAGATGGGCCAGAGCCAGGGGTCAGGAAAGAGCCGTGGTACACAGTGGTACCCACAGTAACCCAGTGCTTCAGCTGGAACTGAATGATTTCTTCTAAAAAACACATCTGAAAAATAAAAGCATCCTGCACTGGTCTAGGAAAGGTGCCAGAGCAGTGGTAAAATATACTGATGTCAAGGGAATCACTATTCATGTAACTGGATTCTCACCACAAAAGTTTGGAGAAGCAAGACAGGCACCTTTGGGAAGAGAAGTTGAAGACTAAGAGGTAATGTCTTTAAAGAGTTTTGAGGAGATTTGGCAGATGGCCTAATGTTGATTACAGCTCTTACTGTAACTGTTACTGTGGAACTCATCTCTCACCTTTCCAGGTTACACATGCAGCCTCTCCCAGGCATCACTGCTGGTATCAGCCAGCCCACATGGATGTTAACCACACATGATCTGCAGTCACCTCTCCACAGAAGTTACTTTAGAGATGGGTCTGACCCTAAGTCAGGGCAATGTGTGAGTTTCCCTATACTCACATAAGACATTCCACATAACAAAAACTGCAGTTGCCCTCTTCTTGCATGAAGACAACTTGCTTTGGGTCAAACTGTTTTAACAGCCTACAAACAGGACTAATTATGGAGTTCTGAAATTTCAAGACTGATGTGTAATACTCATATTCATTACAATGTATGTCAAAATATAGATAGCTTTTTGAATGGCCTTTGGATTTATGGGTCAGACTTGAATGCCCCTTCGGATGAGAATCCCATTCTGAGAATGGCCCTGTGTGTCACCTGTAAAAAACCCTGTATTGACACAGGCTGGAGGGTGTTGTGCTTGAGACAGGCCCTGCCAAGAAGAATTTGAGGATACTGGAGGATGGAAAAATGAATACAAGCCAGCAACCTGCCTTTGCAATCCAAAGTCAGCTGCACCAAAAGCAACATGGTCAGCAGGCAAGGGTGGGGATTCTGCCACTCTGCTCATTCCAATGAGAACCTACCTGGAATACTGCATCCAGGACTGGCACCCCAACACAGGAAAACACATTAGAGGAGGACAAAAAGATGGTCACAGGAGTGGAGCACCTCTCCAATGGAAACAAGCTGAGAGGGTTGGGACTGCTCATCCTGGAGAAGACTCCAGAAAGACCACACTGCAGCTTTTTAGTATTAAAGGGGACTTATGAGAAAGATGGAAGGACACTTCCTATTGTGGTCTGTAGTGACAGGACAAGGGGCAATGGTTTCAAACTGAAAGATGGTGGATTTAGCATGTACATGATAATGAAATTTCTTTTATAGTGAGAGTCATGAGGCACTGAAGCATGTTGCCCAGAGTGGTGGTAGATACCCCATCACTGAAACTTTCAAGGTTAGGTTGAAAGGGGCTTTGGGTAACCCAGTCTAGTGGAAAATGTCCTGCCTGTGGCAAAGGGGTTGGAACAGATGATCTTCAGAGATAAATCCAGCCGAACTATACATCTGTGATTCTGTGATTTTCTGATTCTAAATTAGAGCAAAGGCTGCATGGTGCCTGCAGTTAGAAGGGAAAATCAAATTACAATACCCAAAGACCTGTTCTGCTTGTTAGTCTCCATAGAAGACAGCTATGCTACCCTTACCTCACAGGTCTTTATTTAAGCCTTGCATTTTCAGGGCCATTCTCTGCTGACAACCTGCTGTCTATAGCTGCTGGTAGCCATTTGGAGAGTTAGCCCTTTACAGGAAGGGTTTATAAAATGCTGTCACAGGATACCCTATTTCCATCTCATAACTTATTCCTCTGCCAACAATTTTTTATTCCTAATTAATAAGTATGATATCCTCAATCCACCCTAGAAAATTCATCCAACTTTTAGGATACATGCCACTAATATGAGCTACCAGAGCACTACTCACAAGTGAAAAACTCCCTCGGCCTTCCATCCTCCTCTGTAACTATTTTCTTTTTAGTGAACACAGTGCACAAGATCTATGTGGCTGCTTTAAAAGCATTGACCCTTTCCCAGAGGTTGTTTTTATTCCCATCTCAATCCTTGCACATATTCTTTTTTACAATTTCACCAGGGTTCTGTGTCAGAGGATTCAGTGCAGTAGCCCTGATGTCAGAGGTCACTGGTGAAGTTTACTCTGAGATTTGAGTGCTTTGTATTTGTGACCCTTTGTCCCTTCTTTGCTTCAGGAAGGAGAATGAACAAACCCACCAAGCAGACTAATAGCAACCTGACAACATTCACTGTAGGAAATAGAGCTGGTTTTGAATTGCAAAACTGATAGAGATTTTTCAGGCACTGACTACTGCTTTAAAATGCGCATACTATTTCTAAAAGCAGGAAGCAGACACCAAGCATTTAAACAGTTTTTTCTTCTCTTTATTCAAGGATGAGAGTTTAATACCAAATTCTATCCCAGAACAAATTTTTATGGAAGAGTAATAGAATGGTTTGAAATTAAGGGATTATAATAGAAATGCTGACTCAGCCTTACCCATGGACAGGAAAGAACACTGCTGGTGCAAGTATTGAATGCATCCTATCATCTTCATGGTGCTCTAAGTCAAAACGAAAATGAGAGGTTTTGCATAATTCTGAAAATCCATATGGGCTTTGATGTCACTCTAATCCTACACTAATACTTCATTTAATATCCAAGTGATGTGAGTGAAACTTTGTAAGGTGCTTAAGGCTATTATAATTAGAAAGTTGAGAGCAGAAGCCAACTGGGAAAAACTGTTATCTCTATTTGACTCAATTTACCTAGATTAAATCCTGTTGTCAGAATATTTAAGCAGTGTTTCATGATTTAGATAATCTTTTAAAGCAAAGGCATGGGTAGGAAGTGAACTGGAATCAGCCTTTCAAATGCTCACATTGTTTGCAGGTTATTAATACGCAGTGCAGCACTGAAGGCTACATCTTGGGACAGCCTCTTTGTCCCCAGTGAGCAGTTTCAAAGACAAGAATGAACTGCATCAAAAGCAAGAGCAGAGGAACTGTGTGGGTTGTATAATGGTCCCATGAACTGTATTGTCTGCAGCCCCAAAAAGGAGCCCTTCAAAGAGTTCCTCAGTGTTCACTAGAGCTACACATAAACACATTTGCATACTGAAATGGTACAAAAAAAACCCTAGGCACACATATTTGGCATTCATTATGCAACACAACAGCTCAAAGTCTGTCAGATTAACCAGGACAGGTGAGCTAGAAATAATCTTTTTGAGTATTAAAATATTAGAGTATAAGTTACAAAGTCTTTTTGACCTTTAGTTACAAAAGCTCTTGGGAACCTCCTGCCCTGGTGGAATATAGAGCTCTTCTATTCCAGCTGATATACAGTGTGAAAAGGAGCAGCTGAACCCATGAGGATGCTGTACAGCACAGCCCCTCAACAAGACAGCCTGTTTGCCCCATGTCTGTGTCTCGATCCCCAGTCATTTGTACATTGCAGGATTCTCAAGGAGAGCTTTGCTTTGATTCCTAAGGTTTCACTTCATTGAATGGAAATCTTGGAGAGCCAGAAAACAGTCTTTTTGTGACAATTCCTGAAGCAAACACACAGAGTGGTCCATGGTCTGCAATTTAGCAAGTAAGTGAGCAGGCAACCACTACTTGACATGAGTCTTGCCCTCCCCCCTAGTCTACTCACCTCCCTCCTTGTGCTGACCGAGCTGCTGGTGAGGCTGTGCACTGAAGCAAGCCAGAGAACACATCCAGCTGAAATAAGCAGTTATACATATATTTTTGCTCAGGTGGTTTATGGCAGATCTGCTCCCTGATGTTATTCTCTCCCT
Organism: Erithacus rubecula; assembly: GCF_903797595.1. Classification (NCBI taxonomy): domain Eukaryota; kingdom Metazoa; phylum Chordata; class Aves; order Passeriformes; family Muscicapidae; genus Erithacus; species Erithacus rubecula. The sequence goes on from NW_027635860.1 coordinate 5,455,361, forward strand.
GGTCACGTACTTGTGCATGAGACAAAAGAGTGCCAACAGTGCTGATAAAGAGCAGAGCTGAAAAGGAAATCCTGGCTAGTTAACACAGACTCTGATCTGCCCATGCCCAACCTATTTAGCATGCTAACTCTCCAGTCTGCTTCAATAAAAAGTATTTCATTAATAACTGCTCCAGATGCTGAACAAAAAAATATCATGCTACCAAACAGTAACACATACCTATAATTCAGATAGTGATTTATAGTTATAGGTCTCAAATCATTTACAAATGAAAATTATTACCTCAGTCTTTCACTGATAGGGAAAATAAGGCAGGGAATAGTTGTGTTTTATGGCATATAACCAACCAGTGCTGTAGCTTGGTTATAGTTGAAGCTCTGCACAGCATGCCAGCTTTCCATCCACCAGGAAACAGAGCCTGTTTGCTAAACACAATCAAGATGCATGTAAAATGGCCAAAATATTGCAGACTTTTTACATGTATGCCTTTGGCTGATTTTTAAATCACATGTCCCAGGACTATAGTTTACTCCATTCATTGTTCCCCAGCAAATCTGCCCTAGATGAGTTCTTCAATTCTCTTTAAACCCACATTTCATTCCTATGCTCAGATGGCGAAGAAACAGCATTTTCCCATTATAGTTTTGCAACCTAAGCCCTCCAGATTTTGGGACAAAACAACAAAAAAACAAAATCCAGCATATATGCAACATGTAGTTAACAATTTTTTGTGAAAATTGATAGGGTGAATTTTTTGAAGACTGTCCATGGAACAGCTTAGTTGGAAGCTCTTCACTTTGGGCATCTTCTGTACAGAGCATTTATTCATCTAACACTTGTTCACATCAAAATTCAAAAAATGGTCATCAGGTCACAGGCTATTGCATTAACCCAAACAATCCTTCTTTACATAGAAGTTACCAATACCACTAATTACTTTCATGATTATGATGACATTGATCCCTTCTTTTACAATTTATTTTGGTTCAAGAGCAATATTTTTTTCAAGAAAATGGAAATAAAGCTTCTCAACTTCACAGTAGAAATTATCTGAAATACCTGAGTAGATTGGCTCTCAGTAGCAAAAGGTTGTCTTGTAGTGCAGTACTGATGTAAGGGTTTTCTACTTTTGTAGCTTCAGCTGACCTGAAAAAATGATTTAGCTATGTATGGTGCTACTAGTTCTTTCTCAGAACAAGTACTGAATCTCATCTTGGACTTGTTTCTCATTTAATTTGATCTTTCTCTTCCAAAGGCTCAGGAGACCAAACAGACTGAACCAAAAAAGATTAGATTAAGACATGTGAGATCAAAACACAGCAGTTACATGACCTGAGCTGTTTCCAAAATCTGTGTCATTTTAGCCTAAAGTTTCCCCTAGATGTCCAAAGCTCTTCTATTGCACTGCTCAGAACTGCTCCAGCCTAAGCCATCAGTCACTTCACTCATGCCTCAGTCAGGCATCAATATAAGCAACACAAAAGACAGGATCAGTGTAGGCAGCATATTTCTCACAGAAATATGTGACAGAAAGACCCCTGCTCCTAAGAATATACTGGAGGCACAATACCAGCTTGGACAGAAGGAATTCCAAACAAACCTGCAAAGAAAAACCCATTCATTTCATAAATTGAGGGACTGTGCCTAATAGCCTAACAGCTATTGTTACTATTATTGGCAAATTACCAGATATGAGAAGATACAGATTTCCCTCAGAAAAATTCCTGACTACCTCTCCATGTTTCATGGTATTTTATTTCAGTTTTGAAAAAGCAGATTCACTGGCATGAAACTGAGCATGTGTATATATGAGCAATATGTGAAAGAAAACAAGCCTTCTTAAACCTATCAGTCGCATTAGAAAATCTTTGCATCATTATCATATACATACTAGGAAATTGATGGAAGAGGACTTCCAGGATCTATTAGAAATACCACAGATTCATTTTTAAATGGGGCACAGCAGTTTTATGTTCCTTACAGGCAAGAAATCCACCCCACCCTTCTTCCTGTCCAAGAATAATCCTGCTGATGGTGGTGTGACAAAACCCTGAAGAGAGGTTTGAGCTGTTTCAAAAGTCCAGGCTGAGATCACAAAGTATTAGTATTAACAATTGAACTGTAGTGTTACAGGTTTCAGAGGCCATTTCCTTTACTTTTATTTTATCCCCTCTTCATACAAGTTTTCAGCTCACCTGTAACAGCTGTTTTTATTGATGGGCAAACAGCAACTTTTAATCAAATAATGAAGGTACAATGCACTACTATTCCCCATGATAATTAGTAATAAGTATGGTTACCCAGTGTAATATTCTGACATAAGCTGCTTCCTTAGAAGACTCTAACCCCCATCAATTGCCATGTTTAAAAATTAATCCAAACTCACTCTGAGGCAACTAGTAAAGAGCACCACAAATGAATTGCTAGAAGCTTCCAGATATTACTGTCCAAATTACACTAATCCCCCACTGTCAGTTTCTCCTCAAAGAGAGGCCTGGTTCTGATTTCGGATGTAGAGGAACAGATTAAATTGGACACGATCTTGATTAATGCAAAAGCAAGACAGAGAACAGTAACTGTGGCTTATGCATTTGAGTCATTGAGCCTCTTAAACCATTTCTTTTTGTGAGTTTTTGCACAGTTGTCTCCTTTAGCTGGTGACTACCTGGCTGTCCTCACTAAATTACAGTCCTTCTTTATTGATCTTCATGAGAGGTCATGGACCTATTCCCATCTTCCAGCAAGTCTTTGAACTATAACCTTCCAAATTTGAGAGAAAAATTAGGTGAAATCCTCATAAAGGTCAAGCTCATCCTGCCTTAGTTCTTTGGTTGTTATCAGAGTCCTCTCTAGCTTACACTTCTGAAAGTTTATACTGTGTGGAGACGGGATGATGATTTACCAATCCATCTGATACCAAGGTAGTGTCATGGCTTCATGGCAGTACTACATAAATCTACTTTCCTCTCTTGCAGGAAAAAGCAGAATGGTTAAGCATCCACCGTAACTTATCTTACTATACAAAGTGCTCCTAGTAAATCCTTTGCCTCTCTGCAGTTCTACCTTTGTTCATATTAACTGGTTTGGACTACAGGCAGAATTCTCAGGATGGGAAAGCCACCTCTTTCCAGCTTTCTCCTCATGATTGTAGCACATCTACAGAAAATTATAAAAATTTTATGAGAAGTAAAACTAACACATTCCTCTGATTAGCTTCTTGGGATGCATTGTTTTTTCAGTGCCATTTCTGCACAGCTTCTTTGGCAGCAAAGTCCCAGTTATGGATGATGTAAATTTGACAGCCTTTAATAAGAAACAGATGGTAAATGTATTTGCAGTGATGCAGGTGGCTGGCTTTGACTCTGCTGTTTCATAGGGATGCAGATGCTACTCTGACTCAACTAATGGAAGAATAAGAGGAGCAGGGGATTTAAATTTAATATTTACTTTGGCAAACTATATATCTGGACCAATCTGACTTGGAAAGTAACACATCAGGATGCTGTCATCTAGAACCTATTACACAAAAGAGTAGGGTAGTGATGAACACCTGGAAGATCTGCAGAAATAGAATTTCTAGGTTACAAAGGCCAAATGGAAACTTACACCAGGTTCAGCCTGGAGATATATCATGGAGATATAGTGAACTCCCTCCTTAAATAAAACAAACAAAAGGACAATTTCTGCCTGTGAGTCAAAGTAGTACAAACAGGCTGCAGCTCCACTACAGAGAGTTCAGCCCCTTTGTCATTTGCTGTTGGTCTTAAGACATAATAATTGTTGTAAGGTGGGGGATAGGAGGGAGGGATTAACCCTTGGTTTCTCTGTCTATGTGAGGGACCACTGTTTGCAGCCAGTTGAAGGGAAGTTTTTCTCATTTGGCAAAAGTTGTGTCTTTGCATGCTCTGGATAGAAAGGAAGTGTGTGATTAGGAAGGGAAGGAAAGCAGTGTGGGATTATTTGTAGACACAGGGTCTTTATGGACAATGTTGGAAAATTTTAACCTTGAAAGATAAACTTACAGGCACCTTGTCTAAACATTGAAAAATACAGAAGATGGGTAAGATTTCCCTGGAAGACTTGCATGTGTCCTCAGTATGGGTAAGAGGAGCAAAAGAAAGAGTGGCTGCATGTTCAGTCCCAAAGAGCAGGTTTTTTCATTCCACAGTTATGAAAATATAGATCATTATTATCAGTATTAGTAAGCACATTACCTTGATCATTTTTCATAGCTGAAAATATCTGTAATGATCTTGATTTCAGAATTTTTAATGGAATCTTAAACACTGTAAATACTCTGTGCATTAGTGATATTTGGGTGCTTTTGATGGTATTATTAGCATTTAAAATCTTTCTCGGTGTCTGTATATTCTCTAAAGATAATGCCAAGAGATACACTTCATTATCAGGCCCACTAATGTGCATTTTCTGCACACACATACTCAGGGATGCAGTGCATAGAGTGGAGGGGTCAGAACAGGAAAGAGAAAAAACAGCAACCAAAGGCCTCAAGTATAAACAAGGCCAACTTAATATAATGGGGAAATAGGTATAAAACTTCAAGATAATGATGGAGATTCTACTGAGGTTTTCACTGTGACAATTCAGGCAAATGTTCTTACTTCTGTATTTTATAGTAGAGTATAATTAATCCCTGAAGGAAAAGGTTGAAAACCTCAATTTTAGCTGAACTATAACATTGTACAAAGCACTTGGAGGACAAAGTTCCCACTGCAATATTTTCACACGGGCTCTTACTGAGATCTCCTCTACATTCTTTCAGAGTATGTATGAGATTTTTGCCTGAGATCAGTGTGTCACCTTTTACAGCCCTGGAGAGATACATTTTACATGTTTTCCCCAGTCAGCCTCACAGAGAGAGGTGAAGGTGGCAGTGGATTATATTAGACATGTAGATATTCTTCTGCATTATTTTATGCTTCCTGTTTAGTTGTGAAAGAAGAGACTGCTTAGGGTGACAAAGACTGTGCACAGTAGTATCAGGAGGGGCCACTTATGGTGTGGAGCTGCAGATTATGGGGTGGTGTCTGGATCTTTCCAGATTAGCAGTAGAAACATTTGCAGGATCAAATTGTAACACACATCAGCAAAAAAAAAAAAAAAAAAAAAAAAAAAAAAAAAAATCTATATTAAAACACTTTTAAAAAAATCTTTTATCTATATTTTCAAATAACAAATTATTTGTTCTAGAAACAGCATCTGTGAACCCAAAAGACTTCAAAAAGAGGAATTCATTGACATTTCTGTGATAAAACATGACTGGATAGGGAAATCTTAACTGATTGCTCTTCACTCTCATCTGCTTCTGCAGAGATATAATTGAGCCCTAAAGCTATTGTCAGTTTGACATCTTTAACAAGAAATTAACTCTCACTTTACTTGTGTCAGTACCATGCATGACCTTTCTTGAAATAGGCAGCTCTTGAAAAACAAGGCATTATATTCTCATTCTGAACTTGACTGGGAAATGGATTTTTCTAAACACCAAGAGTTAGTCTCATTTCATATTTGTTTGAATGGACAATGCCAGTAATCTACTGTGGCAGTGTGGTACAAAATAATGAAACACCTGGGTTTTACCTACATTTATAACAGACACACTCCAAGAAATCACAGAAGCACCTATGTTCAGTTTTACAAAATCAGGCCTTGTACAGACAGAATGTATCAGTTTTTTTTCATTGGATCTGTTCTCTGGTCTAATCATAAAGTCCTGTTGGATCAAGCACAATGACTGAATGAGCAGTGTTGGGAGAAACTTGCAGTGTGAACCAAACCTGAAAAAAACAGTGAGATTCCTGAGCATGCACATAAAGAATGTCTCTTTAATTAACCCCACTGAAGGCAGATTTTTTTTCAGTTCGCCTAAAAAGGTTTGACAACATGAAGAGTCATAATAATATATTTAAAGTATTAACATAATTTCCACATACGATTTCACCTTTAGCTGTCAATTTTAACCTTAACATTTTGGGGTTTTTTTGTAATTTCTTTTGCTTACCTTGGCCATGAACTTACCTAGCACAAAGAACTTGCATTTAGACAGCTCCAGCTTTTTAAAACTTTTTCTTCTTCTTCTCTTGAACCCCAAATGATTCCAGCATCCTAGGAGCCTTCATCTCCCTCAAAAAACACATGCAGAAATGCCTAGATAATGGTGCCACTGGGCTGCATAAAATGCACTGCAGGTCTGTAAATTATCTCTAGCCGAATGCAGAATATGAATTGGTATTTGACAGCAGTGACCCAGGGAAAATTTCCATCAGCTCATGGAGAAGAGAATTACACATGATCTTTACAAGGTCCAGACAGATGCATTTTCCTGGTATAATATGTGTATCAAAAAAACCCCCCACATAATCCTAGCAACTATTTTGAAAATGGTTTTATCCATTAGGTAGCAGTCCCATTATCCTGAAGCCATTTATAATACTTCTTTCTCAGCAACACATTTATGAACATCTTTATGTAACTCATCATGTTTATGAATGAATATAGGCTCATAATATTTTTCTGTTGCAAGGGAACACTTTCATCTGTTTTTCATAAAAGGTGAACTCAACCACAGGCATAGGGAACAACATGCAGGTAAGAGAACATCAGCACTTTCTGAATTATGTCTTGGGAAGAGTTGCAATTTATCAGCTTTTCTCACCTTACTTATGCTGTTGTGGTTAGAATGCAGCTGAGGGATTTCAATCACTACTGTGCTACATGAACACTAGATTTGGTCATACCCTTGGCATACAAATGCACCAACAGCACACAAGCTGCAAAATTCATGTAAGAAAGAAGCAAGTTAAGAAAATTTGTGATTTATATGGAAAAAACTGGAAAAAAGAATTTGATTTTCCTATGTTCCAAAGTTATTGAAATTTAATCTGTGGTCCTGAGAAATCATGTTGACAAAGGTTTAAAATAAACTTAATTTAAAAATAAATCTCTACTGCAAAATCCAAAAGCACAACCTTTCTATTTTGCCTTGCAGAAAAAGAAAAAGCAATCAAAAGAGTGAACAGGAAATAATTATTTTTATTTTAACATGAAATCAGAAAAAAACTCCAACTTATCTTTGAGACTTGCTGCTACTTTTTGTTTATTAAAAAAACAAACAAAAAAACAAAACAAAACAAAACAAAACAAAACCCTAGTTTTAGACAGTGGTTATTATTTATTATTTCAAAACAGTGTCCAATATCCTAATTTTAATTAATTTTTCTATGAAAATATTTTTCTTAGAAGTCAATACAATTTTTTTACTAATAATCCTTAGAAAAAATCTAACTTAAACGAAATTATAGATATTAGAGAAAATTTTGATTCAATTCATGTAGCAAGGACTTTAAATTTCTTCATAATGGCTGACAATTACATAAGCTGATTTTGCACTTAGTATTCCTATGGTAAGCCTAGACTCCTCAGGGCTGACTGCAGCAACTGCATATTTATCCTAACTTTTAATTAAATATTAAAAACAGACAGATGTTGCAAAGAATCAAAAAGGAAATTTTAGGGTTTGAAATTATTCATCTATCAAACATGCTGCCAGAATTTTCAGTTTGAGAGGTGAAATGGTGAAACAGTAATTCACACAAGAGAAATGTGATAAGAGGGCAGTGAGTCACTTCCAGTGGGATTATTCAAGGCATGCAAAAGGCCCTGGATTTCAGCCACAAATCCTGCTCATTTGCCTTGGAATAGGTGACCCTGTTCATCTAAACGACTTAGATGTGCTGTAATCGCTGGGGAGTTTTCAATGATAATGTGGTCAAATACCAAGAGCTAATTATTATTTGCAATCATTAAACTAAATCAAAGTTGATAGAAATGACCACTATTTCAATTTGCAAGTCTTATTCTCCTTAAATTGTTCCAGGATTTAAGGATGGTAATCGCTTCAAAGTTCTTTGTATGTCTGTATGCAGAAGGTATGGTGGGAAGTGATAGCATCAGTTTTGGGGAGTAAACCCTTAGAGGAACAAGGAATTGCCCAGGGAGATTATTCCAGTAAAGAAAATATAGTCTGTGCTCATTATGTGTCTTATATAGGTGATCCTTCCCTCTTGAACTCCAATGGCAAAAAAGAGCAATTTGTAAGGCTGTTACCCTGGTTTCAGAGGAGAGGAGAGGAGAGGAGAGGAGAGGAGAGGAGAGGAGAGGAGAGGAGAGGAA